>NC_039358.1:194612234-194959541 GCF_003573695.1 Papaver somniferum | reverse complement strand
GAATGTTTCCTAAAATCCTAAAAACACTAAAGAGCCCTGAAAGAGCTCTGAGAAACTCAAAAAAGCTCAGTCAGAGTCCAAAAACCTTTGAAAAGCTTAAAATTTAATTATACTTTGTTATACTAGTATCTACAAGCTAGGAGATTCGTCAAATAATGACGATAACAAATCCCAACAATAGTGAAGATCAACTTTAAATGTTATCAAAAAAGCCTTGAAAACTCTAAAAAAAACCATGAAAACTCTAAAAAACCCTAAAATATCTAAAGAACTCTGAAAAACTCTAAAGAGCTCTAAGTTAATTACATTTCGTTGCGCTAGTATCTACTAGCCAGGGGATTCGTTAAAGCCAACCTAAAGTAACTTAATTATTTATAAAGAATGATACTAACAAAATTCCCCTACAATAATGAAGATTATCTCTGAATGTTTCCTAAAAACACTAAAGAGCCATGAAAGAGCTCTGGGAAACTCTAAAAAGCTCAAGAAGACTCCAAAATGCTTTGAAAAGCTTAAATTTAATTATACTCCGTAGCACTAGGATCTACAAGCTAGGATATTCGTTAAGGAATGATAATAACAAATCCCTACAATAGTGAAGATCAACTTTGAATGTTCTCTAAACAGCCTTGAAAACTCTAAAAAACCCTAAAAACTCTAAAAGGCCCTAAAATATCTAAAGAGCTCTGAAAAATCCAAAGAGCTCTAAAAAACTCTAAAAATCTCTAAGTTAATTACATTTCGTAGCACTAGTATCTACTAGCCAGGGGATTAGTTATACCAACTGAAAGTAACTTAATTCTTTATAAATAATGATACTAACAGAAATCCCTACAATAGTGAAGATTATCTTTGAATGTTTCCTAAAAACCCAAAAAACACTAATGAGCCCTGAAAGAGCTCTGAAAAACTCTAAAAAGCTCAGGATGACTCCAAAAAGTTTTGAAAAGCTTCAATTTAATTATACTTCGTAGCACTGGGATCTACAAGCTAGGATATTCGTTAAATAATGATAATAACAAATCCTTACAATGGTAAAGATCAACTTTGAATGTTCTCAAAAAAACCTTGAAAACTCTAAAAAACCTGAAAACTCTAAAAAGCCCTAAAATATCTAAAGAGCTCTGAAAAACTATTAAAAACTCTAAGTTAATTACATTTCATAGCACTAGTATCTCTACTATCCATGGAATTCGTTAAAGCCAACTGAAAGTAACTTAAGTCTTTATAAAGAATAATACTAACAAAATACCCTACAATAATGAAGATTATCTTCGAATGTTTCCTAAAATCCTAAAAACACTAAAGAGCCCTGAAAGAGCTCTGAGAAACTCAAAAAAGCTCAGTCAGAGTCCAAAAACCTTTGAAAAGCTTAAAATTTAATTATACTTTGTTATACTAGTATCTACAAGCTAGGAGATTCGTCAAATAATGACAATAACAAATCCCTACAATAGTGAAGATCAACTTTAAATGTTATCAAAAAAGCCTTGAAAACTCTAAAAAAAACCATGAAAACTCTAAAAAACCCTAAAATATCTAAAGAACTCTGAAAAACTCTAAAGAGCTCTAAGTTAATTACATTTCGTTGCGCTAGTATCTACTAGCCAGGGGATTCGTTAAAGCCAACCTAAAGTAACTTAATTATTTATAAAGAATGATACTAACAAAATTCCCCTACAACAATGAAGATTATCTCTGAATGTTTCCTAAAAACACTAAAGAGCCATGAAAGAGCTCTGGGAAACTCTAAAAAGCTCAAGAAGACTCCAAAATGCTTTGAAAAGCTTAAATTTAATTATACTCCGTAGCACTAGGATCTACAAGCTAGGATATTCGTTAAGGAATGATAATAACAAATCCCTACAATAGTGAAGATCAACTTTGAATGTTCTCTAAACAGCCTTGAAAACTCTAAAAAACACTGAAAACTCTAAAAAGCCCTAAAATATCTAAATAGCTCTGAAAAATCCAAAGAGCTCTAAAAAAACTCTAAAAATCTCTAAGTTAATTACATTTCTTAGCAGTAGTATCTACTAGCAAGGGATTCATTAAAGCCAACTGAAAGTAACTTAATTCTTTATAGATAATGATACTAACAGAGATCCCTACAATAGTGAAGATTATCTTTAAATGTTTCCAGAAAACATTAAAGAGCCCTGAAAGAGCTCTGAGAAACTCTAAAAAGCTCAGGAAGACTCCAAAAAGTTTTGAAAAGCTTAAATTTAATTATACTCCGTAGCACTGTGATCTACAAGCTAGGATATTCGTTAAATAATGATAATAACAAATCCCTAAAATACTGAAGATCAACTTTGAATGTTCTCAAAAAAGCCTTGGAAACTCTAAAAAACCTGAAAACTCTAAAAATCCCTAAAATATCTAAAGAGCTCTGAAATACTATTAAAAGCTCTAAGTTAATTACATTTAATAGCACTAGTATCTCTACTATCCATGGAATTCGTTAAAGCCAACTGAAAGTAACTTAAGTCTTTATAAAGAATAATACTAACAAAATACCCTACAATAATGAAGATTATCTTTAAATGTTTCCTAAAATCCTAAAAACACTAAAGTGCCCTGAAAGAGCTCTGAGAAACTCAAAAAAGCTCAGGAAGAGTCCAAAAACCTTTGAAAAGCTTAAAATTTAATTATACTCTGTTATACTAGTATCTACAAGCTAGGAGATTCGTTAAATAATGACAATAACAAATCCCTACAATAGTGAAGTTTTTCAACATTGTGGCTTCTTTCAAGGCAGCGAAGGGAAGAAGTGCAATTGTCCGTGACTTGTGGCTGGTGGCGAACTTAGTAATCAGGTCAGAACTTTGGGCTACGCACAACAAATGCATCTTTGAGAAACAGAAACCGAGCTGGAGTCTTTATTCTAAAAGAGTGCTGAAGCTAATACAAGAATATTCAGTCCGTCTAAAAGGGTTTATGCGCAACAGTGTGGAAGATATGATGCTGTTGGATTACTTCCGTGTGGTTCATAGAAGTGTTAAACACCAGCATCCTATTGAAGTGTTATGGAAGCCTCCGGATCTTAATGAGATTCTAATTTGTTGTGATGGAGCAGCGCGTGGGAATCCAGGCATTGCGGGAGCAGGAGTGGTGGCAAGAGACTCTAGATGTGCAGTTCTTGGTGCTTTGAGTATTGGTCTTGGAGTTACTACAAACTATTTGGCGGAACTATATGCAATTATAATTGGTATGGAATGGGAAATGCAATGGAATTATGATCGTATTTGTGTGCAATCTGATTCCTATGGAGTAGTTCAATCTTTACAAAGCTCTTCTATTCCTTGGTTTGCAAGAACAAGATGGGCGAGGTTATGCACTCATTATATTTCTATAAGGATTATTCATACTTTCAGAGAGGCGAATTTTTCAGCAGATAAGATGGCTAAGAATGGTTGTTATCTAGATAATGAAGAAGGAATTCAGTATGAAGGAAGACCTGATTTTTTAATTTCTGTTGAAAAACCTAATGTTTCCTATTATCGTTTCAAGTAGTGTTACAAGTTTTTGGGGTTGCTGTGACCTCTTTTCTTGTAATCTACTTTTTGTAAATTTTGTTATCTATTAATACAATTTTTGACTTATCAAAAAAATCAAAAAAGCCTTGAAAACTCTAAAAAAAACCCTGAAAACTCTAAAAAACCCTAAAATATCTAAAGAACTCTGAAAAACTCTAAAAAGCTCTAAGTTAATTACATTTCCTCGCGCTAGTATCTACCAGCCAAGGGATTCGTTAAAGCCAACCTAATGTAACTTAATTCTTTATAAAGAATGATACTAACAAAATTCCCCTACAATAATGAAGATTATCTCTGAATATTTCCTAAAAACACTAAAGAGCCTTGAAAGAGCTCTGGGAAACTCTAAAAAGCTCAGGAAGACTCCAAGATGCTTTGAAATGCTTAAATTTAATTATACTCCGTAGCACTAGGATCTACAAGCTAGGATATTCGTTAAGGAATGATAATAACAAATCCCTACAATAGTGAAGATCAACTTTGAATATTCTCTAAACAGCCTTGAAAACTCTAAAAAACCCTAAAAACTCTAAAAAGCCCTAAAATATCTAAATAGCTCTGAAAAATCCAAAGAGCTCTAAAAAAACTCTAAAAATCTCTAAGTTAATTACATTTCGTAGCAGTAGTATCTACTGGCCAGGGATTCATTAAAGCCAACTGAAAGTAACTTAATTCTTTATAGATAATGATACTAACAGAAATCCCTACCATAGTGAAGATTATCTTTGAATGTTTCCAAAAAACCCAAAAAACACTAAAGAGCCCTGAAAGAGCTCTGAGAAACTCTAAAAAGCTCAGGAAGACTCCAAAAAGTTTTGAAAAACTTAAATTTAATTATACTCCGTAGCACTGGGATCTACAAGCTAGGATATTCGTTAAATAATGATAATAACAAATCCCTAAAATAGTGAAGATCAACTTTAAATGTTCTCAAAAAAGCCTTGAAAACTCTAAAAAAACCTGAAAACTCTAAAAAACCGTAAAATATCTAAAGAACTCTGAAAAACTCTAAAAAGCTCTAAGTTAATTACATTTCGTTGCGCTAGTATCTACTAGCCAGGGGATTCGTTAAGGCCAATCTAAAGTAACTTAATTCTTTATAAAGAATGATACTAACAAAATTCCCCTACAATAATGAAGATTATCTCTGAATGTTTCCTAAAAACACTAAAGAGCCTTGAAAGAGCTCTGGGAAACTCTAAAAAGCTCAGAAAGACTCCAAAATGCTTTAAAGCCCAGTGCTAAAAAGCCCAGTGCTACAGAGTATAGTTAAATTTAATCTTTTCAAAACTTTTTGGAGTCTTCCTGGGCTTTTTAAAGTTTCTCAGAGCTCTTTCAGGGATCTTTAGGGTTTTTAGGAAACATTCAAAGATAATCTTCATTATTGTAGGGAATTTTGTTAGTATCATTCTTTATAAAGAATTAAATTACTTTCAGTTGGCTTCAACGAATCCCTTGGCTAGTAGATACTAGTGCTACGAAATATAATTAACTTAAAGCTTTTTCAGAGCTCTTTAGATTTTTCAGAGCTCTTTAGATATTTTAGGGTTTTTTAGATTTTCAGGGTTTTTTTGAGTTTGCAAGGCTTTTTAGAGAACATTCAAAGTTGATCTTCACTATAGTAGGGATTTATTATTATCATTCTTTAGCGAATCTCCTAGCTTGTAGATCCTAGTGCTACGATTATAGTTACATTTAAGCTTTTCGAACCTTTTTGGAGTCTTCCTGAGCTTTTTAGAGTTTCTCAGAGCTCTTTCAGGGCTCTATAGGATTTTTAGAAAACATCCAAATATAATCTTCCATATTGTAGGCAATTTTGTTAGTATCATTCTTTATAAAGAATTAAGTTACTTTCAGTTGGCTTTAACAAATCCCCTGGCTAGTAGATACTAGTGCTACGAAATATAATTAACTCAAAGCTTTTTCAGAGCTTTTTAGAGTTTTTCAGAGGTCTTTAGATTTATCAGAGCTGTTTAGATATTTTACGGCTTTTTAGAGTTTTTAGAGTTTTTTTAGAATTTAAAAGGCTTTTTAGAGAACATTCAAAGTTGATCCTCATGATCACACTGTTCTTGTTAAATCTGTTATTGCCAGTTATTCCGTTCATAATATGGCAATTTATAAGTTGCCTCGCAAATTTATTCTTCAATGTGAGAGAGAAATTTGAAATTCATATGGTCTGGTGATTCGAATGTTAGTCGAGCCGTGGTGGTGGCTTATGCTAAAATCTGTTGCCCTTATGAGGAGGGGGGGGGGGGGGGGGGGTCTCGGATTAACTCGTATGGCTACTATGAGCAAGGCACTTCTTATGAAGCTATGGTGGAAGATTCGTAATTCTAAAAAGAAATCGGCTATTTATCTTAAGGCTAAGTTTTTTGGTCGTAATGGACGCATTAAGAACACGGGTGTTAAATCTTCCATTTTGCCTGGTGTGCGTAGTGTGTATAATCTGGTGGAGAAAAATACTAAAGTCTTTCTAGGAGATGGTAGGGATACTTCTCTCTATTATGACATTTGGTATGCTGATTTTAGTATTGTAGAGACTCTTAATGATTACACGCTTGATAACAATGTGCGTGTTAGTAATGTACTGAATGATGGCTAGTAGGATATCCTGGATATGTATTTGCAATGCATGCTTGCTGCAGGCCTGGAGGTTCATAAACTACCAAAACCATCTGGAGGTGAAGATAGTAGGGTCTGGATGCCAGGGTTTTCAGGTGAGTTCAGTGTCAGTTCTGCCACTTCTCTGATTCGTCAGAGATATCCCAAGATGGAGGGTGCGACACTTCTTTGGAGAAAAGAAATCCATCCAGTTCTGGCAGCTCAGAATTGGAAATTCATCCGTGGTGTTTGTGCTACATACGATTTAATCAAGATCAGATTCAAAATTCAACTTGCTAATAAGTGTTGTCTTTGCGGAATTAATGAGGAAACGCTAGTTCATGTGTTGTATGATTGCAGCTTTGCAGCAAGAGCATGGAATTGGCTTTCTGATATTTTTAACATTCAGCCTAATGCTAATCTTGTTGTTTCTTATAAAGCAGCCAAGGGCATGAGTCCAATAGTCTGTGACCGTTGGCTTGTCGCCAATCTTGTGCTAAGATCTGAACTGTGGCAGTTGCCGCACAAGGGTATTTTTGAGCATAAGAAGCCCAACTGGAGCGTATTTTATAAACGAGTTTTGAAGTTGATTTAGGACTATTCAATTCGTCTCAAGGGTCATATGAAGAACCGCGTTGAGGATATTGTACTTTTGAACTATTTCCGTGTTCAACACAGGAGTGTTCATAGGCAGCAGCCAGTGGAGTGTTTTTGGCAGCCACCTGATGTTAACGGACTTCAAATATGTTGTGATGGTGCGGCGAGAGGTAATCCAGGCATTGCTGGTGCTGGAGTGGTGGCTAGAGACGCGCAATGTTCAGTGCTTGGAGCTATGAGTATTGGACTTGGTGTTACGACGAATTACTTGGCAGAGTTATATGGCATTCTTGTTGGGTTGGAGTGGGCTATCCAATGGGGCTTTGATCATGTTTGTGTGAGATCTGATTCTTATGGAGTGGTAGAAGCTTTCAAAAAAAATTATATTCCTTGGTTTGCCAAGACTAGATGGATGATTATTTGTAGGCATTATATGTCTATAAGGTTCATTCACACCTTTAGGGAGGCGAATTTTTCAGCGGATAAAATGGCTAAGCGCGGATGTCTCTAGCTAACGAAGTGGGAATGCATTTTAATGGAAGACCACCTTTTCTAAATTCAGTTGAATTCCCAAATGTTTCTTATTTTCGTTTAAATAGTTTACAAGTTTTTGGGGTTGCTGTGACCTCTTTTCTTGCAAATTTTGTAATCTATTAATACAATTTTTTTACTTATCAAAAAAATAATCAAAGTTGATCTTCACTATTGTAGGGATTTGTTGTTACCATTCTTTAACGAATCTCCTAGCTTGTAGATCCTAGTGTTATGGAATATAATTAAATTAAGCTTTTCAAAGCTTTTTGGAATCTTCCTGAGCTTTTTAGAGTTTCTCCGAGCTCTTTCAGGGATCTTTAGTGTTTTTAAGGTTTTTAGGAAACATTCAAAGATAATCTTCATTACTGCAGGGAATTTTGTTAGTATCATTCTTTACAAAGAATTAAGTTACTTTCAGTTGGCTTTAACGAATCCCCTGGCTAGTAGATACTAGTGCTACGAAATATAATTAACTTAAAGCTTTTTCAGAGCTCTTTAGATATCTTAGGGCTTTTCAGAGTTTTCAGGAGTTTTCAAGGCTTTTTAGAGAATATTCAAAGTTGATCTTCACTATTGTGGTGATTTTTTATTATCATTCTTTAACGGATCTCCTAGCGTGTAGATCCCAGTGCTACGGAGTATAATTAAATTTAAGCTTTTCAAAGCTTTTTGGAGTCTTCCTGAGCTTTTTAGAGTTTCTCAGAGCTCTTTTAGGGCTCTTTAGAGTTTTTAGAAAACATTCAAAGATAATCTTCATTATTGTAGGGAATTTTGTTAGTATCATTCTTTATAAAGAATTAAGTTACTTCCAGTTGGCTTTAACGAATACCTGGCTAGTAGATACTAGTGCTATGAAATATAATTAACTTAAAGCTTTTTCAGAGCTTTTTAGAGTTTTTCAGAGCTCTTTAGATAGTTTAGGGCTTTTTAGAGTTTTCAGGGTTTTTTAGAGTTTTCAAGGCTTTTTAGAGAACATTAAAAGTTGATCTTCACTATTGTGGGGATTTAATATTATCATTCTTTAGCGAATCTCCTAGCTTGTAGATCCTAGTGCTACGGAGTATAATTAAATTTAAGCATTTCAAAGCTTTTTGGAGTCTACCTGAGCTTTTTAGAGTTTCTCAGAGCTCTTTCAGGGCTCTATAGGGTTTTTAGAAAACATCCAAAGATAATCTTCAATATTGTTGGCAATTTTGTTACTATCATTCTTTATAAAGAATTAAGTTACTTTCAGTTGGCTTTAACGAATCCCCTGGCTAGTAGATACTAGTGCTAGGAAATATAATCAACCCAAATCTTTTTCAGAGCTTTTTAGAGTTTTTCAGATCTCTTTAGATTTTGCAGAGCTCTTTAGATATTTTAGGGCTTTTTAGAGTTTTCATGGTTTTTTTAGAGTTTAAAGGATTTTTAGAGAACATTCAAAGTTGATCTTCACTATTGTAGGGATTCGTTGTTATCATTTTTTAACGAATCTCCTAGCTTGTAGATCCTAGTGATACGGAGTATAATTAAATTAAGCTTTTCAAAGTTTTTTGGAGTCTTCCAGAGCTTTTTAGAGTTTCTCAGAGCTCTTTCAGGGATCTTTAGTGTTGTTAGGGTTTTTAGGAAACTTTCAAAGATAATCTTTATTATTACAGGGAATTTTGTTAGTATCATTCTTTAGAAAGAATTAAGTTACTTTCATTTCGCTTTAACGAATCCCCTGGATAGTAGATACTAGTGCTATGAAATATAATTAACTTAAAGCTTTTTCATAGTTCTTTAGATTTTTCAGAGCTTTTTTAGATATTTTAGGGATTTTCAGAGTTTTCAGGGTTTTTTAAAGTTTTCAAGGCTTTTTAGAGAACATTCAAAGTTGATCTTCACTATTGTGGGGATTTTTTATTATCATTCTATAACGAATCTCCTAGCTTGTAGATCCCAGTGCTACGGAGTATAATTAAATTTAAGCTTTTCAAAGCTTTTTGGAGTCTTCCTGAAGCTTTTCTCAGAGCTCTTTCAGGGCTCTTTATGGGTTTTTGGAAACATTCAAAGATAATCATCATTATTGTAGGGAATTTTGTTAGTATCATTCTTTAAATTTTGTTAGTTACTTTCAGTTGGCTTTAACGAATCCCCTGGATAGTAGATACTAGTGCTACGAAATATAATTAACTTAAAGCTTTTTCAGAGCTTTTTAGAGTTTTTCAGAGCTCTTTA
This sequence comes from Papaver somniferum, assembly GCF_003573695.1. NCBI lineage: Eukaryota > Viridiplantae > Streptophyta > Magnoliopsida > Ranunculales > Papaveraceae > Papaver > Papaver somniferum. The sequence continues at coordinate 194,950,068 of NC_039358.1, read as the reverse complement.
GGTATTTTACGGATTTTTAGAGTTTTCAGGGTTCTTAGAGTTTTCAAGGCTTTTTAAAGAACATTCAAAGTTGATTTTCACCATTGTAGGGATTTGTAATTATCATTCTTTAACGAGTCTCCTAGCTTGCAGATCCCAGTGCTACGGAGTATAATTACATTTAAGCTTTTCAAAGCTTTTTGGAGTCTTCCTGAGCTTTTCAAAGTATAATATTTCAGGGAATTTTGTTAGTATCATTCTTTATAAAGAATTAAGTTACTTTCGGCTGGCTTTAACGAATCCCCTGGATAGTAGATATTAGTGCTACTAAATATAATTGACTTAAAGCTTTTTCAGAGCTTTATAGAATTTCTCAGAGCTCTTTAGATTGTAATTATCATTCTTTAACGAATCTTCTTTAACGAATCTTCTTCACTATTGTAGGGATTTGTAATTATCATTCTTTAACGAATCTTCTAGCTTGTAGATCCCAGTGCTAAGGAGTATAATTATATTTAAGCTTTTCAAAGATTTTTGGAGTCTTCTTGAGCTTTTTAGAGTTTCCCAGAGATCTTTACTGTTTCTAGGGTTTTTAGGAAATATTCAAAGATAATCTTCAATATTTCAGGGAATTTAGTTAGTATCATTCTTTATAAAGAATTAAGTTACTTTCGGTTGGATTTAACGAATCCCCTTGCTAGTAGATACTAGTGCTACTAAACATAATTGACTTAAAGCTTTTTCAGAGATTTTTAGAGTTTTTCAGAGCTCTTTAGATTTTCCAGAGCTCTTTAGATATTTTTGGGCTTTTTAGAGTTTTCAGAGTTTTCTAGAGTTTGCAAGGCTTTTTAGAGAACATTTAAAGTTGATCTTCACTACTGTAGGGATTTATTATTATCATTCTTTAACGAAATTTCCTAGCTTGTAGATCCTAGTGGTACAGAGTATAATTAAATTTAATCTTTTCAAAGCTTTTTGAATACTTGCTGAGCTTTTTAGAGTTTCTCAGAGCTCTTTTATGGCTCTTTAGGGTTTTTAGAAAACATTCAAAGATAATATTCATTATTGTGGGGAATTTTGTTGGTATCATTCTTTATAAAGAATTAAGTTACTTTCAGTTGGCTTTAACAAATCCCTTGGCTAGTAGATACTAGTGCTACGAAATATAATTAACTTGAAGTTTTTCAGAGCTTTATAGAGTTTCTTAGAGCTCTTTAGATTTTTCAGAGCATTTTAGATATTTTAGAGCTTTTTAGAGTTTTCAGGGTTTTTTAGAGTTCTCAAGGCTTTCTAGAGAACACTCAAAGCTGATCTTCACTATTGTAGGGATTTTTTATTTTGTAATTATCATTCTTTAACGAATCTCCTAGCTTGTAGAACCCAGAGCTTATATTTATAATTAAATTTAATCTTTTCAATGCTTTTTGGAGTCTTCCTGAGCTTTTTAGAGTTTCTCAGAGCTCTTTCAGGGATCTTTAGTGTTTGTAGGGTTTTTAGGAAACATTCAAAGATAATCTTCAGTATTTCAGGGAATTTTGTTAGTATCATTCTTTACAAAGAATTAAGTTACTCTCGGTTGGCTTTATCGAATCCCCTGGCTAGTAGAAACTAGTGCTACAAAATATAATTAACTTAAAGCTTTTTCATAGCTTTTTAGAGTTTTTCAGAGCTCTTCATATTTTTCAGAGCTCTTTAAATATTTTGGGGCTTTTTAGAGTTTTCAGGGTTTTTTAGAGTTTTCAAGGCATTTTAGAGAACATTCAAAGTTGATCTTCACTATTGTAGGGATTTATTATTATCATTCTTTAACGAATCTCCTAGCTTGTAGATCCTAGTCCTACGGAGTATAATTAAATTTAAGTTTTTCAAAGCTTTTTGGAGTCTTGCTGAGCTTTTTAGAGTTTCTTAGAGCTCTTTCAGGGCTCATTAGGGTTTTTAGAAAACATTCAAAGATAATCTTCATTATATTATAGGAAATTTTGTTAGTATCATTCTTTATAAAGAATTAAGTTACTTTTAGTTGGCTTTAACAAATCCCCTGGCTAGTAGATACTAGTGCTACGGAATATTATTAACTTGCTTTTTCAGAGCTTTTTAGAGTTTTTCAGAGCTCTTTAGATATTTTTTGGCTTTTTAGAGTTTTCACGGTATTTTAGAGAGAACATTCAAAGTTGATCTTCACTATTATAGGGATTTGTTATTATCATTCTATAACGAATCTCCTAGCTTGTAGATCACGGTGCTACGGAGTATAATTAAATTTAAGCTTCTCAAAGCTTTTTTGAGTCTTCCTGATCTTTTTAGAGTTTCTCAGAGCTCTTTCAGGGCTCTTTATGGTTTTTAGGAAACATTCAGAGATAATCTTCATCATTGAAGGAAATTTTGTTAGTATCATTCTTTATTAAGAATTAAGTTACTTTCAGTTGGCTTTAACGAATCCCCTGGCTAGTAGATACTAGTGCTACGAAATATAATTAACTTAAAGCTTTTTCAGAGCTTTTTAGAGTTTTTCAGAGCTCTTTAGATATTTTACGGATTTTTAGAGTTTGTAGGGTTTTTTAGAGTTTCAAGGCTTTTTAGAGAACATTCAAAGTTGATCTTCACTATTGTAGGGATTTATAATTTTCATTCTTTAACGAACTTCCTAGCTTGTAGATCCCAGTGCTACGAAGTATAATTAAATTTAAGCTTTTCAAAGCTTTTTGGAGTCTTCTTGAGCTTTTTAGAGTTTCTCAGAGCTCTTTAGTGTGTCTAGGGTTTTTAGAAAATATTCAAAGATAATCTACTATATTTCAGGAAATTTTGTTAGTATCATTCTTTATAAAGAATTAAGTTACTTTCGGTTGGCTTTAACGAATCCCCTTGCTAGTAGATACTAGTGCTACTAAACATAATTGACTTAAAGATTTTTAGAGCTTTTTAGAGTTTTTCAGAGCTCTTTAGATATTTTAGGGCTTTTTAGAGTTTTCAGGGTTTTCTAGAGTTTGCAAGGCTTTTTAGAGAACATTTAAAGTTGATCTTCACTACTATAGTGATTTATTATTATCATTGTTTAACGAATATCCTAGCTTGTAGATCCTAGTGGTACAGAGTATAATTAAATTTAAGCTTTTCAAAGCTTTTTGGATACTTGTTGAGTGTTTGTACCCTATCCAAAATAGCACTCGTACGTATCGCATGAAGCTTATAATGGAAGCTTAAATCCGGTTTATTGTGGAAGCCGGTTGGTTTATTAGGGAAACCAGTGGGTTTGTTTTGGAAACCTACAAGGTTTATTCTAGAAGCCTGGATTGGTTTATTATGGAGACCGGAGGGTTTATGGTAGAAATCCACCTGGCTTAATATGGAAGCCCAAAGTCCATGGGTAAAAAGATCTTAATAGAGAGGTTAAGATTTTTATGGAATAGTTATTAAATATTATTTAAGATAAATCCTGATGGAAGGAGGATAATTATCTTAAGGTGTAATAATTATTATTCAAGATAATAATTATTTAGGATAAATGTGGATTATGATAAATATTAGGGTTTATCATGAATCTGGTTGTTATTTGGGATGAATACAGATGAGGGAGGTTATCTATTGAAACCCTAAAGTTACATCTCTTTCTGCCTATATATAGAGGTTAAATCTTTCTGCCTATATATAGAGGTTTATCATGAACATCCGCTGACTTTAGCATCAGAGTGTTTTTGCAGGTACCCCCACCACTCTGATCAATTCTTTGGAGATTCTTCGTCAACGACAGCGATTGGATCAACCTTCCCGCATCTCGGAGATTGTTGGAGTGAATATTTTTGCACCAACATCTTTTGGTGCCGACTAAGGGGACTACGAAGAAAAGATCGTGCTCCCCAATTGATAGAAGTCGTTCTCAAGTGATTTTTGAAACTAGGGTTTCAAAATCCTTGTGAACAAGGAGTTAAAGAAGGTTTCACAACCTTTATAGAAGTTGCAGGAAGTCCCAGTGACGTAACAGAAAGTTGCAGGAGCTTCTGAACACTTTCAGAAAGTTACAGGAGGTTCCAACAACGTACCAAAAAGTTGATGTTTTTCCAGCGACGTACCAAAAAGTTGTTGTTTTTCCAACGACGTACCGAAAAGTTGCAGGGATTACTGAACACTTTCAAAAAAGTTGCTGAAAGATCCAGAACTTTTTCATAAGGTTGCGGGAAGGTCCAAAAACGTCGCAGACGGTTCTGCCAAAGTTGTAAAAGAAAAGTTTGAAAGAAAAGAGAAACGAATGGAGGCATCAGGAGCATATTGACATGAGATGGATGTAGATCTACCTGCTGGGAATCAAGATAATCAGCAAGCAAATACTCGAACTTTGAGAAGCGCTGTTGTCCAAAGCCTCGACGAGAGGGATGGGAGATCGGCGTCGGTGTCATCAACAACATCAACTTCTCGTTCACGTTCAGATGGGTTTGTTCCTAGGGTGAACTACGTGTTGGTAAACAGATCTCCACCTCTTACCACCAGCAGAAGAGACCGTCGTCAAGGAGAATCTTCAGGCCAACATCCGAGCAACCAGGTCCTTCGAGAAGGGGATATTGCTAGCAGAGGTGTGCGTGCTCGAGCTAACAATCCACTTGTTAGTCAGGATAACACCACACCAGTCGTACAGACCAACGTTCCACCTACGGGAAATAACCCGCTGGTGATGCCTATCGATTTAACAGTTCGTGAGCGGCTGCAGGAACTGGAAAGAGATAACAAACGACTCAAAGTTGCTTTGGAGAAAAGAAGGAAGCTTGAAGCACCAGCAAACTCACATTCTGGAAGTGGAAGGAAAAATCGTCACCGAGGTCCAGATAGTCCACGAAGAAGAAACGAAGTTATTGATGATCGTTGGCGAAGTAGGTATGATGGAAGAAGAGTTGAGGATGAAAGGGACCGTTTACAAAGTCGTAGTCGACGAGGAAATAACTTTTATGAACGTTATACTCCAAATGATGATTATTATTATGGAGTTGAAAGAGGTAGTCAGGAAGGTACCAGTCGTAGGAGGCAGGGACTGAGAATTGATCGAACCAATGATGGGTACTCAAAGAGATCAAGGCGTGAAAGAGACCATTCTAAAAGGAGAACAGACCTTGTTAGGAATGAACGAATTTGTAAGGAAACGGAGGATGACTCGGAGAAGGACGAAGTGCTTAGAAGAAAGAAGCTTAGCGCCATGATTGATGAGTTGTTAACGCAAAAGCAATCTAGAGATGAAGAACAACAAATCTTATCCATGAAGAAGTCAATGGATTCTCCATTTGTTGGGAAGATAAGGCGATTCCGCCCACCCTCAAACTTCAGCCAGCCTCAATTCAAAGAATTTTTTGACGGCAAAAATGGGAATCCGGTGGAGCACGTCCAGCGTTTTCAAGCCTCGATGAGTTTGTGGGGATACAATGACGAACTACTTTGCAGAACTTTTCCAATGACTTTGACGGGTAAGGCTCTAACTTGGTTCTCACATTTAGAGTCTAATTCAATCAAGGATTTTGGAATGTTGTCGGATGCCTTTTTCGAGCAGTACAAGATTAATCTCGGGAGCAAGAAGGGAAGCAGTCATTTATTCCTCTTGCATAGGGAACCTGGCGAAAGTCTAGGTGATTTTAATATAAGGTTTCGTCAGGAAGTAAGCGAAGTTGGAAAAGTTGATGAGAGTTTCGTGATAGAAGCATACAAAAATGCAATGGAGTATGATGAATTCGGAATTTACAATTCATTAAAAGTCCAACCAGTTGGAAGCCTCAGAGAGTTGTATGACAGGTCTGATAGATATGCTAATGCAGAGAAAGAAAAGAAAGCAAAGTTGTCGCGAACAGCAAGAAGGACAATGGACGAGGGACCGGCGAAACCGAAACAACAATTTGAAGGTAATACCAAAAACAAGAGCCATGAAGGTCCAACAAGGAAGGTGAGAAACGATGAATATTCACGTAAGCCGCAAGAAAAGCAAAGAGTAAAGTTTCCCAAGCTGAATATTGGACTTGGGGAACTTTTTAAGAAGATTAAAGACTCTCTGCCCATTCCGGAGCCCCTACCAGCGGAAACAAGGGATAAGAGAGATAAGAATAAATATTGTGCTCATCACAAAGATCATGGGAACAATACAGATACTTGTCGTGCTCTCGCAGCGGAAGTCCAGAAAATGATTGAAGAAGGAAAGCTGCAGCAATACGTGAAGAATAGTACGACACAAGTCAACACACTGGCCAACACTCTAGATTTATGAGAGATTAGAGTGAGCCACGCAAGAGTTAACACAAATTCGATAAAGGCTCAGGAGAATGCTACACGGTTGAAGTTACGTCATATTAACGATTGGCGAGTATCGAACAAGGTCAATTATGCCAGTCTGATTGGTATGGAGACCTTGGAAGAGGGGAAGACTGAGATTTTTTTTTTGAACGCTGATATTGATGGAGTATATCAACCACATAATGATGCAATCGTGATTCTAGCTCTCATTGGGATGTATAAGGTACGTCGAGTTCTGGTTGATACTGGAAGTTCAATTAGTGTCATATTCTCGGGAGCATACTCTTCAATGAATTTGAGCGAGAGGCAAGTTGAGCAGATGATAACCCTATCATTGGATTCAGTGGAGAAACGATGACAGCAATAGGAAGGATTAATCTGCCTACGATGGTGGGAGGAAGGACGGTTATGCAATATTTCTCGTTGCTAGATTGTCGTGCACCTTACAACGCTATCTTAGGGCGTGATTTGATCCATGCAATGGAGGAGGTAACTTCCACTGTCCACCAGTGCTTGAAGTTCATTACTCCAGCAGGAGTGATGAAGGTTAGAAGCGACCAGGTGGCATCTCATAAATGTCACGAAAGCGCAATGGAAGAGTATAGAAAGTCAGAACTAAAGGGTTCAGAAATACTCCAGGTGGAAAAGAAATTGTAGCAATCACAGTGTTTCCAGACCTCTTATTAAGGAAGAGGAAAGGAAGGACCACCAACTATTGAGGAGTTGGTGGAAGTGCAAATTGGGGATCAGAAGGAGCAGACAACGTTTATCGGAGCAGAATTGTCGTTAGGCGAAAATGAAAGCTTTATCACCCTACTGAAAAATAATAAAGATGTCTTTGCTTGGAGTCTCAGGGACATGCCAGGTATTGACCCCGACATCGCATGCCATCGGTTGAGTATCAGTGAAGGATTTAAACCAGTGAGGCAGAAGCCACGAAAAATGGCTCCGGAACGGAAGGCAAAGGTTGCTGAGGAGATTGACAGGATGTTAGAAGCAAGAATAATAAGACATGTCAAGTATCCAAAATGGTTAGCAAATATTGTAGCAGTTCCGAAGAAAAATGGGAAAATTCGGGTATGTATTGATTTTAGAAATTTGAATAAAGCATGCCCAAGCGATCCTTACCCACACCCAGGATCGTTGAGTTAGTAGACGCTACCTCGGGATTTGAAAGATTGGCATTCATGGACGGATATTCTGGTTATAATCAAATTCCATTGTATGAGGAAGATCAAGAACATACGGTGTTCATAACAGACAAAGGGATATATTGTTACCTCGTTATGCCATTTGGTTTGAAGAACGCGGGAGCAACTTATCAGCGTCTCGTGGATGAAATATTCAAGGATATGATCGGGAAAACCATGGAAGTTTACATCGATGATATGGTGGTCAAGTCCAAAAAGAAGGAATCTCACTTTATGAACTTGAAAAGAACCTTTGATCGGCTCCGGCAATATGGGATGAAGTTAAACCCATCGAAGTGCTCTTTTGGACTCACATCTGGGAAGTTCCTTGGGTATATGATGACACAAAAAGGAATTGAAGACAATCCAGAACAAATTAGAGAAATTTTGGAGATGTCATCGCCAAGAAACAAAAAGGAAATACAAAGGCTTACAGGGAGATTAGCAGCGTTGAATAAATTCATTTCTCGGTTTTCAGACAAATGTAAGTCCTTTTTCTTAGCCTTAAAGAAGGCCGAAAAATTTGGTTGGAATGAGGAGTGTGAGCATGCATTTAACGAAATAAAACAATATTTAATCTCATCGCCAGTCCTCACAAGTCCAAAGACTGGCCAGACGGTCTACATCTATTTGGATGCAAGTGATTATGTTGTTAGTGCAGTATTGTTTGTTCAAGAGCCGGAGGAGAGGCCAGTCTATTTCGCTAGAGAAGGTTGGCAATATACCAGCAATCCATGATGAGCAGTACAACAAAAAGGTACGAGAACGGACTTTTCTTCCTGGAGAGCAAGTCTTGAGAAGGGAAAGACCTAAATCGTTAGACGGAGGCGGTGGAAAGCTGGGAGAGAATTGGTAAGGTCCCTTCCTAATTGATAGACCCGCTAGTGGTGGTTCCTATTGGTTAAGGAATATGAATGGGAGGGAAGAGCCCAAGCCATGGAATTCTTTCAACCTCAAAAATTATTTTCATTAATGTAGATTTAATTTCGTATTAATGTAGATTGCATTTCTTCAATAAACTTTTTTCCTACAACTAAAGTGTACTTTCCAAGAGTTGGGGCGAATAATGATTACTGCGCCAGAGTAAGATTTGCAAGCATGAGATATAAGCAAGATTGTCGAGGGCGCCTACATCCGAACAAGGTGTCTTTCCAGAAAAGATTGCTGGTCGACGAGCTAAATATCAAGGTATCAAATGACAGATATTGGATAAGTGTCAACATGGAATTCTCCAGTCAAAGTGAGAAGTTAGAGAAAATAAGCAGACATTCCGTTAAAGAAGGAAAAATAAATTAAGAGTGACAACTGGTCGCTAGGTCCTTACGAAGTAGTAAAAGGTTCATTGGTGCGCATCTACGGGAAGGGAAATAAGCAGAGCTAATAAGGAGCGCAAAATTGAAGCATCAAACTGGATGTCTAGAGTCCTATTCTAGCCTAAGAAGAATGGCAGGGAAATTTCTAAAAAAAAAAAAACAAAAACAGGCAACTACTCTTCATTCCTCTTCCGGGTCGTAGAGTTTATCGTCAACACAGTCAACGGCTTTTTCGACATCAGAAGGAGCAGCAGCATAACCTCCAAGGCCTTTAACCTTAATGTTGGCACGATCGCGTTGCTTACGCATTAGCTTCAAATCATTTTCAGCATCACGACCCTTTGCGTGGAGGCTTTCGATCTGACGCTTAAATTTGTCATTCTCGCGCTCTAGACGGTGCAAGGCAAGTTCATGAGCTTTTTGTCTCCTGACTAAGGCCTCGTAGTGGAGCTCACCAACCTTTCGAACAAGTGAAATACCCTGCAAGGAGATAGGTTAAACATTGCAGAAGAGTTCAGAATTCAACAAGGAAACAAGACATATAAATTAGTAAAACACTTACGGCGAAGTGAAATTGAGCTGCACGGTCAAGAGCTTGATCTATGTCAGTCATCTGGTCGTAACAATGACGATCTACCGGCAGCATACTAGAGAGCATAATGCCGCGATCTACAGTTAGGTTCTGAATGGCATAATCACCAATAGTCACCGCAGAGCCTGTTGACCTGTACAAGCCTGGGTGAAAAGGAGCATCTTCGAATGGCAGACGAGGTTGTTTTGGTGTTTTTGAGGGAGGTGTAGCAGGGTTGTACTCAGGCGACGAACAAGGATCGTTGGCTCGATTGATACTTCCAAGCTCGTCGTCACTTATTGCCACTAAGAAAGGTATTTTGCTTCCCACCTCAGCAGTACCAGCATCTACATTAGGAATAGAAGTTTTGTCCGCCTTGGTGGCTCCGTGGAAGTTGAGAGGCCAATCCCTGACAGATGACGGGCGTTTGGTGGCGCATCGTTTGTGACCATCTCCTTGAGCTCTAGTTTTCTGACGTATTGGCCCGACATCTGTCGAATTCCCTTGGCGGTTAGTAGATCGCTTGGGAGAAGTCATGCTACGGGTATTCAGTGGAACAGACGCTGGTTCTTTAGAAGATTGTTAGTGCTGCAATAGAGACGAAAGAGTCAAGGGATGATCAGTTAGTAATCTTCGACACGGAAGACGCTTCAAAGGGAACGAAGTAATCAAATACAGGATTAGTTGATGTATCGATGTACCATGCAGCGCAAAACAAAGCAAGAGAAATTAAGCTGGCTCTACAAGTTCTAAAGCTAATGTACTAGAACAACAACAAAAAAAAAGAACAAAAAGAACAAAGCCGCACTTACCCAAGGGAGCTGGCAAGGGAAGAGGGATAGCTGCAGATGTGATTTTTCGACGACTATTCACCCATATTTATACAGAAAGATAAGGGTAGACAGTTGAAGTTTCAAAAGAAATCAAACTTTTTGTTTGAACGGAGACTAGATTCCTGCTGGCTATAGGTATGCGGTGAAGGAATATCATAGCCAGTTTTCTCGTTGTTGTATAGGCTTAGAATTTAAATGAAAACGAGCTCTCTTAGAGTTCTAAGAGATTTCAAATTCATTAGTTCTGTATGGAGTCATATTCCTCTTGGCAACGGTAGTCGTTGATGGAATATTGCTGTAAAATCTTCGGTCAGTAATGAAGCCAAGATATGTGATGTACGCGGCAAAGCAAAGGCACTGGCGTTATCTGGAAGACTGGACACTTATCGGAGAATTGGTGAGAAGTGAAACCTGGAGAAGACGTGTCTCTGTGAGGTGAAACATGTGGGATTAAGTTCATAAAGTTCCAAGGGACTATTGGAGGCCCATAACCATGATTGGCTTGTGGTTTAGCAAGGACGTACCCATACTTGACAAGCTGCATGTTTAGGTGACGAATTTCAGGTACATATCATGTTTTTCTAAGAATAACAAGATAACATTCTTCAGTTTTCGTAGGAAAGGTCATGCATGATTTGCACTACGATGAGTCATGGTTCGGCTTTAATATTCTTAACTCTTCGAACAAGTCGAGAGTTAAGAGGGGGCGATGTTTGTACCCTATCCAAAATAGCACTCGTACGTATCGCATGAAGCTTATAATGGAAGCTTAAATCCGGTTTATTGTGGAAGCCGGTTGGTTTATTAGGGAAACCAGTGGGTTTGTTTTGGAAACCCACAAGGCTTATTGTAGAAGCCTGGATTGGCTTATTATGGATACCGGAGGGTTTATGGTACAAACCCACTTGGCTTAATATGGAAGCCCAAATTGGTTTATGGTAGAAATCCACCTGGCTTAATATGGAAGCCCAAATGTCCATGGGTGAAAAGATCTTAATAGAGAGGTTAAGATTTTTATGGAATAATTATTATAGATAATTATTAAATATTATTTAAGATAAATCCTGATGGAAGGAGGATAATTATCTTAAGTAGTAATAATTATTATTCAAGATAATAATTGTATAGGATATATGTGGATTATGATAAATATTAGGGTTTATCATGAATCTGGTTGTTATTTGGGATGAATACAGATGAGGGAGGTTATTTGGATAACTATTGAAACGCTAAAGTTACATCTCTTTCTGCCTATATATAGAGGTTAAATCTCAACCCAAAGGGAGAAAAACGATTCTTTTCACCACAATATACTTGAAAAGAACATCCGCTGACTTTCGCATCGGAAGGTACCCCCACCACTCTGATCAATTCTTTGGAGATTCTTCGTCAACGGCAGCGATTGGATCAACCTTCCCGCATCTCGGAGATTGTTGGAGTGAATATTTTTGCACCAACACTGAGCTTTTTAGAGTTTCTTAGAGCACTTTCAGGGCTCTTTAGGGTTTTTAGAAAACATTTAAAGATAGTCTTCATTATTGTGGGAAATTTTGTTAGTATCATTCTTTATAAAGAATTAAGTTACTTTCAGTTGGCTTTAACAAATCTCTTGGCTAGTAGATACTAGTGCTACGAAATATAATTAACTTAAAGTTTTTCAGAGCTTTATAGAGTTTCTCAGAGCTCTTTAAATTTTTCAGAGCTTTTTAGATATTTTAGGGCTTTTTTGAGTTTTCAGGGTTTTTTAGAGTTTTCAAGGCTTTCTAGAGAACACTCAAAACTTCTCTTCACTATTGTAGGGATTTTTTTTATCAAAAAAAAGGGATTTGTAATTATCATTCTTTAATGAATCTCCTAGCTTGTAGAACCCAGTGCTAATATGTATAATTAAATTTAATCTTTTCAATGCTTTTTGGAGTCTTCCTGAGCTTTTTAGAGTTTCCCAAAGCTCTTTCAGGGCTCTTTAGTGTTTGTAGGGTTTTTAGGAAACATTCAAAGATAATCTTCAATATTTCAGGGAATTTTGTTAGTATCATTCTTTACAAAGAATTAAGTTACTCTCGGTTGGCTTTAACGAATCCCCTGGCTAGTAGATACTAGTGCTACAAAATATAATTAACTTAAAGCTTTTTCAGAGCTTTTTAGAGTTTTTCAGAGCTCTTCAGATTTTTCAGAGCTCTTTAGATATTTTGGGGCTTTTTAGAGTTTTCAGGGTTTTTTAAAGTTTTCAAGGCATTTTAGAGAACATTCAAAGTTGATCTTCATTATTGTAGGGATTTATTATTATCATTCTTTAACTAATCTCCTAGCTTGTAGATCCTAGTGCTACGGAGTATAATTAAATTTAAGCTTTTAAAAGCTTTTTGGAGTCTTCCTGAGCCTTTTAGAGTTTCCCAGAGCTCTTTCAGGGCTCTTTAGGGTTTTTAGAAAACATTCAAAGATAATCCAATATTGTAGGGAATTTTTTTAGTATCAATCTTTATAAATAATTAAGTTACTTTCAGTTGGCTTTAACGAATCCCCTGGCTAGTAGATACTAGTGCTACGAAATATAATTAACTCAAAGCTTTTTCAGATGTTTTTTAGAGCTCTTTAGATATTTTAGGGATTTTTAGAGTTTTCAGGGTTTTTTAGAGTTTCAAAGGCTTTTTAGAGAACATTCAAAGTTGATCTTCACTGTTGTAGGGATTTGTTATTATCATTCTTTAACGAATCTCCTAGCGTGTAGATCCTAGTGCCACGGAGTATAGTTAAATTTAAGCTTTTCAAAGATTTTGGAGTCTTGCTGAGATTTTTAGAGTTTCTCAGAGCTTTTTCAGGGCTCTTTAGGGTTTTAAAAAACAGTTTAAGATAATCTTCATTATTGTAGGGAATTTTTTTAGTATCATTCTTTATAAAGAATTAAGTTACTTTCAGTTGGATTTAACAAATCCCCTAACTAGTGTATACTAGTGCTACAAAATATAATTAAGTTAAAGCTTTTTCAGTGGTTTTTAGAGTTTTCAGAGCACTTTAGATTTTTCAAAGCTCTTTAGATATTTTTGGGCTTTTTAGAGTTTTCAAGGCTTATTAGAGAACATTCAAAGTTGATCTTCACTATTATAGGGATTTGTTATTATCATTCGAATCTCCTAGATTGTAGATCACGGTGCTACGGAGTATAATTAAATTTAAGTTTTTCAAAGCTTTTTGGAGTCTTCCTGATCTTTTTAGAGTTTCTCAAAGCTCTTTCAGGGCTCTTTAGGGTTTTTAGGAAACATTCAAAGATAATCTTCATTATTGAAGGAAATTTGTTAGTATCATTATTTATTAAGAATTAAATTACTTTCAGTTGGCTTTAGCGAATCCCCTGGCTAGTAGATACTAGTGCTACGAAATATAATTAACTTAAAGCTTTTTCAGAGCTTTTTAGAGTTTTTCAGAGGTCTTTAGATTTTTTAGAGCTCTTAAGATTTTTTACGGATTTTTGGAGTTTTCAGGGTTTTTTAGATTTTTCAAGGCTATTTAGAGAACATTCAAAGCTGATCTTCACTGCTGTAGGGATTTGTAATTATCATTCTTTAATGAATCTCCTAGCTTGTAGATCCCAGTGCTACGGAGTATAATTAAATTTAAGCTTTTCAAAGCTTTTTGGAGTCTTGCTGAGCTTTTTAGAGTTTCTCAGGGCTCTTTAGGGTTTTTAGAAAACATTCAAAGATAATCTTCAATATTGTAGGGAATTTTTTTAGTATCAATCTTTATAAAGAATTAAGTTACTTTCAGTTGGCTTTAACGAATCCACTGGCTAGTAGATACTAGTGCCTCGAAATATAATTAACTCAAAGCTTTTTCAGATATTTTTAGAGTTTTTTAGAGCTCTTTAGATATTTTAGGGCTTTTTAGAGTTTTCAGGATTTTTTAGAGTTTTAAAGGCTTTTTAGAGAACATTCAAAGTTGTCAAGACTTGTCAAGAATGGCAAGGACGCTTCAAACGCCCCTGGCACTCTTGACTCAACCGTGTGCCTCGGCGCCTTGATCAGATTCTGCACTCCTTGGGAGAGTCCTTATTACCTTAGTCGCCTAACCTAAGTCATATGCTTAAGCTGAGAATCCAAGGTGCCTCTCCCGGATGGGCTTTATTGACCCCAAATCTCCATGACTCAGGTTTCGGGGGCGGTGTAACCTTTTTCTGAGCCATGCAACAGGTACCCCCTTATATGACGTACTTTAGGTCTTACATTTGCCTCTTGCGAAATTTTATTCGCGAACTAGGGTGGACGCCATAAAGGTTTGCCCCTATCTGCGAAATTTTATTCACGTTTCTGCGAAATTTTCGCGTCTCTTTGTTTCTGCAAAATGTTCGCGTTTCTTTATTCTCTCATTCATCTTTTCATTTCTGTCATCTCTTTTATTCATTCTTTCATTCTCATAATATCATATCATTTGAATCAAAATAAATATTCAAGAGAAATTCTAATACATGGTGACTCTGAAATCTTTGTAGTTGTGAAATTCTATCGCGTTTTGTAAATCAAGTCAAAAATCTTTTTATTCTATGAAAAAGAAATATTCTAGAGAAATATATAAATTGAATTTTCTCAGTTTTCTGTAATTTTGAAATCTTAGTAATCTTTATAATTTTTGAGATCTTGAAATCTTTGTAATCGTGCGATTGAATCGCTTTTCATAAATCAAATCAAAAATCTTTTTATTCGTTCTTAGTATAAAGTAAAATGTTCAAGGAAGTGGTACTTATCTTTCATGGAGTCGCTGTTGTTGTCAAAGAAGTGAATAAATGCCTTGAAATGTATGAATTTCGCGCAGAAAAAAGAAGTGAGACTTGAACCCTTGACCTGCTTTTTGGATTTTCTCGCACTATATCAACTGTGTTAAGCCTCTCTTGAGAAATAATCAAAGTTCTTGCGAAGTAATCAAATTCCAACTGTGTAAGAGGCAATTCTGTATAAATTTCGTATAATAAAAATAAACATGCGAGAAGCAAGAATTGATCTCGCGACCTGCTGGTTGCATTCATGCCTCCTGATCAACTGTGCTAACCCTCTCTTGCGAAATAATCAAAGACTGTGCGAAGTAATCAAATATCAACTCTGCGAAATGAATATTTGCGAAGAAAAAATTATTTGGTCGCAGGGAGAATCGAAACCATGTCCTCTAGTTTGCATACTCCTTCTCTGACCATCTGCACTACTTATTGCTTGCGAAAGAAACACACAATGTTGTACTTTATTCCATTTCTTCGCCTTTAGGATTTCAAAAATGTGCGAAAAATTAAGGTTGATGAGGGATTCGAACTCGAGACTTACAACTCACTCTAGCGAAGCTTGACCAACTGTGCTACCTCTTGTTTGCAAACTAATGAAACAATATTGCGAAATTATTCATTTTTTCGCTATCTGTAAAAAGAAGAAAACTATGCTCGCAGGGAAGTTCGAACTTGCGACCACGAACATACATATTGTTCTCTTGACCAATTGTGCAAGAACCTATCTGCGAAATTAACGCATAACTTTTTTCCTTATTCTTTTATTCTCCCATGCAAATGAGAAGAAAATGAAAAATATGTGTATCTGCGAATTCGAACCCGTGACCTATTTGTTGTTCGCTCAGCCTTGAACCATCTGTGCGAATTTCTGTTTGTGACAGAAATCACAACTTCTGACTCTTATCATTATCTTCGTCTTTCCTTAACTTCTTTCACATTTGCCTTCATCTCCTGAACATGAAAATCTTCCACTGAAACTTCCATTTTTTCCTTAAATTTCACCACAACAACTAATTTTTTTCTCTCACTCTTTTCATGTCTTTGAATTGTTAATGATGTTTACTCCCTGAAAGTGTAATTTCTTCCATAAAATATCCATTTTTGAACCTAAATTTTGTAAATCTAGAAAAATATGAACAATAGCTAATCTTCATGAAAATTTCTTGAATCAACAAGTTACAGGAAGGATAAATCCTTTACTCGTCCATGTTTCTAGCGCCAAAATGTAGTTGCATGAAATCCTACAACACACCCTTGTATTATCATGACTATGATTTCTAGATCTAAACTTATTTGATATGAAAATAAAGATAAAGATAATGAAAATAGAAAATAAGACACAAGATTTACGTGGTTCGATCAATGTGATCTACATCCATGGGGTTAGGGATCTTCACTATGGTTGTTTGTAATTACATATGGATTACAATTGAGACTCCATTAATGAGTATTTGGAGCTCTTGGTTGAAGAAGGAAGAAGAAGAAAATAATACAAATTCTGCTCTCTCTCTCTCTCTACAAATGTGTCCACCCTAAAGTGTCTCTCTCCTTTTTCGTTTTGATTCTCCCTCTTTCTCTCTCTTGCCTTTCTATTTATATAGGTGTTTACATAGTGGATTACAGCTAATGTAGAGCTAACATTTCCCATAATTTTGGATCTAGCTTGCGGTATTTTCGCAAGCTTACAAATGTAACATTCGCAACATTCCTAATTTTTGCAAGATCATCACACTTTTCTCATGTTTAAGTTGATGTCATCTGTTATGTCGTTTCTGAAATCATCCTGCGATGTCTTCGCGATGTCCTGTCAATAATTTTGCAAGCATATTATTCTGTGCGAGATTCTGATCCTACAGTTTTTTAGAGTTTTCAAGGCTTTTCAGAGAACATTCAAAGTTGATCTTCACTATTGTAGGGATTTGTAATTATCATTCTTTAACGAATCTCCTAGCTTGTAGATCCCAGTGCTACAAAGTATAATTAAATTTCATCTTTTCAAAGCTTTTTGGAGTCTTCCTGAGCTTTTTAGTGTTTCTCATAGCTCTTTCAGGCTCTCTTGTGTTTTTAGGGTTTTTAGGAAACATTCAAAGACAATCTTCAATATTGCTGGGAATTTTGTTAGTATCATTCTTTATAAAGAATTAAGTTACTTTCAGTTGGCTTTAACGAATCTCTTGGCTAGTAGATACTAGTGCTACGAAATATAATTAAGTCAAAGCTTTTTTCAGTGCTTTTTAGAGTTTTTCTGAGCTCTTTAGATTTTTCAGAGCTCTTTAGATATTTTTGGGCTGTTTAAAGTTTTCAGGGTATTTTAGAGTTTTCAAGGCTTTTTAGAGTACATTCAAAGTTGATCTTCACTATTATAGGGATTTATTATTATCATTCTATAACGAATCTCCTAGCTTGTAGATCACGGTGCTACGGAGTATAATTAAATTTAAGTTTTTCAAAGCTTTTTGGAGTCTTCCTGATCTTTTTAGAGTATCTCAGAGCTGTTTCAGGGCTCTTTAGGGTTTTTAGGAAACATTCAAAGATAATCTTCATTATTGAAGGAAATTTGTTAGTATCATTCTTTATTAAGAATTAAGTTACTTTAAGTTGGCTTTAACGAATCCCCTGGCTTGTAGATACTAGTGCTACGAAATATAATTAACTTAAAGCTTTTTCAGAGCTTTTTAGAGTTTTTCAGAGGTCTTTAGATTTTCAGAGCTCTTTAGATTTTTTACGGATTTTTAGAGTTTTCAGGGTTTTTTTTAGAGTTTTCAAGGCTTTTTAGAGAACAGTCAAAGCTGATCTTTACTGTTGCAGGGATTTTTTAGTATCATTCTTTAACGAATCTCCTAGCTTGTAGATCCTAGTGCTACGGAGTATAATTAAATTTAAGCTTTTTAAAGCTTTTTGGAGTCTTCCTGAGCTTTTTAGAGTTTCTCAGGGCTCTTTAGGGTTTTTAGAAAACATTCAAAGATAATCTTCAATATTGTAGGGAATTTTTTTTGTATCAATCTTTATAAAGAATTAAGTTACTTTCAGTTGGCTTTAACGAATCCACTGGCTAGTAGATACTAGTGCCTCGAAATATAATTAACTCAAAGCTTTTTCAGATATTTTTAGAGTTTTTTAGAGCTCTTTAGATATTTTAGGGCTTTTTAGAGTTTTCAGGATTTTTTAGAGTTTTAAAGGCTTTTTAGAGAACATTCAAAGTTGATCTTCACTGTTGTAGGGATTTGTTATTATCATTCTTTAATGAATCTCCTAGCTTGTAGATCCCAGTGCTACGGAGTATAATTAAATTTAAGCTTTTCAAAGCTTTTTAGAGTCTTCCTGAGGCTTTTATAGTTTCTGAGAGCTCTTTAGGGTTCTTAGAAAACATTCAAAGATAATCTTCAATATTGTAGGGAATTTTTTTAGTATAATTCTTTATAAAGAATTAATTTACTTTCAGTTGGCTTTAACGAATCCCTTGGCTAGTAGATATCAGTGCTACGAAATATAATTAGCTCTAAGCTTTTTCAGATGTTTTTAGAGTTTTTGAGAGCTTTTTAGAGTTTTTCAGAGCTCTTTAGATATGTTAGGGCTTTTTAGAGTTTTCAGGGTTTTTGTAGTTGCAGGAAATCCTACAACACACCCCTTGTATTATCATGACTATGATTTCTAGATCTAAACTTATTTGATATGAAAATAAAGATAAAGATAATGAAAATAGAAAATAAGACACAATATTTACGTGGTTCGATCAATGTGATCTACATCCACGGGGTTAGGGATCTTCACTATGATTGTTTGTAATTACATATGGATTACAATTGAGACTCCATTAATGAGTATTTGGAGCTCTTGGTTGAAGAAGGAAGAAGAAGATAATAATCATACAAATTCTGCTCTCTCTCTCTACAAATGTGTCCTCCCTAAAGTGTCTCTCTCCTTTTTCTTTTTGATTCTCCCTCTTTCTCTCTCTTGCCTTTCTCTTTATATAGATGTTTACATAGTGGATGACAACTAATGTACAGCTAACATTTCCCATAATTTCGGATCTGGCTTGCGGTATTTTCGCAAGCTTACAAATGTAACATTCGCAACATTCCTAATTTTCGCAAGATCATCACACTTTTATCATGTTTAAGTTGATATCATCTGTTATGTCGTTTCTGAAATCATCCTGCGATGTCTTCGCAATGTCCTGTCAATAATTTCGCAAGCATATTCATCTGTGCGAGATTCTGATCCTACAACTTGCCTCTTTTTTCTTGAATATTGCTTGAAGAGCGATCTTCAGGAAAAAATCCATTGTTGTAGTTGTTGGAGAGAGATACGTGTTGTTGGAGTAATCTTTGATCTTTATTGATGAAGGAACGAGCGAAAAAATACTGGACTTGAAAAGTACGTACTTGTCTCTATTCTTTTGTGAAGTTCCGGAATGTTGCGAAGTAAATAAGAAGTATCATCTTTTGAAGTATGCGAAGTATGAAGTATCCTTGAAGAAGTATAAGAAGCATGAAGTATCCTTGATGAAGTATAAGAAATATTCAATTCTCGAAATATAAGAAGTATCCGTCCTTGAATGAGAATAATAAGTATTGCCTCTATTCATGCGAAATTATTACTCCATTTTTGGTGATTCTTGCCGAGAAGATAAAGAACATAAATTTTTTCTTGGTAATCCATAGTTGCCTCTGTTCTTATCTATGAGGGTAGAATCCTTGACAAAATGTTGAATGTGCGAATTATTTCTTCATTCTTATCTTGCCTCTGTCTCATGTTTTGTGCTCATGCGATAGTATAATCTCTTCAAGTTGCTTGTAATTGTGCGAAATAATTGAGCGAAATAATCATATCGTTCGGAATAATCACATTCTGCGAAATAATCACATTCTGCAAAATCGGACACACTCTGCAAAATTCTGAATAACCCTGCGAAATTCTGAATACTCCTGCGAAATTCTGAATAGTTCTGCGATATTATGAATAGTTCTGCGAAATTCTGAATAGTTCTACGAAATTCTGAATAGTTCTGCGAAATTCTGAATAATCCTGCGAAATTCTGCGATATCATTCTGTAAAGTTTTGTAAAATACTTGTGCGAATCTAATGCTTATGTAATGATTATGTTATGAAACGTGTATGCGATGTTTATGCCATGAAATGCTTATGCGATGCTTTGATGATGCGAGTGTGATGCTTGTATGATGAAAATGCTTATCTATTGCAATGTATAATTAAGGTTTGTGTTACTTAGCTCATTTTGCCATCTAAAATTGATGTAGCTTTAAATTGCTTCCATTATTCATTTCTCTGCCTTTTTCTTTAGTGTATGCATTCTTCTTCGTGTAGTTATTGTTCTTCAAAATTTCTTACTTTTGTTTCATCTTTCCTATTTCCTGCACTATTAGTATCTCATAATAGTATGATCATAATATCAAGTCTGCAGCATTTTCAGTGCCTCAGTTTCATTTCCATGTACATATTCGCAAGCTTATTTGCTTACATATAATCATCTTCGCAAGTTTATTTGCGTACTCTCTTATGTGGTCTTATTTTTCCTTCCTAGTTAAAGGTCTTATTATGCCACCTCTTGTCATTGCGACAAAATCGCAGGACGTCTTTGCACTCTCGTGCAAAAACCCATTGATCTGGGCTTAACTTTTTCTTTTGTATTATTGCCTCTTCAGGATTGTTGCGACAATATGATAGGCCTAAATATTCTTGCGAAAATAAAGCCCCGTGACATTGCCGTCTTGCGACGAAATCGCAGGACGTCTTCACACTTTCATGTGAAAACGCATTGATCTCGTCTTAACTTTTTCTTTTGTATTATTGCCTCTTCAGGATTGTTGCACAAATATGACAAGCCTTAATACCCTTGCGAGTAAAAAGCCGCATGACATTTGCGTCTTAAGACACTTATCAACTCCCTAAAGGAGGGTGCCGCCCTTATCTTCCCACCGGTTGCCCCCTCAAGGAGGCGTACTTCTACCATACAAGGTTAGCTCCTCCCATCCAGTCTTAACAACAACCAGTTGTTTTCGCAGCCTCTAATCCCTTTTACCTATAGGGCTTATGGTTACGAGACTGCACCCTAAGTGGGGTTTTCTTCGGGACGAGTGCAGTATAAGCCAAGACTTGTCAAGAATGGCAAGGACGCTTCAAACGCCCCTGGCACTCTTGACTCAACCGTGTGCCTCGGCGCCTTGATCAGATTATGCACTCCTTGGGAGAGTCCTTATTACCTTAGTCGCCTAACCTAAGTCATATGCTTAAGCTGAGAATCCAAGGTGCCTCTCCCGGATGGGCTTTATTGACCCCAAATCTCCATGACTCAGGTTTCGGGGGCGGTGTAACCTTTTTCTGAGCCATGCAACAGGTACCCCCTTATATGACGTACTTTAGGTCTTACATTTGCCTCTTGCGAAATTTTATTCGCGAACTAGGGTGGACGCCATAAAGGTTTGCCCCTATCTGCGAAATTTTATTCGTTGTTTCTGCGAAATTTTCGCGTCTCTTTGTTTCTGCAAAATGTTCGCGTTTCTTTATTCTCTCATTCATCTTTTCATTTCTGTCATCTCTTTTATTCATTCTTTCATTCTCATAATATCATATCATTTGAATCAAAATAAATATTCAAGAGAAATTCTAATACATGGTGACTCTGAAATCTTTGTAGTTGTGAAATTCTATCACGTTTTGTAAATCAAGTCAAAAATCTTTTTATTCTATGCAAAAGAAATATTCTAGAGAAATATATAAATTGAATTTTCTCAGTTTTCTGTAATTTTGAAATCTTAGTAATCTTTATAATTTTTGAGATCTTGAAATCTTTGTAATCGTGCGATTGAATCGCTTTTCATAAATCAAATCAAAAATCTTTTTATTCGTTCTTAGTATAAAGTAAAATGTTCAAGGAAGTGGTACTTATCTTTCATGTGAGTCGCTGTTGTTGTCAAAGAAGTGAATAAATGCCTTGAAATGTATGAATTTCGCGCAGCAAAAAGAAGTGTGAGAAGTGAGACTTGAACCCTTGACCTGCAGGCAATTCTGTATAAATTTCGTATAATAAAAATAAACATGCGAGAAGCAAGAATTGATCTCGCGACCTGCTGCTTGCATTCATGCCTCCTGATCAACTGTGCTAACCCTCTCTTGCGAAATAATCAAAGACTGTGCGAAGTAATCAAATATCAACTCTGCGAAATGAATATTTGCGAAGAAAAAATTATTTGGTCGCAGGGAGAATCAAAACAATGTCCTCTAGATTGCATACTCCTTCTCTGACCATCTGCACTACTTGTTGCTTGCGAAAGAAACACACAATGTTGTACTTTATTCCATTTCTTCGCCTTTAGGATTTCAAAAATGTGCGAAAAATTAAGGTTGATGAGGGATTCGAACTCGAGACTTATAACTCACTCTAGCGAAGCTTGACCAACTGTGCTACCTCTTGTTTGCGAACTAATGAAACAATATTGCGAAATTATTCATTTTTTCGCTATCTGTAAAAAGAAGAAAACTATGCTCGCAGGGAAGTTCGAACTTGCGACCACGAACATACATATTGTTCTCTTGACCAATTGTGCAAGAACCTATCTGCGAAATTAACGCATAACTTTTTCCTTATTCTTATTCTCCCATGCAAATGAGAGAAAATGCAAAAATATGTGTATCTGCGAATCGAACCCGTGACCTATTTGTTGTTCGCTCAGCCTGGAACCATCGGCGAATCTGTTTGTGACAGAATCACAACTTCTGACTCTTATCATTATCTTCGTCTTTCCTTAACTTCTTTCACATTTCCTTCATCTCCTGAACATGAAAATCTTCCACTGAAACTTCCATTTTTTCCTTAAATTTCACCATAATAACTAATTTTTTCTCTCACTCTTTTCATGTCTTTGAATTGTTAATGATGTTTACTCCCTGAAAGTGTAATTTCTTCCATAAAATATCCATTTTTGAACCTAAATTTTGTAAATCTAGAAAAATATGAACAGTAGCTAATCTTCATGAAAATTTCTTGAATCAACAAGTTACAGGAAGGATAAATCCTTTACTCGTCCATGTTTCTAGCGCCAAAATGTAGTTGCATGAAATCCTACAACACACCCTTGTATTATCATGACTATGATTTCTAGATCTAAACTTATTTGATATGAAAATAAAGATAAAGATAATGAAAATAGAAAATAAGACACAAGATTTACGTGGTTCGATCAATGTGATCTACATCCACGGGGTTAGGGATCTTCACTATGGTTGTTTGTAATTACATATGGATTACAATTGAGACTCCATTAATGAGTATTTGGAGCTCTTGGTTGAAGAAGGAAGAAGAAGAAAATAATACAAATTCTGCTCTCTCTCTCTACAAATGTGTCCACCCTAAAGTGTCTCTCTCCTTTTTCTTTTGATTCTCCCTCTTCTCTCTCTTGCCTTTATATTATATAGGTGTTTACATAGTGGATTACAGCTAATGTAGAGCTAACATTTCCCATAATTTCGGATCGGCTTGCGGTATTTTCGCAAGCTTACAAATGTAACATTCGCAACATTCCTAATTATCGCAAGATCATCACACTTTTCTCATGTTTAAGTTGATGTCATCTGTTATGTCGTTTCTGAAATCATCCTGCGATGTCTTCGCGATGTCCTGTCAATAATTTCGCAAGCATATTATTCTGTGCGAGATTCTGATCCTACAGTTTTTTAGAGTTTTCAAGGCTTTCAGAGAACATTCAAAGTTGATCTTCATTATTGTAGGGATTTGTAATTATCATTCTTTAACGAATCTCCTAGCTTGTAGATCCCAGTGCTACAAAGTATAATTAAATTTCATCTTTTCAAAGCTTTTGGAGTCTTCCTGAGCTTTTTAGTGTTTCTCATAGCTCTTTCAGGGATCTCTTGTGTTTTTAGGGTTTTTAGGAAACATTCAAAGACAATCTTCATTATTGCTGGGAATTTGTTAGTAGTATCATCTTTATAAAGAATTAAGTTACTTTCAGTTGGCTTTAACGAATCTCCTGGCTAGTAGATACTAGTGCTACGAAATATAATTAAGTCAAAGATTTTTTCAGTGCTTTTAGAGTTTTTCCGTGCTCTTTAGATTTTCAGAGCTCTTTAGATATTTTTGGGCTGTTTAGAGTTTTCAGGGTATTTTAGAGTTTGCAAGGCTTTTTAGAGTACATTCAAAGTTGATCTTCACTATTATAGGGATTTGTTATTATCATTCTATAACGAATCTCCTAGCTTGTAGATCACGGTGCTACGGAGTATAATTAAATTTAAGTTTTTCAAAGCTTTTTGGAGTCTTCCTGATCTTTTTAGAGTATCTCAGAGCTATTTCAGGGCTCTTTAGGGTTTTTAGGAAACATTCAAAGATAATCTTCATTATTGAAGGAAATTTGTTAGTATCATTCTTTATTAAGAATTAAGTTACTTTAAGTTGGCTTTAACGAATCCCCTGGCTTGTAGATACTAGTGCTACGAAATATAATTAACTTAAAGCTTTTTCAGAGCTTTTTAGAGTTTTTCAGAGGTCTTTAGATTTTCAGAGCTCTTTAGATTTTTTACGGATTTTTAGAGTTTTCAGGGTTTTTTTTAGAGTTTTCAAGGCTTTTTAGAGAACAGTCAAAGCTGATCTTTACTGTTGCAGGGATTTTTTAGTATCATTCTTTAACGAATCTCCTAGCTTGTAGATCCTAGTGCTACGGAGTATAATTAAATTTAAGCTTTTTAAAGCTTTTTGGAGTCTTCCTGAGCTTTTTAGAGTTTCTCAGGGCTCTTTAGGGTTTTTAGAAAACATTCAAAGATAATCTTCAATATTGTAGGGAATTTTTTTTGTATCAATCTTTATAAAGAATTAAGTTACTTTCAGTTGGCTTTAACGAATCCACTGGCTAGTAGATACTAGTGCCTCGAAATATAATTAACTCAAAGCTTTTTCAGATATTTTTAGAGTTTTTTAGAGCTCTTTAGATATTTTAGGGCTTTTTAGAGTTTTCAGGATTTTTTAGAGTTTTAAAGGCTTTTTAGAGAACATTCAAAGTTGATCTTCACTGTTGTAGGGATTTGTTATTATCATTCTTTAATGAATCTCCTAGCTTGTAGATCCCAGTGCTACGGAGTATAATTAAATTTAAGCTTTTCAAAGCTTTTTAGAGTCTTCCTGAGGCTTTTATAGTTTCTGAGAGCTCTTTAGGGTTCTTAGAAAACATTCAAAGATAATCTTCAATATTGTAGGGAATTTTTTTAGTATAATTCTTTATAAAGAATTAATTTACTTTCAGTTGGCTTTAACGAATCCCTTGGCTAGTAGATATCAGTGCTACGAAATATAATTAGCTCTAAGCTTTTTCAGATGTTTTTAGAGTTTTTGAGAGCTTTTTAGAGTTTTTCAGAGCTCTTTAGATATGTTAGGGCTTTTTAGAGTTTTCAGGGTTTTTGTAGTTGCAGGAAATCCTACAACACACCCCTTGTATTATCATGACTATGATTTCTAGATCTAAACTTATTTGATATGAAAATAAAGATAAAGA
Organism: Papaver somniferum; assembly: GCF_003573695.1. NCBI lineage: Eukaryota > Viridiplantae > Streptophyta > Magnoliopsida > Ranunculales > Papaveraceae > Papaver > Papaver somniferum. The sequence goes on along the minus strand of NC_039358.1, from coordinate 194,924,639 downwards.
TAATGAAAATAGAAAATAAGACACAAGATTTACGTGGTTCGATCAATGTGATCTACATCCACGGGGTTAGGGATCTTCACTATGATTGTTTGTAATTACATATGGATTACAATTGAGACTCCATTAATGAGTATTTGGAGCTCTTGGTTGAAGAAGGAAGAAGAAGATAATAATACAAATTCTGCTCTCTCTCTCTACAAATGTGTCCTCCCTAAAGTGTCTCTCTCCTTTTTCTTTTGATTCTCCTCTTTCTCTCTCTTGCCTTTCTCTTTATATAGGTGTTTACATAGTGGATGACACTAATGTACAGCTAACATTTCCCCTAATTTCGGATCTGGCTTGCGGTATTTTCGCAAGCTTACAAATGTAACATTCGCAACATTCCTAATTTCGCAAGATCATCACACTTTTCTCATGTTTAAGCTGATGTCATCTGTTATGTCGTTTCTGAAATCATCTGCGATGTCTTCGATGTTTGTAATAATTTCGCAAGCATTCGTTGTGCGAGATTCTGATCCTACATCTTGCCTCTTTTTTCTTGAATATTGCTTGAAGAGCGATCTTCAGGAAAAAATCCATTGTTGTATTGTTGGAGAGATACGTGTTGTTGGAGTAGTCTTTGATCTTTGTTGATGAAGGAACGAGCGAAAGAATACTGGACTTGAAAAGTACGTACTTGCCTCTATTCTTTTGTGAAGTTCCGGAATGTTGCGAAGTAAATAAGAAGTATCATCTTTTGAAGTATGCGAAGTATGAAGTATCCTTGAAGAAGTATAAGAAGCATGAAGTATCCTTGATGAAGTATAAGAATATTCAATCTCGAAATATAGAAGTATCCGTCCTTGAATGAGAATAATAAGTATTGCCTCTATTCATGCGAAATTATTACTCCATTTTTGGTGATTCTTGCCGAGAAGATAAAGAACATAAAATGTTTTCTTGGTAATCCATAGTTGCCTCTGTTCTTTATCTATGAGGGTAGAATCCTTGAGAAAATGTTGAATGTGCGAATTGTTTCTTCATTCTTATCTTGCCTCTGTCTCATGTTTTGTGCTCATGCGATAGTATAATCTCTTCAAGTTGCTTAATTGTGCGAAATAATGAGCGAAATAATCATATCGCGAATAATCACATCTCGAAATAATCACATTCTGCAAATTCTGACACATTCAAATTCTGAATCACTGCGAAATTCTGAATCTCTGCGAATTCTGAATAATCTGCGAAATTTGAATAATCTGCGAAATTCTGAATATCTGAAATTCTGAATAATTCTGCGAAATTCTGCGATAATTGCGAAATTCTGCAATATTATTCGTACAGTTTTGTAAAGTACTTGTGCGAATATAATGCTTATGTGATGATTATGTTATGAAATGTGTATGCGATGTTTATGCATGAAATGCTTATGCAATGCTTTTATGATGCGAGTATGATGCTTGTATGATGAGAATGCTTATCTATTGCAATGTATATAATGTTTGTGTTACTTAGCTCATTTTGCATCTAAAATTGATGTAGCTTTAAATTGCTCCATTTTCATTTCTCTGGCTTTTTCTTTAGTGTATGCATTCCTCTTCGTGTAGTTATTGTTCTCACAAGTTCTTACTTTGTTTCATCTTTCCTTTCCTGCACTATTAGTATCTCATAACAGTATGATCAATATCAAGTCTGCGGCATTTTCACTGCCTCAGTTTCATTTCCATGTACATATTCGCAAGCTTTTGCTTACATATAATCATTTCGCAAGCTTATTTGCTTACTCTTCTTATGTGGTCTTATTTTGCCTTCCTAGTTAAAGGTCTTATTTTGCCACCTCTTGTCATTGCGACAAAATCGCAGGACGTCTTTGCACTTTCATGCAAAAACCCATTGATCTTGCCTTAACTTTTTCTTTTGTATTATTGCCTCTTCAGGATTGTTGCGACAATATGACAGGCCTAAATATTCTTGCGAAAATAAAGCCCCATGACATTGCCGTCTTGCGACGAAATCGCAGGACGTCTTCACACTTTCATGTAATGACCCATTGATCTCGTCTTATCTTTTTCTCTAGTATTATTGCCTCTTCAGGATTGTTGCACAAATATGACAAGCCTTAATACCCTTGCGAGTAAAAAGCCTCATGACATTTGCGTCTTAAGACACTTATCAGCTCCCTAATGGAGGGTGCCGCCCTTATCTCCCCCTGGTTGCCCCTTCAAGGAGGCGTACTTCTACCATACAAGGTTAGCTCCTCCCATCCAGTCTTAACAACAACCAGTTGTTTTCGCAGCCTCTTATCCCTTTTACCTATAGGGCTTATGGTTACGAGACTGCACCCTAAGTGGGGTTTTCTTCGGGCCGAGTGCAGTATAAGCCAAGACTTGTCAAGAATGGCAAGGACGCTCAACGCCCCTGGCACTCTTGACTCAACCGTGTACCTCGGCGCCTTGATCAGATTTGCACTCCTTGGGAGAGTCCTTATTACCTTAGTCGCCCAACCTAAGTCATATGCTTAGCTGAGAATCCAAGGTGCCTCTCCCGGATGGGCTTTATTGACCCCAAATCTCCATGACTCAGGTTGGGGCGGTGTAACCTTTTCCCTGAGCCATGCAACAGGTACCCCCTTATATGACGTACTTTAGGTCTTACATTTGCCTCTTGCGAAATTTTATTCGCGAACTAGGGTGTACGCCATAAAGGTTCGCCCTATCTGCGAAATTTTATTCGCGTTTCTGCGAAATTTTCGCGTCTCTTTGTTTCTGCGAAATGTTCGCGTTTCTTTATTCTCTCATTCATCTTTCATTTCTGTCATCTCTTTCATTCATCTTTTCATTCTCAATATCATATCATTTGAATCAAAATAAATATTCAAGAGAAATTCTAATACATGGTAACTCTGAAATCTTTGTAGTTGTGAAATTCTATCACGTTTTGTAAATCAAATCAAAATCTTTTTATTCTCTGCAAAAGAAATATTCTAGAGAAATATATAAATTGAATTTTCTCAGTTTTCTGTAATTTTGAAATCTAGTAATCTATAATTTTGAGATCTTGAAATCTTTGTAATCGTGCGATTGAATCGCTTTTCATAAATCAAATCAAAAATCTTTTTATTCGTTCTTAGTATAAAGTAAAATGTTCAAGGAAGTGGTACTTATCTTTCATGTGAGTCGCTGTTGTTGTCAAAGAAGTGAATAAATGCCTTGAAATGTATGAATTTCGCGCAGCAAAAAGAAGTGTGAGAAGTGAGACTTGAACCCTTGACCTGCAGGCAATTCTGTATAAATTTCGTATAATAAAAATAAACATGCGAGAAGCAAGAATTGATCTCGCGACCTGCTGCTTGCATTCATGCCTCCTGATCAACTGTGCTAACCCTCTCTTGCGAAATAATCAAAGACTGTGCGAAGTAATCAAATATCAACTCTGCGAAATGAATATTTGCGAAGAAAAAATTATTTGGTCGCAGGGAGAATCAAAACAATGTCCTCTAGATTGCATACTCCTTCTCTGACCATCTGCACTACTTGTTGCTTGCGAAAGAAACACACAATGTTGTACTTTATTCCATTTCTTCGCCTTTAGGATTTCAAAAATGTGCGAAAAATTAAGGTTGATGAGGGATTCGAACTCGAGACTTATAACTCACTCTAGCGAAGCTTGACCAACTGTGCTACCTCTTGTTTGCGAACTAATGAAACAATATTGCGAAATTATTCATTTTTTCGCTATCTGTAAAAAGAAGAAAACTATGCTCGCAGGGAAGTTCGAACTTGCGACCACGAACATACATATTGTTCTCTTGACCAATTGTGCAAGAACCTATCTGCGAAATTAACGCATAACTTTTTTCCTTATTCTTTTATTCTCCCATGCAAATGAGAAGAAAATGCAAAAAATATGTGTATCTGCGAATTCGAACCCGTGACCTATTTGTTGTTCGCTCAGCCTTGAACCATCTGTGCGAATTTCTGTTTGTGACAGAAATCACAACTTCTGACTCTTATCATTATCTTCGTCTTTCCTTAACTTCTTTCACATTTTCCTTCATCTCCTGAACATGAAAATCTTCCACTGAAACTTCCATTTTTTCCTTAAATTTCACCATAATAACTAATTTTTTCTCTCACTCTTTTCATGTCTTTGAATTGTTAATGATGTTTACTCCCTGAAAGTGTAATTTCTTCCATAAAATATCCATTTTTGAACCTAAATTTTGTAAATCTAGAAAAATATGAACAGTAGCTAATCTTCATGAAAATTTCTTGAATCAACAAGTTACAGGAAGGATAAATCCTTTACTCGTCCATGTTTCTAGCGCCAAAATGTAGTTGCATGAAATCCTACAACACACCCTTGTATTATCATGACTATGATTTCTAGATCTAAACTTATTTGATATGAAAATAAAGATAAAGATAATGAAAATAGAAAATAAGACACAAGATTTACGTGGTTCGATCAATGTGATCTACATCCACGGGGTTAGGGATCTTCACTATGGTTGTTTGTAATTACATATGGATTACAATTGAGACTCCATTAATGAGTATTTGGAGCTCTTGGTTGAAGAAGGAAGAAGAAGAAAATAATACAAATTCTGCTCTCTCTCTCTACAAATGTGTCCACCCTAAAGTGTCTCTCTCCTTTTTTCTTTTTGATTCTCCCTCTTTCTCTCTCTTGCCTTTCTATTTATATAGGTGTTTACATAGTGGATTACAGCTAATGTAGAGCTAACATTTCCCATAATTTCGGATCTGGCTTGCGGTATTTTCGCAAGCTTACAAATGTAACATTCGCAACATTCCTAATTATCGCAAGATCATCACACTTTTCTCATGTTTAAGTTGATGTCATCTGTTATGTCGTTTCTGAAATCATCCTGCGATGTCTTCGCGATGTCCTGTCAATAATTTCGCAAGCATATTATTCTGTGCGAGATTCTGATCCTACAGTTTTTTAGAGTTTTCAAGGCTTTTCAGAGAACATTCAAAGTTGATCTTCATTATTGTAGGGATTTGTAATTATCATTCTTTAACGAATCTCCTAGCTTGTAGATCCCAGTGCTACAAAGTATAATTAAATTTCATCTTTTCAAAGCTTTTTGGAGTCTTCCTGAGCTTTTTAGTGTTTCTCATAGCTCTTTCAGGGATCTCTTGTGTTTTTAGGGTTTTTAGGAAACATTCAAAGACAATCTTCATTATTGCTGGGAATTTTGTTAGTATCATTCTTTATAAAGAATTAAGTTACTTTCAGTTGGCTTTAACGAATCTCCTGGCTAGTAGATACTAGTGCTACGAAATATAATTAAGTCAAAGATTTTTTCAGTGCTTTTTAGAGTTTTTCCGTGCTCTTTAGATTTTTCAGAGCTCTTTAGATATTTTTGGGCTGTTTAGAGTTTTCAGGGTATTTTAGAGTTTGCAAGGCTTTTTAGAGTACATTCAAAGTTGATCTTCACTATTATAGGGATTTGTTATTATCATTCTATAACGAATCTCCTAGCTTGTAGATCACGGTGCTACGGAGTATAATTAAATTTAAGTTTTTCAAAGCTTTTTGGAGTCTTCCTGATCTTTTTAGAGTATCTCAGAGCTATTTCAGGGCTCTTTAGGGTTTTTAGGAAACATTCAAAGATAATCTTCATTATTGAAGGAAATTTGTTAGTATCATTCTTTATTAAGAATTAAGTTACTTTAAGTTGGCTTTAACGAATCCCCTGGCTAGTAGATACTAGTGCTACGAAATATAATTAACTTAAAGCTTTTTCAGTGCTTTTTAGAGTTTTTCAGAGGTCTTTAGATTTTTCAGAGCTCTTTAGATATTTTTGGGCTGTTTAGAGTTTTCAGGGTATTTTAGAGTTTTCAAGGCTTTTTAGAGTAAATTCAAAGTTGATCTTCACTATTATAGGGATTTATTATTATCATTCTATAACGAATCTCCTAGCTTGTAGATCACTGTGCTACGGAGTATAATTAAATTTAAGTTTTTCAAAGCTTTTTGGAGTCTTCCTGATCTTTTTAGAGTATCTCAGAGCTGTTTCAGGGCTCTTTAGGGTTTTTAGGAAACATTCAAAGATAATCTTAATTATTGAAGGAAATTTGTTAGTATCATTCTTTATTAAGAATTAAGTTACTTTAAGTTGGCTTTAACGAATCCCCTGGCTAGTAGATACTAGTGCTACGAAATATAATTAACTTAAAGCTTTTTCAGAGCTTTTTAGAGTTTTTCAGAGGTCTTTAGATTTTTCAGAGCTCTTTAGATTTTTTGCGGATTTTTAGAGTTTTCAGGGTTTTTTTAGAGTTTTCAAGGCTTTTTAGAGAACATTCAAAGCTGATCTTCATTGTTGTAGGGATTTGTAATTATCATTCTTTAATGAATCTCCTATCTTGTAGATCCCAGTGCTACGGAGTATAATTAAATTTAAGTTTTTCAAGGCTCTTTGGAGTCTTCTTGAGCTTTTTAGAGTTTCTCAGAGCTCTTTCAGGGCTCTTTAGGGTTTTTAGGAAACTTTCAAAGATAATCTTCAATATTGTAGGTAATTTTTTAATATCATTCTTTATTAAGAATTAAGTTACTTTCAGTTGGCTTTAACGAATCCACTGGCTAGTTGATACTAGTGCTACGAAATATGATTAACTTAAAGCTTTTTCAGAGATTTTTAGAGTTTTTCAGAGCTCTTTAGATATTTTACAGATTTTTAGAGTTTTCGGGTTTTTTAGAGTTTTCAATGATTTTTAGAGAACATTCAAAGTTGATCCTCACTCTTGTAGGTATTTGTAATTATCATTCTTTAACGAATCTCCTAGCTTGTAGATCCCAGTGCTACAGAATATAATTAAATTTAAGCTTTTCAAAGCTTTTTGGAGTCTTGCTGAGCTTTTTAGAGTTTCTCAGAGCTCTTTCAGGGCTCTTTAGGGTTTTTAGAAAACATTTAAAGATAATCTTCATTATTATAGGGAATTTTGTAAGTATCATTCTTTATAAAGAATTAAGTTACTTTTAGTTGGCTTTAACGAATGCCCTGGCTAGTAGATACTAGTGCTACGAACTATAATTAAGTTAAAGCTTTTTCAGAGCTTTTTAGAGTTTTTCAGAGGTCTTTAAATTTTCAGAGCTCTTTAGATTTTTTTACGGATTTTTAGAGTTTTCAGGGTTTTTTAGAGTTTTCAAGGCTTTTTAGAGAACAATCAAAGCTGATCTTCACTGTTGCAGGGATTTGTTATTATCATTCTTTAACGAATCTCTAGCTTTTAGATCCTATTACTACGGAGTAAAATTAAATTTAAGCTTTTCAATGCTTTTTGGAGTCTTCCTGAGCTTTTTAGAGTTTCTTAGAGCTCTTTCAGGGCTCTTTAGGGTTTTTAGAAAACATTCAAAGATAATCTTCAATATTGTAGGTTTTTAGTATCAATCTTTATAAAGAATTAAGTTACTTTCAGTTGGCTTTAACGAATCCACTGGCTAGTAGATACTAGTGCCACGAAATATAATTAACTCAAAGCTTTTTCAGATGTTTTTAGAGTTTTTTAGAGCTCTTTAGATATTTAGGGATTTTTAGAGTTTTCAGGATTTTTTAGAGTTTCAAAGGCTTTTTAGAGAACATTCAAAGCTGATCTTCACTATTGTAGGGATTTGTAATTATCATTCTTTAACGAATCTCCTAGCTCATACATCCCAGTGCTTCGGAATATAATTAAATTTAAGCTTTTCAAAGCTTTTTGGAGTCTTCCTGAGCTTTTTAGAGTTTCTCAGAGCTCTTTCAGGGCTCTTTAGTGTTTTTAGGGTTTTTAGGAAACATTCAAAGATAATCTTCATTATTGCAGGGAATTTTGTCAGTATCATTCTTTATAAAGAATTAAATTACTTTTAGTTGGCTTTAAGGAATCCCTTGGCTAGTAGATACTAGTGCTACGAAATGTAATTAACTAAGATTTTTCATAGCTTTTTAGATTTTTCAGATCTCTTTAGATATTTTAGAGCTTTTTAGAGTTTTCAGGGTTTTTTAGAGTTTTCTGGGTTTTTTAGAGTTTTCAGGGTTTTTTAGAGTTTTCAAGGCTTTTTAGAGAACAGTCAAAGCTGATCTTCACTGTTGCAGGGATTTTTTATTATCATTCTTTAACGAATTTCCTAGCTTTTATATCCTAGTACTACGGAGTATAATTAAATTTAAGCTTTTGAAAGCTTTTTGGAGTCTTCCTCAGCTTTTTAGAGTTTCTTAGAGTTCTTTCAGGGCTCTTTAGGGTTTTTAGAAAACATTCAAAGATAATCTTCAATATTGTAGGGAATATTTTTAGTATCAATCTTTAAAAAGAATTAAGTTACTTTCAGTTGGCTTTAACGAATCCACTGGCTAGTAGATACTAGTTCCACGAAATATAATTAACTCAAAGCTTTTTCAGATGTTTTTAGAGTTTTTTTAGACCTCTTTAGATATTTTAGAGCTTTTTAGAGTTTTCAGGGTTTTTTAGAGTTTTCAAGGCTTTTTAGAGAATATTCAAAGTTGATCTTCACTATTGTAGGGATTTATTTTTATCATTCTTTAACGAATCTCCTAGATTGCAGATCCTAGTGCTACGTAGTATAATTAAATTTAAGCTTTTCAAAGCTTTTTGGAGTCTTCATGAGCTTTTTGTAGTTTTTCAGAGCTCTTTCAGGCTCTTTAGGGTTTTTAAAAAACATTCAAAGATAATCTTCAATATTGTAGGGAATTTTGTTAGTATCATTCTTTATTGATAAAAACCCTACTATGAAACTAACCATTCACCTATGTTTTAAGTTAACCATCCTTTTTTCTCTCTCCTAGTTTTTACTCTGGCGATTTTAGGGTTTTGTTTTTTTTTAATTTTTTTTCCGCGCATCTCTTTGGATCATCTTTTTGGTGATCTGGGATGGGGGACTTATCTGATTCCGGTCAGAATAAGGTTCTCGCGTTTGCTGATATGCTTAAAGGTAAAAAACAGATGCCAACCACAACTGTTGATTTGAGTATTTTACCTAAATCAACTGTTAAAGATGGTAAGCTAGCGTTGGTTATTCCTCAAGATTTTTTCATGGAAGGTTGTGAAATCTGGAAGTACAGTCTCATTGCGCGTCTGGATTTTAAAGACCTAGATTTTAATGATGTTAAGAAAAATTTGTTATTACAATGGGGTTTAGATGATGGGAGATTGCAGTTCGTTCCTATGAATCATGGTTTCTTCATCATTAAGTTATGGACTCAGGATGATAAAGAAAAAGTTTACCGTGAAGATAAAACCTGGTTGGTAGCACACCAAAGTTTGAAACTTCAGGAATGGTACCCTGGCTTTGATGCGGATAAACAGGTGACATCTCGTTCTACAGTTTGGGTTAAATTCCCGGGACTGCTAGTGGAGTTATGGGTAGAGAAGACGTTGCTATCTCTTGGACAAACTATTGGAACACCAATAATAGTGGACAAAAGAACCCTAAATCATGAGTATGGGTATTTTGCATCTGTACTTGTTGATATTGATTTTGCAGAACTCCACTATGAGGGCATTCTTCTTACTGTGAATGATAGGAAATTTTGGCAACCTTTTGATATCCCAAAACGACCTAAGTTTTGCAATCATTGCAAGATTATTGGTCATACTGAGATTGAATGCAGAAAGAAGAAGGCTAATAAGAATGGTAAAACGAATGTGAAACAGTCATCTCAGGCTGATAATCAAGGTGGTTGGAAGCAGGTGAAGACTAAGAAAAAGGGGGTTTCATCTGAGGCTCAAAATCAAACTATAGATCAAACACAACAAATTTTTTCTGGGGAGGTTGCGGTAGATGATATTGAGGAAGCTGAACTGGATAAAACGAAGCAGCTGAATGATGACCTTGCTAAATATGAAACAGAATATCGCAATGCAACTCTGGCTTTGGCGAAGTCCAAGCAGGTTGCTGCTGAGCACGCTGCATTAGTTGCTCAGGCTAAATTGGCAAGAACTTGGTCTGAGCAAACTAAGTCAAATGGGAATATTGGTGCTAATATTTCTCATGTTGATAAGATGGACAAGGTTTTTTCCAATTCTCCTTTGAGCAATGATCTGTTAAGTCAGGAACAGTGTTTGGCTCATAACAGGTTTGAAGTTCTTAACTCTGAAATTGGTATTAATGATGAGGAAGTTTTGACTGAAGAGAGTGGTCATTCTGATGATGACTTGCCTGAGGATGTTAATATACCTCATAATACTAATTTGGCTGATAAGTGGGGTGATGAAAAGCTTGGTCAAACGAAAAAGAAAAGACGGGCAGTTAGATTTAAAGTGGGTGAAATAGTTTACTCAGTTGGTACGGGTTCCTCATCTGGAATGGTTTCCTCTAATATTTCGAATATGGTTTCCTCTTCTAGCTCGACTTTGGTTTCCTCTTATACTTCGAATATGGTCTCAGGTTCTGGATTAAATAGTCTGGGTAATAAGGTTTTGAATGGGCGATCACCAACCATCATACGTCAGAATAATGTCCCTGGTTCTTCAGCCAGGGTTAAGGTATCAAACCTTAAACATACTAGTCATTAATGCGTGTCTTTTTTTGGAACATTAATGGGATTTCTAAAAAAGAAGCTAAAGCAAAACTCTATGAGTTAGTTAAGGATCATAAACCTGATCTCATCGGTTTGGCTGAACCTATGGTGGCGTGCTCTCCAAGTTTCATGCGCAAACTTAATGTTGTGGGTTTTTGTACAGATGTTATTCACAATTCCACGTCTTCTTATGTTGAAAACTTATGGGTAATATGGTCTTCAAATTTTTCTATGCCGGTGGTTTTAAATAAGACTCGACAGGCCATTACTATTGGTGTTGAGGGTGTCCAGGTTTCTTTTATTCACGCTAGATATTTGCAAGTGACTAGAAGAGCTCTTTGGAAGCAACTGAATATGGGTCATTCTCAGGTTCCTTGGCTTGCAATTAGAGATTATAATTGTGTTTTGCGTGGTGAGGAAAATAAGGGTGGAGCTGAGCCGCGTACTTCAGTTATAAATGAATTTAGTGATTGGATGGATGACAATGGGCTTTTTGAAGCTGATGCTCTTGGTTGTAACTTCACCTGGTCTAATCGTCAAGCGGGTTCTAAAAGAATTTTGAGTAAACTTGATCGTGCGGTTATCAATGAAGCTTGGTTGGATAATTTCGAGAATTGGCAGTGTAAAGCTCTTCCTAGAGAAGTTTCTGACCATTCTCCTCTTATAGGTTATCCTTTTGTCAATTCAAGGCCGAGACGTGCTACTTTCCGTGTTCAGAAAATGTGGTTTAGTCATCCTGACTTTATGCATATGGTTAAACATAGTTGGGATCAGCCTGTGGTGGGTTCTCCGGCATATATTTTTCCATATAAGTTAAAGAGACTTAAAGCAGATATGAAAAAATGGAAAAAATTGGTTTTTGGTAATATTTATGTGTGATTAAAGCAAGACCAGTTGAGACATGAGATTGCTTTACGTGAATATGATGAGGATCCTACCAATTTAGCTAAACTGAACGCAATGAAGGATGCAATAGTAGTGTTGACAAATTCAAGGCTTCAGTTAGATACTATGCTTAAACAAAAGTCTCGGAACAAGTGGTCAGTGGATGGTTCCAGTAATACCAATTTTTTCCACACTAGTATTCGCATTAGAAGGAGCAGTAACACCATATCAGAATTGGTGGATGATAATGGGGTCACTATAACTGATGGGGATCAGATGGCTGCTCATGTAGTCAACTATTATACTTCCAAATTCAACGATGATAATTCTGTGTTAGATGACTCTTTTTGATATGGAGCATCCGTCTATTTCTCAAGATGAGAGTACTATGATGGATGCAATTCCTATGGAGGAAGAAATAAGAGAAGCTGTTTTTGGATTGGATGCTGACAGTGCCCCAGGGCCGGATGGTTTTGCGGGTTTTTTCTATAGGCATTGTTGGGAGATCATATGTCAAGATTTGTACAAAGAAGTTCTTTTTTGTTGGCAAAACAAATATGTGCCTCTCGGAGTTAGCTCAAGTCTGATTCTTCTACTTCCTAAGGTACATGGTGCTTATACTTTTAAGAATTTTTTAGACCAATAGGATTAAGTAATTTCTTTTTTAAGATTTTTACAAAAATCCTAGCTACTCGTTTGGGAAGAGTTTTGGGTAACCTTGTTTCCGAGGAACATGTTGCTTTTATGAAAGGTAGAAATATTCATGAGAATATTAGTTTAGCTTCTAAAATGGTTAATGAGCTTCAAAATCAAGAGGAAGGAAGGAAATGTTGGTCTAAAACTTGACATTACTCAGGCTTTCGATACAGTCAGTTGGTCGTTTATCTTGGAGGTGTTTCGAAGATATGGTTTTTCAAATGATTGGTGTAATTGGATTCTTCATATTCTTCAATCTTCCAGGATTTAGGTTCTGTTTAATGGAAGTCCGGAGGGTTTCTTCAAGATTGATAGGGGTCTTCGTCATGGAGATCCTCTTTCTCCTTTGATATTTATTTTGATCGAGGATGTTTTAAGTAGGAACATTACTAAACTCTCTATGGAGAGAAAGATGACGCATATGGTTACTCGAAAAGGTATTTCCCCTACTCACCTTTTCTTTGCTGATGACATAATGATCTTTTGTAAAGGTAACATGAAAATCTTGGAAAATTTAGTAGATTTGTTGGGTTCTTACCAACGTGGATCTGGTCAATATGTTAGTAGACAAAAGAGTAAGTTGTATTATGGTGGGGGGTCTTTGAGTAGACGTACAACTATTTCTCTTTTTTTACAAATGGATGTGGTTACTTTTCCTGATCGCTATTTGGGAGTCCAGATTATGCCTGGAGCTATGAAATACCAACATATTTCTAATGTGGTGGAGAAATTAAAAGATCATCTCGCGGGTTGGAAAGGTTGGCATTTGTCTTTTCAAGATAGAGTTGTTTTGGTGAAATCAGTTATTGCAAGCCATTCTATTCATAATATGGCAGTTTGTAAATGGCCATGCAAGTTTGTCCATCAATGTGAAGTTGTTATTCGGAATTCCTTGTGGTCGGGGGATTCCAGTATTCGTAGAGCTTTTGTGGTGGCTTATGATAAGATTTGTGTACCTTATGAAGAAGGGGGTTTGGGTCTATCTAGCATGACCAGCATGAATAAAGCTTTACTTATGAAGCTTTGGTGGAATATTCGTACCTCTAATAAAGTTTGGGCTAGGTTCTTTCGTGCTAAATTTTGAAGAAAGATGGAAATATTGTTGGTTATCTGAAGTCCACCATTCTCCCGGGTATTAAATGGATCTACCAAGATGTTGACGTTAATACTAGAGTTCTTATTGGGGATGGCAGGTCCACGTCATTATACTTTGATACTTGGCGGGGGACTGACTCCATTGCAAATCTGTGCAATAATCAGATTTTGAGTCGGACTGTTATGGTCAGTGATGTTCTGGATAATGGAAACTGGAATCTGAATACTACTTGTACAACTAACATGCTTGCTGCAGGTATTGACATTCATAACTTACCTGCTCCTTTGGGTGGTGAAGATTATAGAGTGTGGATTCCAGATATAGTGGTGCCTTTTCTGTTCGTTCGGCAAGGGAATTGGTAAGGAAGAGATATGACAAGTTGGGGGGTGCAAACTTGATTTGGAGATCAGCTATACATCTCGCTCTTGGGGATCAGAACTGGAAGCTTCTACGTGGTGCGTGTGCTACTTTGGACAATGTGCAGAGCAGATTCAAAATTTCGGTTGTAAACAAATGTTGTTTATGTAATGTGGCGGAAGAGAGCTTGGACCACATTCTGTGGTCGTGTAGTTTTGCAGGAAAAGCTTGGAACTGGTTGGAACAGACGTTTGGCATTAAGGCTCATCCAAATTTAGTTACAGCGTGTAAAGCTGCAAAGAGCATGAGTCGCATGCTCAAGGATTTGTGGCTGTTAGGGATTCTGGTAATAAGAGCGGAGTTGTGGATGATGCGCAATAATTATATCTATAATAACAAGAAGGTTAGCTGGGTTTTTTTCAGAAACGTGTTTTCAGTCAGGTTCATGATTTTTCTAAGAGACTTAAGGTTAATATGTACAACAACGTGGATGAATTACGTATCATGAATTTCTTTAGAGTGGTACATATGAAGATTAAAGTGTTGGAGCATGTTGAATGTTTTTGGGAACCTCCTGAAGTTAATGAAATTATGCTTTGCTGCAATGGAGCGTCTAGGGGAAATCCGGGTATGGCCGAGGCTGGTGCTATAGCTAGACGTGTTGATTATGTGTGTTGGGAGCGATGTGTGTTGGTTTTGGGATCTCAAACAAATTATTTGGCAGAAATCTTTTGTGTCATTAATGGTTTGGAGTGGGCTGTTAAATTTGGTATAGGAAATGTTTGCATTCACACCGACTCTTTGGTTGTTGTTATGGTTTTCTTAAGTAACATTTTGTCTCTTCCTTGGTTCATTCGGAGTAGGTGGGTAGCTGTTAGAGTAAGGTATAACAACATTCATTTTATTCACCCTTATAGAGAAGCAAATTTTTCAGCTGATGCGTTAGCAAAAAGGGGATGCTTGCGAAAAAATGAAGAAGGTCTTAGTTTTGATAATAAGCCGGATTTTCTAAATGCCATTGAATTACCAAATGTAATCTATCTTCATTTTAAATAGTTTGTAAGTTTTTTGGGGTTCCATACCTCTTTTCGTATGAACTATGTTGTATCTTTTGCTCTCTATTAATACATTTTGGATTTACCAAAAAAAAAAAAACAACTGGCTAGTAGATAATAGTGATACGAAATACAATTAAGTCAAAGCTTTTTCAGAGATTTTAGAGTTTTTCAGAGTTCTTTAGATATTTTAGGGCTTTTTAGAGTTTTCAGGGTTTTTTAGAGATTCAAAGGCTTTTTTAGAGAACATTCAAAGTTGATCTTCACTATTGTAGGGATTTGATATTATCATTCTTTAACGAATCTCCTAGCTTGTAGATCCTAGTGCTACGGAGTATAATTAAATTTAAGCTTTTCAAAGCTTTTTGGAGTCTTCCTGAGCTTTTTATAGTTTCTGAGAGCTCTTTCTGGGCTCTTTAGGGTTTGTAGAAAACATTCAAAGATAATCGTCAATATTGTTGGGAATTTTGTTAGTATCATTCTTTATAAAGAATTAATTTACTTTCAGTTGGGTTTAACGAATCCACTGGCTAGTAGATATCAGTGCTACGAAATATAATTAGCTTTAATCTTTTTCAGATGTTTTTAGAGTTTTTCGGGGCTCTTTAGATTTTTCAGAGGTCTTTAGATATTTTAGGGCTTTTTAGAGTTTTCAGGGTTTTGTATAGTTTTCAAGGCTTTTTGGAGAACATTCAAAGTTGATCTTCACTATTGTAGGGATTTGTAATTATCATTCTTTAACGAATCTCCTAGCTTGTAGATCCCAGTGCTACGAAGTATAATTAAATTTAAGCTTTTCAAAGATTTTTGGAGTCTTCCTGAGCTTTTTAGAGTTTCTCATAGCTCTTTCTGGGCTCTTTAGGGTTTGTAGAAAACATTCAAAAATAATCTTCATTATTGTATGGAATTTTGTTAGTATTTTTTTTTGCTAAGTATTTTGTTAGTATCATTCTTTATAAACAATTAAGTTACTTTCAGTTGGCTTTAACGAATCCCCTGGATAGTAGATACTAGTGCTACGAAATATAATTAACTTAAAGCTTTTTCAGAGCTTTTTAGTGTTTTTAAGAGCTCTTTAGATATTTTAGGGATTTTTAGAGTTTTCAGGGTTTTTTAGAGTTTTCAAGGCTTTTTAGAGAACATTCAAAGTTGATCTTCACTATTGTAGGGATTTGTAATTATCATTCTTTAACGAATCTCCCAGCTTGTAGATTCCTGTGCTATGGAGTATAATTAAATTTCAGCTTTTCAAAGATTTTTGGAGTCTTCCTGAACTTTTTAGAGTTTCTTAGAGCTCTTTAAATATTCATGATGAATTACGTATCATGAATTTCTTTAGAGTGGTACATAGGAAGATTAAAGTGTTGGAGCCTGTTGAATGTTTTTGGGAACCTCCTGAAGTTAATGAAATTATGCTTTGCTGGAATGGAGCGTCTAGGGGAAATCCGGGTATAGCCGGGGCTGGTGTTATAGCTAATTGTGCTGATTTAAGTGTGTTGGGAGCGGTGTGTGTTGGTTTTGGGATCCAAACAAATTATTTGGCAGAAATATTTTGTGTCATTATTGGTTTGGAGTGGGCTGTTAAATTTGGTATAGGAAATGTTTGCATTCACACTGACTCTTTGGCTGATGTTATGGTTTTCTCAAGTAACATTTTGTCTTTTCCTTGGTTCATTCGGAGTAGGTGGGTAGCTGTTAGAGCAAGGTATAACAACATTCGTTTTATTCACACTTATAGAGAAACAAATTTTTCGGCTGATGCGTCAGCAAAAAGGGGATGCTTGCTACAAAATGAAGAAGGTCTTAGTTTTGATAATAAGCCGGATTTTCTAAATGCCATTGAATTACCAAATGTAATCTATTTTCGTTTTAAATAGTTTGTAAATTTTTTGGGGTTCCATACCTCTTTTCTTATGGACTATGTTGTATCTTTTGCTCTCTATTAATACATTTTGGATTTACCAAAAAAGAAAAAAACCTGGCTAGTGGATACTAGTGATACGAAATACAATTAAGTCAAAGCTTTTTCAGAGCTTTTTAGAGTTTTTCAGAGCTCTTTAGATTTTTCAGAGCTCTTTAGATATTTTAGGGCTTTTTTAGAGTTTTCAGGGTTTTTTAGAGTTTCAAAGGCTTTTTAGAGAACATTCAAAGTTGATCTTCACTACTGTAGGGATTTGATATTATCATTCTTTAACGTATCTCCTACCTTGTAGATCCTAGTGCTACGGAGTATAATTAAATTTACGCTTTTCAAAGCTTTTTGGAGTCTTCCTGAGCTTTTTAAAGTTTCTGAGAGCTCTTTCTGGGCTCTTTAGGGTTTGTAGAAACCATTCAAAGATAATCTTCATTATTGTAGGAACTCTTGTTAGTATCAATCTTTATAAAGAATTAATTTGCTTTCCGTTAACTTTAACGAATCCCCTGGCTAGTAGATACTACTGCTACGAAATATAATTAACTTATAGATTTTTCAGAGCTTTTTAGAGTTTTTCAGAACTCTTTAGATTTTTCAGAGCTCTTTAGATATTTTAGGGTTTTTTAGAGTTTTCAGGGATTTTTAGAGTTTTCAAGGATTTTTAGAGACATTCAAAGTTGATCTTCACTATTGTAGGGATTTGTAATTATCATTATTTAACGAATCTCCTAGCTTGTAGATCCCAGTGCTACGGAGTATAATTAAATTTAAGCTTTTCAAAGATTTTTGGAGTCTTCCTGAGCTTTTTAGAGTTTCTCAGAGCTCTTTCTGGGCTCTTTAGGGTTTGTAGAAAACATTCAAAGATAATCTTCATTATTGTAGGGAATTTTGTTAGTATTTTTTCGCTAAGTATTTTGTTAGTATCATTCTTTATAAAGAATTAAGTTACTTTCAGTTGGCTTTAACGAATCCCCTGGCTAGTAGATACTAGTGCTACGAAATATAATTAACTTAAAGCTTTTTCAGAGTTTTTTAGAGTTTTTAAGAGCTCTTTAGATATTTTAGAGCTTTTAGAGTTTTCAGGGTTTTTTAGAGTTTTCAAGGCTATTTAGAGAACATTCAAAGTTGATCTTCACTATTGTAGGGATTTGTAATTATCATTCTTTAACGAATCTCCTAGCTTGTAGATCCCAGTTCTACGGAGTATAATTAAATCTCATCTTTTCAAAGCTTTTTGGAGTCTTCCTGATCTTTTTAGAGTTTCTCAGAGCTCTTTCAGGGATCTCTTGTGTTTTTAGGGTTTTTAGGAAACATTCAAAGATAATCTTCAATATTGCAGGGAATTTTGTTAGTATCATTCTTTATAAAGAAGTAAGTTACTTTTAGTTGGCTTTAACGAATCCCCTGGCTAGTAGACACTAGTGCTGCAAAATATAATTAACTTAAAGCTTTTTCAGAGCTTTTTAGAATTTTTCAGAGCTCTTTAGATTTTTCAGAGCTCTTTTGATATTTTAGAGCTTTTTAGAGTTTTCAGGGTTTTTTAGAGTTTCCAAGGCTTTTTAGAGAATATTCAAAGTTGATCTTCACTATTGTAGGGATTTATTATTACCATTCTTTAAAGAGTCTCCTAGCTTGTAGATCATAGTGCTGCGGAGTATAATTAAATTTAAGCTTTTCAAAGCTTTTTGGAGTCTTCCTGAGCTTTTTGTAGTTTTTCAGAATTTTTTGAGGCTCTTTAGGGTTTTTAGAAAACATTCAAAGATAATCTTCAATATGGTAGGGAATTCTGTTAGTATCATTCTTTATAAAGAATTAAGTGACTTTTAGTTGGCTTTAACGAATCCCCTAGCTAGTAGATATTAGTAATACGAAATACACATAAGTCAAAGCTTTTTCAGAGATTTTTAGAGTTTTTCAGATCTCTTTAGATTTTTCAGAGCTCTTTAGATATTTTAGGGATTTTTAGAGCTTTCATGGTTTTTTAGAGTTTCAAAGGCTTTTTAGAGAACATTCAAAGTTGATCTTCACTATTGTAGGGATTTGATATTATCATTCTTTAACGAATCTCCTAGCTTGTAGATCCTAGTGATACGGAGTATAATTAATTAACCAATTCCTATGGGTGGAGCTGATGTTAGGGTATGGATGCCGGAGTTGAAGGGTGAGTTCAGTGTTAAGTCTGCAACTGAGTTGCTTCGGCAGAAGTATTCTCGGTTAGAAGGTACGCGGATTCTGTGGAGAAAAGAAGTTCATCCTGTTCTTGCTGCTCAGAACTGGAAATTCTTACGTGGAGCTTGTGCTACGTATGACCTTATCAGGCGCAGGTTCAAGATCTCTCTTGCTAACAAATGCTGCATGTGTGGTGTTCAAGAGGAAACTCTTACTCATGTGTTATATGAGTGTTGCTTTGCTACAAGAGCCTGGAATTGGCTAGCTGATGTGTTCAAGTTACAACCTAATGCTAACCTTATTTCTTATAAAGCAGCAAAAGGAATGAGTCATATTGTTCGTGATCTGTGGCTTATTGCCAACCTTGTTCTTAGGTCGGAGCTATGGAAGTTGCGGAACAAGGCTGTTTTCGAGCATAAAAAGCCTAATTGGAGTATCTTTCATAAGCGTATTATGAAGTTGATACAAGATTATTCAATTCGGCTCAAGGGTCATATGAAAAATAGTGCTGATGATGTTGTTCTTCTGAACTATTTTAGAGTTCAGCACCGTAGTGTGAAGTTGCATCATCATGTGGCTTGTTTTTGGTTACCGCCTGAGGCTAATGAATTAAAAATTTGTTGTGATGGAGCGGCGAGAGGTAACCCAGGCGTTGCAGGTGCAGGTGTAGTAGCTAGGGATGATAATTGTTCAGTTCTTGGTGCTATGAGTATTGGGCTAAGAGTCACGACGAATTATTTAGCAGAATTGTACGGCATTATTGTTGGTTTGGAATGGGCTATGCAATGGGGTTTTTCTTGTATTTGTATACGGTCTGATTCTATGGGAGTTGTTGAAGCTTTCAATAATGACTCAATTCCTTGGTTTGCAAGGAATAGATGGATTATGATCTGTAGACACTATACGTCTATACGTTTCATTCACACTTTTAGAGAGGTGAATTTTTCAGCTGATGCAATGGCAAAGCGGGGTTGTTTATTGAGTAATGAAGTGGGAGTTCACTACAATGGGAAACCACCTTTCTTAATTTCTGTTGAACATCCTAATGTTGCTTATTTTCGGTTCAAATAGATTCAAGTTTTTGGGGTTCCTGTAACCTCTTTTCTTGTAAACTATTTCTTGTAAATTTTGTTATCCATTAATACAAATTTTGACTTATCAAAAAAAAATACGGAGTATAATTAAGTTTAAACTTTTCAAAGCTTTTTGGAGTCTTCCTGAGCTTTTTAGAGTTTCCCAGAGCTCTTTCAGGGCTCTTTAGTATTTTTAGTGTTTTTAGGAAACATTCAAAGATAATCTTCGTTATTGCAGGGAATTTTGTTAGTATCATTCTTTATAAGAATTAAGTTACTTTCAGTTGGCTTTATCGAATCCACTGGCTAGTAGATACTAGTGCTACGAAATATAATCAACCTAAATCTTTTTCAGAGCTTTTTAGAGTTTTCAGAGCTCTTTAGATTTTTCAGAGCTCTTTAGATATTTTAGAGCTTTTTAGAGTTTTCAGGGTTTTTTATAGTTTTCAAGGCTTTTTAGAGTTTTCAAGGCTTTTTAGAGAACATTCAAAGTTGATATTCACTATTGTAGGGATTTGTAATTATCATTCTTTAAGGAATCTCCTAGCTTGTAGATCCCAGTGCTACGGATTATAATTTAATTTAAGCTTTTCAAAGCTTTTTGGAGTCTTCCTGAGCTTTTTAGAGTTTCTGAGAGCTCTTTCAGGGCTCTTTAGTGTTTTTAGAGTTTTTAGGAAACATTCAAAGATAATCTTCATTATTGCAGGGAATTTTGTTAGTATCATTCTTTATAAAGAATTAAGTTACTTTCAGTTGGCTTTAACGAATCCTCTGCCTAGTAGATACTAGTGCTCCGAAATATAATTAACTTAAAGTATTTTTAGAGGTCTTTAGATATTTTAGGGCTTTCAGAGTTTTCAGGGTTTTTTAGAGTTTTCAAAGCTTTTTAGAAAACATTTAAAGTTGATCTTCACTATTGTATGGATTTGTTATTATCATTCTTTAACCAATCTCCTAGCTTGTAGATCCTAGTGCTAAGGAGTATAATTAAATTTAAGCTTTTCAAAGCTTTTTGGAGTCTTCACGAGCTTTTTAGAGTTTCTGAGAGCTCTTCAGGGCTCTTTTGGGTTTTTAGGAAACATTCAAAGATAATCTTCATTATTACAGGGAATTTTGTTAGTATCATTCTTTATAAAGAATTAAGTTACTTTTAGTTGGCTTTAACGAATCCCCTTGCTAGTAGATACAAGTGCTACGAAATATAATTAACTTAAAGCTTTTTCAGAGCTTTTCAGAGTTTTTCAGAGCTCTTTAGATATTTTACGACTTTTTAGAGTTTTCAGGGTTTTTTAGAGTTTTCAAGGCTTTTTAGAGAACAATCAAAGTTGATCTTTACTATTGTAGGGATTTCTAATCATCATTCTTTAACGAATCTCCTAGCTTGTAGATCTCAGTTCTATGGAGTATAATTAAATTTAAGCTTTTCAAAGCTTTATGGAGGCTTCTTGAGCTTTTTAGAGTTTCTCAGAGCTATTTTAGGGCTCTTTAGGGTTTTTAGGAAACATTCAAAGATAATCTTTATTATTGCAGGGAATTTTGTTAGTATCATTCTTTTTAAAGAATTAAATTACTTTCGGCTGGCTTTAACGAATCCCCTGGCTAGTAGATACTAGTGCTACAAAATATAATTAACTTAAAGTTTTTCAGAGCTTTTTAGAGTTTTTCAGAGCTCTTTAAATTTTTCCGAGCTCTTTCATATTTTAGGGCTTTTTAGAGTTTTCGGGGTCTTTTTAGAGTTTTCAAGGCTTTTTAGAGAACATTCAAAGTTGATCTTCACTATTGTGGGGATTTATTATTATCATTCTTTAACGAATCTGCTAGCTTGTAGATCCTAGTGCTACGGAGTATAATTAAATTTAAGCTTTTCAAATCTTTTTGGAGTCTTTCTGAGCTTTTTATAGTTTCTCTGAGATTTTTCAGGGCTCTTTAGGGTTTTTAGAAAACATTCAAAGATAATCTTCAATATTGTAGGGAATTTTTTTAGTATCATTCTTTATAAAGAATTAAGTTACTTCAGTTGGCTTTAACGAATCCCCTGGCTAGTAGATACTAGTGCTACGAAATATAATTAACTCTAAGCTTTTTGAGATGTTTTTAGAGTTTTTCAAAGTTTTCTAGAGTTTTTCAGAGCTTTTTAGATATTTTAGGGCTTTTTATGGTTTTCAGGGTTTTTTAGAGTTTACAAGGCTTTTTAGAGAACATTCAAAGTTGATCTTCAGTATTGTAGGGATTTGTAATTATCATTCTTTAACGAATCTCCTAGCTTGTAGATCCCAGTGCTACGGAGTATAATTAAATTTAAGCTTTTCAAAGCTTTTTGGAGTCTTCTTGAGCTTTTTAGAGTTTCCTAGAGCTCTTTCTGGGCTCTTTAGGGTTTGTAGAAAATATTCAAAAATAATCTTCATTATTGTAGGGAATTTTGTTAGTATCATTCTTTAGAAAGAACTAAGTTACTTTTAAGTGGCTTTAACGAATCCCCTAGCTAGTAGATACTAGTGCTACGAATATTATTAACTCAAAGCTTTTTCATAGCTTTTTAGAGTTTTGCAGAGCTCTTTAGATATTTTAGGGCTTTTTAGTGTTTTAAGAGTTTTTTAGAGTTTTCAAGGCTTTTTAGAGAACATTCAAAGTTGATCTTCACTATTGTAGGGATTTTTAATTATCATTCTTTAACGAATCTCCAAGCATGCAGATCCCAGTGCTACGGAGTATAATTAAATTTAAGCTTTTCAGAGCCTTTTGGAGTCTTCCTGGGGTTTTTATAGTTTCTCAGAGATCTTTCAGGGCTTTTTAGGATTTTTAGAAAACATTCAAAGATAATCTTCAATATTGTAGGGAATTTTTTTAATATCATTCTTTATAAAGAATTAAGTTACTTTCAGTTGGCTTTAACGAATCCCTGGCTAGTAGATACTAGTGCTACGAAATATAATTAACTCTAAGCTTTTTGAGATGTTTTTAGAGTTTTTCAAGGATCTTTAGATTTTTCAGAGCTCATTAGATATTTTAGGGATTTTTAGAGTTTCCAGGGTTTTTTAGAGTTTTGAAGGCTTTTTAGAGAACGTTTAAAGTTGATCTTCACTATTGTAGGGATTTGTAATTATCATTCTTTAACGAATCTCCTAGCTTGTAGATCCCAGTGCTACGGAGTATAATTAAATTTAAGCTTTTCAAAGCTTTTTGGAGTCTTCTTGAGCTTTTTATAGTTTCTAAGAGATCTTTCAGGGCTCTTTAGGGTTTTTAGAAAACATTCAAAGATAATCTTCAATAAGGTAGGGAATTCTGTTAGTATCATTCTTTATAAAGAATTAAGTTACTTTCATTTGGCTTAACGAATCCCCTGGCTAGTAGATACTAGTGCTACGAAATATAATTAACTCAAAGCTTTTTCATAGCTTTTTAGAGTTTTTCAGAGCTCTTTAGATATTTTAGGGCTTTTTATAGTTTTCAGGGTTTTTTAGAGTTTTCAAGGCTTTTAAGAAAACATTCAAAGTTGATCTTCACTATTGTAGGGATTTGTAATTATCATTCTTTAACGAATCTCCTAGCTTGTAGATCCCAGTGCTACGGAGTATAATTAAATTTAAGCTTTTCAAAGCTTTTTGCAGTCTTCTTGAGCTTGTTAGAGTTTCTCAGAGCTCTTTCAGGGCTCTTTAGTGTTTTTAGGGTTTTTAGGAAATATTCAAAGATAATCTTCATTATTGCAGGGAATTTTTTTAGTATCATTCTTTATAACGAATTAAGTTACTTTCAGTTGGCTTTAACGAATCCCCTGGCTAGTATATACTAGTGCTCCGAAATATAATTAAATTAAAGCATTTTCAGAGCTCTTTAGATATTTTAGGGCTTTTCAGAGTTTTCAGGATTTCATAGATAACATACAAAGTTGATCTTCACTATTGTAGGGATTTGTTATTATCATTCTTTAATCAATCTCCTAGCTTGTAGATCCTAGTGCTAAGGAGTATAATAAAATTTAAGCTTTTCAAAGCTTTTTGAAGTCTTCCTGAGCATTTTAGAGTTTCTCAGAGCTCTTACTGGGCTCTTTAGGGTTTTTAGGAAACATTCAAAGATAATCTTCATTATTGTAGGGAATTTTGTTAGTATCATTCTGTATAAAGAATTAATTTACTTTCAGTTGGCTTTAACGAATCCTCTGGCTAGTAGATACTAGTGTTACAAAACATAATTAACTTAAAGCTTTTTCAAAGCTTTTAGAGTTTTTCAGATCTCTTTAGATTTTTCAGAGCTCTTTAGATATTTTAGGGATTTTTAGAGTGTTCAGGGGTTTTTAGAGTTTTCAAGGCTTTTTAGAGAACATTCAAAGTTGATCTTCACTATTGTAGGGATTTGTAATTATCATTCTTTAACGACTTTCCTAGCTTGTAGATCCCAGTGCTACAGAGTATAATTAAATTTAAGCTTTTCAAAGCTTTTTGGAGTCTTCATGAGTTTTTTAGAGTTTCCCAGAGATCTTTCAGGGCTTTTTAGTGTTTTTAGGAAACATTGAAAGATAATCTTCAATATTGCAGGGAATTTTGTTAGTATCATTCTTTATAAAGACTTAAGTTACTTCCAGTGTGCTTTAACGAATCCCCTCCTTAGTAGATACTAGTGCTACAAAATATAATTAACTTAAAGCTTTTTTAGAGTTTTTTAAAGCTCTTTAGATTTTTCATAGCTCTTTAGATATTTTAGAGCTTTTTAGAGTTTTCAGGGTTTTCTAGAATTTTCAAAGCTTTTTATAGAACATTCAAAGTTGATCTTCACTATTGTAGGGATTTATTATTATCATTCTTTAACGAATCTCCTAGCTTGTAGGGATTTATTATTATCTTCCTCAGATAAAAAAGATAAAATTGAATCTAGTGAAAGCAAGTACACTATTTAGATTCAAATAAAAATTCAACTCACGAAAGGTAAAAGGCATATAGTCCTAATATTATTTCGCGCGCTTACTTTTTCTTGAATTTATTGACTTCTGTTATATCCAAATTGATTAACACTCTATAGGAAGCGGTAGTAGCTAATTCAAGTGCACCTATTGCAAGGTATAGTTGTCAGTTATGTGAATAAATGCTAACGTTAGCACTTTCTGCAGTTAATTAGTAACATACATCTAACCTTGGAACTCGCTTAAAAACGTTCCAGTAATAATTAAAATTATCGGAGTATTTGTATGTTCCTCTAGAACACCCTCTTCTAATGATTTGCACCATTCAACCCAAACAACAACGTCATAAGATTAATCGTCAAATTATTAAGGATCTCAGTTCATAATTTATAAATAATATACCTTTTAAATCAAAGTTACTTACTTTGCATCTTTGATGACTATCTCTCTTTTATGAACTTCGCCAGACCCTTTTTGGCCATTAAATGCAACCATAGCAATACCTAAAAAAGATTTCAATCTTTTAATAGTATCTGCAAGTAACAATGTTGTCAATTATATGTATCTTATATATGTCGCATGGAAAATACAAAGGTATCTTGGCTCTTACTTAGATGGAGTGTGGTTTCCTTCATTTTTTTCGCACTTTTGAAATTTATAAAATTAAATTTTTTGTCAGGAGATCCTGATTCACCAATGTATAGTTGCTTCACTTTGCTGAACTTGATAAACCACAGCCCATGTTTATAGTTAACAATTCGGAAATTTCCCTTTGAGGCAGAGAGATTAAACCTTTCGATGGAATATAAATTCCTTTCCACCAGCTGGTTTCTAATATTTCGATCAGCTGCTTTGTACCTTTGCATGCCTCTGGGTTTTTTGTAATTTGCAATAAACATATGTTTCCTTACATAATTCAAGAGATATGCATCCAAAGAGGGGATTTTCTTACCTTTTCATCCATTAAGTGTAGTTTCAGCGCATACACTTCCTTTGTCTTTCAATTTCCTAATTTCCAAATCTTTAAAAATCCTTTCCCTGACCACCTTATAAAGCAATTGGTAAGGATCTAGGTAATCAAACAAATTATAATCCATATTTCCTACTATTTTATCTGCTTACATTATCAAAGGTAGAATTGTAATCAGTAAACCTTTAGACCACTGGTTAAAATATAATATTTATATGCATAAGAATGATTTTTCAAGAAGATGGTCACAAACCTTGGTGATTTTCTCCGAGTATCTTCTCCCGTTATGTTTACCTGTATCTGCGTTTTTTTTTTCTAATATAAGCATAAAATTTAAATTAATTATTATTAAAAATCACGAAATCGAACAATTTTATTAGACATACAAAGAAATAAATTAAGAGAAATATATCCGAGGAATCATGTGTTCTGTCTCGCAAAAGAGTCTTTGGTATATGTTCAGAGTAAGCGGTCCTTTGTCCTATGTATAGATTT
Organism: Papaver somniferum; assembly: GCF_003573695.1. Lineage (NCBI taxonomy): Eukaryota > Viridiplantae > Streptophyta > Magnoliopsida > Ranunculales > Papaveraceae > Papaver > Papaver somniferum. The sequence goes on along the minus strand of NC_039358.1, from coordinate 194,898,512 downwards.
CAAAGAGGCCTTGTTAAGAAGATCGGTGTTTCCATATAATTAGAATTGTATTAACTTCCCAATAAGGAAACAACGTTTTAAAATAACCAAATTTGTATTAGGTTTCCTATACCCACTCTAACTCAATTTTGTTATTTATTATCAGTCGACTCCCTAAACTAATACACCTAAGTGAACTTGAATTTGTGTGTGATTTATTTGATAGTTTAAATTGGGCTAGTATTTGACTCGTGGCCATGGGTAATTACCTTATAACTCATTGCATGACTTTGACCCCACATCATTTGAACCTAGTTAGTACTTTTTTTTTCCTTCAAAAATTCAGATTTTGAATAAGAATAATCTATTGATAATTACAGATTCTCCTTGAGTCAGCAGTAATCTTGAGCAAAAATAAATGCAAACAAAATCTTGTTATGCACTGGAAGTCAACTACATGCGCACTACAGCAAGTAACGATCCATCGAATATCTAAACAAACAAACAAAAAAGTGAGTTGATCATATAAAGTTTCAACATTAATTTCATGTGAAACTAATACGACAACACCTTCTTCACATCCCTCCTTGAATATTTTTCATGCCATAAACACCCAAAATCACAGCTAAGAAAAGTTTTCAAACATCATTAATTTTTCTTTCCCCACCCTCCATTAAAATTTTTGGTTTATATTGTTATAAGGTCATGGAGCGAATGCTCGAATACATCCTTCACATATCCAACATTACATCTCTTTTTTATTGCCAATCAAAACAGGATCACAAAATATGAAAATAAACCAATTCATTTTTAGCGCTTAGTATGAGAATCTGGTACGTAGTTGGAATTGAAAATATTGATTGGGAAGGATCCTCATGTGCAGGATGAAATTTTAACTGATTTGTTATATGCATATACTTGTGCACTCACTTTATAAGTTATTTGAGCAATATCCATATGTTATCTTATCTTTGGTGAATTCTCCATCTTGTTATCTTATCTGCTTGTATCTAGCAGTTTTCCACCTTTAAAGTTACACTCTCATCATAAATACATAGATCCACCGTAGGAAACGATGAGTCCCATAATTTTATTTTATATTAATATAATACCGATAATAACATCATATGAGTTTGTAACTTGGGTTGTCTCTTTTTTTTTTCTTTTTTGGTTTTTGTTGTATTTGTTAATTTTCAATAGCTATCAAAAGTAATTAACATAAATCTATGGTATTTATAATTTGAAACAACACCCTAAATTCTAAAAACTAATATCATATTTTTCCAAGCCTTTCATGATTCTGAAGCTTCTCTCTTTACAGAGAAGAATGGAAAAGATAAAATGTACTTAATATCAGCTTAGGTTAGTTTATATGAACTCGTTCTGAAATGCAAAATATTGATTATTAATAAATAAAATAACCTAGAATAGTAAGAAAATTAAATTTCATATAACCCAATTCTAATCTTGACTAACTTTTTTTTTTTTTTGCTTAAAAACACACCCATGCATTAAGAGAGAAAGGAATTACAAACATCAGTTAGGGACTCCTTCCTATCCAAAGAGTTCAGAAAAGTAGGAAAGGAGTCCCAAAGACTCTTACGACTATCTAATCTAGCACGACGAGCTAGTCTATCAGCTAGACGATTAAACAGACGCTTAACATACATAGTTTTATAAGAAACATACTTGGATAAAAGAAAACGACAATGTTCAAGAAGATCCTCGTTCCGCCATTCCACATTACAACTGACTCCATTAGCAAAACGAACCAATTGAAGGCAGTCAAAAACAAAAGCAACTTTGGATAGATTCATCTCCTCCTCCCAAGAGATGGCCAAAATTAGCGCAGCAACTTCAGCACCTACCGCATCTGAAATCATTCCAAAGTCAGCTCTCGATCTTCTTACATTTCCTGCGCAGTCACACCAGATAACACCCAAACCCATATTAAAATCTTTAAAGAACCATCAATAAACATGACATGTTCCACTTCAGCTGCAGAAATTTTAAGATTACTGTAAATAGAAGGACTAAAATTATGAGGGGAAATATAAGAGTTAATCAGACTCTTAGTATTAATAATAACTCGAGGCAGATCAATAGAAATGTTCCTGAACATAACATCACATCTTACTTCCATATACTCCACATCACAACTGATCCAATTGAGGGCCAAGAGACTTTATAAAGAGAATCTGGAAGCACAGAACTATGCTAGTATAGGAATAAGTCATCAATGCAGTCAAAATCAGGAGAGATTAAAGGTTGCAAAGAAAGTCCAAACCAAATATGAGCAGCAACAGAACAATCTATAAATAAATGCTTCACAGATTCCTCATAACTGCAGCAAAGGGGGCATAAAATGTCTACTTCTTGATTATATTGATGAATCAAAGAATTGAAAGTACAAGCAAAAAATTTCCACATAAAAAACTGTATCTTTGGCAAACAATCAATACTCCAAACTTTCTTCCAAAAACAAGCATCCTCAGATGAGGCAACATCATTCACAAAAATTTTATAAGCAGACTTAATTGTATACTTTCCATTTTTAGTATGTGCCCACATTAGAGTGTCATTGCAACTAAGATTTAATCTAATAGACCTAATTCTAGTGACAGTACCTTGAGAGAACAAAGTAGATAGCACATCAATATTCCAGGAATTAGTCAGTGGATCAAATAGATCTTTGACTAAAGTATAATCAGAGCAAGAAGGATGAGAATCTAAAAGAGGCACATTCATACCAGGAACCCAAACAGTATTCCAAATATTGGTAGAAGCATCATCACAGATTTTAATAACAGAGTTTTCCTTGATAAATCTTAAACCATTAATGATGCCCTTCCAAATCCAAGAAGCAAAATCAGCAGCCTTATCTATTTCCAGCAAATTTTGGTTGGGGAAGTATTTATCTTTAAGGAAAGACGACATAAGTAAATTAGGATTTTTCAGGATCCTCCAACCAAGTTTAGCTATAAACACTCTATTGGTAGCATAAGTATTTCTAATTCCTAGACCACCATCCCATTTCGACTTACCTATATCCCCTCAAGAACGAAAGTAGGCAGCATGCTTAGGGTTTCTTTTAGACCACCAAAAAGTACGCTGAATGGAATCAATTTTGGAGGTAACAGTCTTAGGCAGGGGAAAACAAGTCATATGATAAATAGCTAAAGAAGATAAAACATGCTTAGTAACAACAGTTCTACCAGCCACATTAAGATTAGTCTTCTTAGAAGAACTTAACCTTGAACAAAAACTATCTATAAGAAAACTGAAAGATTTAGTTTTATCTCTTCCAATAAAAAGTGGAGTTCCCAAGTATTTCTCAGAGTTACTTAAAAACTTCATTTTAAGAATTTTAGACAAATCTTGATATGCTTATGATGCATTTTGCAACTAGCAAAGAAACCATACTTCTCAAAATTTATAGCCTGACCAGAGGCTTTAGCAAAGACATTAATGATCTTAATAATGTTTCTAGCATAAGTTAAAGAGGCTTTAGCAAACAACATACAGTCATCAGCAAAAAATAAATGCGGATAGAAGGATTGTTTTTCTTAAACTTGAATCCTTGAATTAATTTATGCTCCTTAGCTTTCAAAAGCAACTGAGATAGAACTTCCATGCATAGAATAAATATATAAAGCGAAAGACAATCACCTTGTCTAATACCATGGGTAGGAAGAAAAATCGAACCCAGCGAGCCATTAACTGACACTAATTAAGAAACTGAACTAATACACTGATGTATTAAATGACACCAAGTATCCGAGAAGCCCAGTTTTTTGAAAACAGCAAGGATGAAAGACCACTCTAACCTATCAAAGGCTTTTTGAAAGGTCAAGTTTAATAGCAATGTGATCATTCTTAGCATTTTTCTGTTTCTTTCTAAAAGCATGAAGTATTTCATGAGTAATTATTATATTATCATGTATTTGTCTGTTGGCAACAAAAGCCGATTGGAAAGGAGAGATAAGGGTATCCATTAAGGGTTTTAAACGGTTCGTTAATATCTTAGAAATAATTTTATACACAGTGTTAGATAGACTAATGGGTCTGAAATCATGCGGCGTAGAAGCATTCTTAATTTTTGGAATTAAAGTGATAAAAGTAAAATTGGTTTGTTTCAGAAGATACCTAGACTGAAAGAAAATCTGAACATGAGCAACGACCTCGTTACTTACAGTGTCCCAATTATCTTTGTAGAAGCCAGCTGGGAAGCCATCAGGCCCCGGTGAACTCCAAGGGGCCAATGAATTAACAGTGTCTTCAATTTCCTTAATCGAAGGAATAGCAATTAAAGAAGCATTTAAATCATCACAGATAATTGGATGAACAAACTTAAGGGCATTCTCAATGTCAATATTACTAGGGTTGGAAGTAGTGTAGATTTTTCTAAAGTGTTTGGTGAGAAGATCCGAAACCTGTTCACGATTTTCTAACCAGTTGCCTTGATCATCCCTAATAGTGTGTATAGTATTGTACATATTTCTGAGATTCACTGAGTTATGAAAGAAGTGAGTATTCCTGTCATACTTTGTGAAGTAATTTATCATACTTTTTTGCATATAAAAGCTATGCTCAATTTCATACCAATAATCAAGCTGAGAAGAGTAGTTCAAGATAAATCCACCAATTTCAGGAGAGTAAGGTAAAGATTGAAGCTTTTCAATCTCAACATTTAATCTCCCAATAGTAGATTTGATATGTCCAAAAGACTTAGTGTTCCACTTGATTAGATCAACCTTAACATTATTCAATTTATTTACCACTACAAAACTGGGAGAACCCTTAACCTTTATAGATCATGAATTATTCAGAACATCTTTGAATTCAGGACTCAATTGCCAACACTTAAAAAATTTATAAGGGATGTTGAGATGATTTTCAAAATGAAAAAATTTCACCAGAATCGGAGAATGATCAGAGAAAATACGACCAAGGTTATTGACTCTAATTTGAGGAAGAACCGACAACCAATTATCATTCATAAATTCCCTATTTAACTTTTCAAAAATCAACTCAGACGGATTCTTAAACCTTCTATTACACCAAGTAAAAGAATTTCCAAATGAGTAGACTTCATGCATATTCATATTGATGAAGGAATCCTTGATAAAACTAGAGGGAAAGGAATTAACTGGATTTCCACCTTATTTCTCTGACTCATGCAAAATAAAGTTAAAATCCCCAACTATCAACCACGGGTTATTATTGTTGTCGTACATATTATTAAGGAAATTCCATTAATTCTTCGAGAAAGCTAAATTTAAAGATCCATAAATAAAAGATATAACACAGTTCCTTATAGTTGGAGAAATGTCGCATATGATGTGAATCATGTTTAAAGAGCAACCAAGAATTTTTATATTAGATTTTTCAAAATAACCAAAAGCCAAACCACCAGATTTTCCGACCGCAGGAATAATAGACTAGGCATCAAAAGGTAAATGGTGAGTATATCTTTAAACTGTATCCATGTCAACCATAGTTTCTAAGAGATAGATATTATCTAGTTTGTATTTCCTAACCAGACCTAACATATGGCGCCATTTTTTGTCAGAACAACATCCATTGAAATTCCAACATAAAAACTTCATTTCAGCAACAAGCAAGATATCTAACTGAAAATTGCAGTAATGCAAGCTATATAGAAACACAATATCAGTGATGATATTTAGAAATCAAAGAGAAATTAGGAAAACTTACAAGGTCAAGAGCATCCGAAGGTTACGCTTCCATAGAGTCTGTATCCATCATCATCAAATCCACTTCTTTTTTAAACTCCTCTACTGTGATTTCAGGTTCAGGTGGTAACATTGACAACGACATTGGCTCAAGAAAAGTAAGCTCCAAGTTAGTTTCTTCATGAACATCAGTAGTGGATCCTCCAACATCTGAACTCGAAGGCATAACCACATCAGAGTTTTAGTTCAATTCCGAGGCAGAGCTAAAGATATAATCCGGAGTGGAGAAGACTGTCTGAGCATAAGCTGAAGTCGAAGTTGACCAAACCATGTTAGCATCAATATTACAATGTTTTGAAGTAGAATTTGAGTTACCTATATTGAAAGAAACATCAGCAGGAGGGTAAAACGGAGGAGCTGAAGCCAATGGTGGCCAATGTGGTGTCGGGATCATAGTAAAGGAAGAGGTACCTGAGCTAGACCCATGAAAAACACTTTCAAAAGAAGTCCTAGTTCTTTTACCCTTCCTATCATGCAATAGACCATCAACATCAAAAGTAATATTCTCATAAGATTGAGAAAATCCAGCACGGTTCAAAATAGAGTGAAGAGGAGCAACATTTGAAGGTCCTTGGATGCCTGACTCTCTAATAGTAAGAGGAGAAAACAAGGGTCTAGCAGAGGAGGCAACATGAGAGAAAAGAGAAGAACCCGAATTCATGCACGCTGTAGCTGGCTGAAGACTGACAGAGAAGGCAGACGACTTAGAGTGATCAAGAGCTGAAACATCATTGAAAACAGTTGAGGGAGCATTGCCACTCTTCGAATTCGAACTTTCACCAGCTTCAGAAGAGGACTGAAAGTTGGTAACAACAACATGTGAAGCTCTTCTAGTTGGCACTGGCAAAGCCCATACATAAATCCTCATCAAAATATCTCTGCATTGATTTTCATTGTGATATAATACAAAACATTTCTTACAAGCCCTGAAAGGCATCTTAGGGTAAAACACACGCATTATATAAGGTCTCCTAGTGGAGTTAATAACAACTTTTCTAGTCAGAGGAGTTTTTAAAGGAACCATCATCCTAGCTTCGTAATGAATACCCACAGGAGAGTCAGCTGAAACAAATACCTCTATTTGATCTAAAACTTCACTAGATCTTCCCTTGTTAACCAAGTCAGAGTGAATGTCAATCATAACTGGCATTAAAGTTTTATCCCAAACCAGATAAAAAATAGACTCCATATTTCTTAACCTCTGTACTGCAAACAGCAGAGTTGGCCTTGCAGCATATGCAATCTCCATATCTTTCTCAGTTTTGAACATAAAAAAAAACAGGTTTTGAATTCCATTTCCTTGAATATGGGGCTTATCTAGTTTAAAATCTGGAGCATTGATTGTCCAGATTCGGTTGAGGTTGTGCTTGACAGAGTTCTTATAATAGTTTCTAGTGTCATCACAAAGAAGTGCAGCAAACCTAAATGGAAATTCATCCACATCCTCATCCAAATCAAGCACTCTAATCTGAGCAGTAGGCATAGCCATAGCTGAATGCTGAAAGTAGAAAAGGAAGACGGGGTATAAAGAGAGAAAAAAGAAGGTTTATTAAGAACACTGAGAGGTGTGTTGTAGTGAGCATAAGCTAAACAATAAAGTTATTTATACAAGAAAAAGGATTCTGGAATGGATAAACATGAAGAAATAACTAAGAAGGGACAATGAATAAGGAAAGATAATCATGAAATGTCAAGATAAAGCCTCAATTAAGAATAGCATCAATCACATCTGATAAATCTAGACAAGTTGAAATAAATGATAAGCATGCTTAAGAGAGCGTGAGTTAACAACACCTTCTTTGAGGAGTGACAATTAACTGATCTACATTGAGCAGACTTACTGACTTAAATCATTACTTCAGCAAACCAATTGATAGTAGAGAATAGAAACCAACTGCCAAGTGTAGAAAATCTTCAAAAAGAGCAGCCATTACTCAATGTAGTTACACCAAGTTATATATATAAAGCAGCTATTTAACCAGAATAATTATGACAATAATATTTTGCAGAGAGGAACAATGTATGTCAGAAGCTAATTATTCTCATTCTAACCATACAGAGCAACTCATAACCAGTGAGCAATCAATGAAAAGCAATGCCAAATGTAAAAGAATCTCTGCTTGAATAATGAATAAACAGATTTAACTAATATACTCTTGAAGATATCCTTCCACTAAAAATAAAGAAATCCTTTTTATTGCTAATTAAAAATTAACACAACTTTTAATGATCTTAGGGGAGAGAATTTGCTTAATTAACTTTCTCTGCAGACAAGAACATCAATTCCTGAACACCAATTTACTCATCTTTACTGAGATGTAAAATCAGGGTGAGAGATAACCCAAAGATTTATCATTTCTAAAATATTCTTAACCCGGGAAAGATTAAAATCGATAAAGTAAATGATTCCTCATCTAATCCCTACTAAGAGTAGGATCTCACATATCTCATTCTCATATAAAACAGGCATCTTCAAAGTAAATAACATCCTGAATAGACTATAAAAGTAGCAATTCACCAAACATTTAAGAAAGAATTCAAAAACCATTTCGTACCACAGACCAGAAAACCATCAGTTGCCAGAAGCGAATTTAAATCCAAACCCCATAATAAATTAATGCTTCGTGATGATGGACGGAAACTCTATGGATGCTCCTTCATAAGCTCATGACCTAAAAATCATACAAAGAAAGGAGAAAAATTATCAATCGAGTAAGAGAAAAGAAAAACCCAATAAACCAAAAGAAACCCAAATATTAGAACTTAGTAAAAAAACATCAAATCCTGTAAAGATTGCTTAAAAGACCGCCACCGAGTAAGAACCACAGTTTAGGTCTAAAACTAGGGTTTTCAGAATATCTAAAAATTAAAGAAACATTAACTAATTTAAGAAAGAAGACTATGAGAAAGATCGGCTTTCAGCAGATTATCATCGTCTACTAATTGAATTGACAAGAAAATTAGAAAGATTGAGCAAGTCTGAGGAAGAAGATTGATGTTGACCAAGTCAGCGTCGCAAGACTTTTCACCCTAAAATCGCAATTCTTCTTACTTTTGATCTTTTCTTTTTCATACGATAGTGATCACCATTGATGTTCACAATCTTGAACTAACTACTTATTATAGATGGGTGGTTAATAGAGCTAAAAAACCGGAGAAGGTATGGATATTTATAAAAATCAAGCAACTTCTTTATCTAATAAACTTCACCCTCTCTGCCTATTTATGAGGGACTGAGTGAGTATGTAGACATTTCTGAAACTCCATGTCATTCCAAAAAATTCATGTTCATGGGAAACTATTGGATCTATAGGTGGTGAATTCTTAGTAGCGCCTTCAAGCACCACAGTTTTTGTATAACCATTTGGAAAATCATTATTCTTGATAACAATAATATTTAGTTATTGGGGTATTTTTGAAATACAAATATACATTAGATTTTCGTCTTCTGCAAAAATACCGCATGTCAAGTAGAGTCCATGTAGGAATTATGCTCTGCTCTCCTCAATTCAGATCAATGGATGAGATACCGGTAGCTAGATATCAATTTCCAGTGAAAGTTTGCTCGATGGTGCAAAAATACCCGTTGTGCAGCCACCATGTAACTCATTAGTGAAACCAATGTTACCCATTGAGATCATACGCAATGAGCCCTTCCATTTTTAAACTGTTCTTCACAAAATCATAGTTAGAGCTTGAACTCCAAAATTATTTAGATGTTCAGAAATAAATAGTGTAAGTAATTAGTACATGATAGAGAAGCAGAAATTTATAACCATCTAAAAACTGGTAGCAAAAAAAATTATGTAACTGAGTTACTTCGGAAGGAATCAAATAGAAGTGAGGCCGATGTTGTAGTTAAAATTACAGTTTCAAATGGTGGAGGAAGAGGAGGAACGTCATCTCCAGCTACACGTATGGCTGAAACGGTAAGGTAAAAAGCCATAGAATTTGCTAAACCGAGAAAACTCCCAATTTAAAGAAAACGTTAACTCTTCCTAAACCCAATATCCTAAATTGCAACATAATCTTATTAGAACACATAAACAACAGAAACTCCATAAGAGAAATTAAAAATCCCTAAAATAATGAATCAAAATCCCTAGATATCATATACGAAATTCAAAAGCGAGAAATACTGCTGAAAATAATAATAATCGAACCATTTGAAACTAATAAGATTCAGAAATCAAACAGAAATTATTATAATTTGTATTTTGAAGTATTTCAGAGAGGAGAAGAGGAAAATGATCGTTGTGAAGTGGAAAAATTCAGAAAGAGGGGGTAATATTTGGTCGTCCCCGAGCGTCACCGAGTTTAATAAGTGTGTCCCTGGTTTCGTGAATTTGAGAATTTGATCAAAATACAACCTATCATTCCTAGCCGTCCAAGTCAAAGCTCAATCCGGATGTTGCAGCCGGCGCTCAACCTCTTGTCGATTTGCAAAAAGTTATTCTACGCTTATATAACTTAAAATATAAAATAGACAAAATATAATATAGCTTAAAACATAATATAATCCAATGAAAAAAAAATATAGTATGGAGATTCACTTAAAGAATTAATATGTATATTTTATATTAATTAAAGATTTAATACCTAAACAATAATAGAATGGGACGTTAACTGAAAATACTAAGACATATCCCTTAACCATTTTATAGTTTTGTTTATTATTCAATTTGTTTGGTCGATCGATCAGTATCTTCCCATGCAATTTTAGTCTGTAGTCATTGCAGAACGGTCACAATATTTAGTGTAGAAATTAACATATAGTCCCAACTATGTTGGGCTTTGGACGCTCTAGTCCACCCCTCTCAGGCCTAGTATTATAAGATCCAAATATCCAAATTTTAAAACGAGTTAATCCTTTTTTAACGATTTAGTCCAAACTGTATTTTTCTAATAGCGAAAATGCCCTTTATGTAAATGTCGTTCTATTTTCATTCTTGCGTTTCTCTGCTAACAAATTTAAAGACCATGATATTTAGGGTTAAGCAATTTTACCTTCTTTTAGCACAATTATTCGAAATGTTTCTGCGTACTTCAGTTGAAAACAACAACATATCGAGTTCATCGCAGTTTAAATCAACCTTATGGCTTTGATCCGGACTTTGGCATGAATTAGGGATTCATTTTTCGTTTTTTCTTCATCACATCATTCTTCTTTTGGTGATGAAAATTGGTGTTTCTTCGATGAGTTTTACGGTATTCCCATTTATGTTCACGGTATTCATCTAAGATCTGGATTTTTTTGTTATGGCTCAAATTCAGATTTGATTAGAAATGATAAATAGTTCTTTATCAGATCACAACAAGTTTGTTCTTCTCCGATCTGGTTCTACAACATTGGTAATCTCTTTTCTTTTTCATTTTTCGAATCTTTCAAATCTGTCTTTTATAATCGATCCATGGAAACACTGTGAGAAACCTTTTATTCATTGGGTAAATTGATTTACTTACTCCATCAATCAACTACAATCTCAGTTCATCTTCCTTTTTTTTAATTCTATATCATTTTCACCTGAAAAATTCAAATTCATCTCCATATTTTGGGTCATCAATTTTACTTAGTTATGCATTTGCTAATTGGTACTAGTTAGATGCTTTGTCAATTTGAATACCGATGATGAATATTGATTGATACTACACTAATTACGTGTTTGCTTCTATCTATTGGTATTACACAATTGTCAAGTTTTATATTGATTACATACTGATGCAGGTCAAGAAAGCTTAAAAAGGAATCCAAATCACACAGCAAAATCACCTTCTCAAGCACACATTAGTGCATAACAATTGGTTGCGAAAATGTTCCAAAGAATGCAAAAGATATTTGTTGATGCTTGAATGGGTATGTCATATTTGACATCTAAGCAACTTGAAGTAAGTACTACCTTGTCCTAACATAGTTTCAGTCTGTATATAGAATTGATGACCCAATCTGTGTCGTGTTGATCCGTTGTGCATTACTATCTAAAAGCATGAATTGTTTCTTAAAGTATTTTCCATGCATGATTACGGAAATAAGACTCAGGAAAACCAAGAATAATTAAAATGAAAAGAAAGAAATGGGAAAATAAGCTTCTTTTTGTGCATTCATGCACTAAATAAAGTGTAAGTCTATAAAATGTGACTGCAGTTGATCATCCAACAAAAAATAATCAAAAAAATGAAAGAAAAGCAAATTTTTGGCGGGACAAAGAAATAGTCATATACTGTATACCGCATTCTGCGACTGAATGCACGTACACGGTTTTGATGAAAGTCCTAATCAACTGATGGTTGCTGAGTGACTGTAGAAATGTGGTACATAGATCGAACTAGTTATAGTTAAGTTTTTTTTTTGATCCCACTAATTAATAAGAAGATGAAACAAAATGATCATCTATATTTTCATTTTCTTTGTAAAGTTATTGTCATGTAAACGCTATTAAAGAGAAATACCAGTATGGCAGGGAGGTAGAGGACGATGGGATCAGTTCCTTGAAATCAAAAAAGGAAGAACATTTGGAATTTGTCTATGAACTTATCTTGTTTGATTAATTAATTTAGAAATTCCTTAATTTAGTGCCCTTAATTATCTAAGCCGCGGTTAGTGGACAAAAGGTATTTTAGGATTGTATTTGTATATGACATATACATCATATCCTATGAAAGAAAAAAATACAAAACAATAGGAATTAATTTCTTTATTTTGTTTTCAATGTTGTAAACATTCGTTTTTCATTTTCTACAAGTCTTGGTATGCTAACGTTTTCCTTAGATTTTGATGTGTATATTAAGATTTACTATTGATGCTCGCTCAAAAAGCAAGCTAATGTTTTCATTTTAGAAGTGGTCGTAATATTCCCGTGGAAAATGTGATGTTTATTGTATTGCTAGCTAGTCTAAACTATTAGTTGTGTACTTTTATCTTATTAAATTTATTTATAGCAGCAAAATTGGTTGCATCCACATTGTTTGTGTTTGTTTATTCTAATTAAGTGTTAGGGGAGGCATTTTTATATTGTCTAGTTTAGTTGAAGACCTTCTCTTGCTGATAAACTGCTGAACTGGTTGCTTCTACACTTTTAATGTGTACATAGTTGTACACCTGTTGATCATTGATGTGTACATAGTTGTACACCTGTTAATCGTTAATGTGCACATAATAGTACCATACACAAAAAAAAAGTACTTTCTATTCTTAGGATATTTTAGCCTATTTTCGAGCTAATATAAAGAAATTGGTTAAGTAGTCAGTGTATTACTTATGTTGGTTCATTTGTTAGATTAGATATGCATGTAGCTATATCATGTTCAATGGCAAAATATCCATTTTTCATGGTATTACTATATTGTTTTTCCAATCAAATCAAGTCATGAAAATGTTTTGGAAATTCACTTGCAGGGCACTTTGGAGGAGAAAATCAAGCATTTGGAGAATGACAGAGAATCATTGGCCTTAAAGGAGGTAATCAGTTTCCATTGTTAGATGCTTTGTCTGTCCCATTCAAGCTCTTAAAGTCCAACTCGAATTGATGGCCACAAAGAAGTTCAACATCAACATAGATGCTTCCTTGTCTTGATAGAACTTAGTGCAAGAAACGTTAACTAGACTGGATAGGTATACATGTTTTGGTACACATGTGTACATAGTTGTACACTTGTTGTTTGTTAATGGGCATATAGTTTTGCACATTTTGATTCTTTTTGAAGGTAAACATAGTTAATGGTGGTGTACATAGTTGTACACCATTACCCCGTCTCATGAATATATTGTCTGTTATGTGAGTATGAATGTCAGATTTACTAGGCTTTTGTGGATAAGTATGTAGTTGTACACCAGTGTAATTCTCATAAAAAAAATGACAGCATAAGGTTATGAAAACTTTGCGTGTGTACTTTTTTGCTTTACTAGTTTGTACACATTTTGTTTTTGAATTATTAATGTGTACATATTTGTACACTTGTTAAGTATTTAAGTGTACATACTTGTACACATGTTATTCATTTTGAAGCCTAAAAAATTAAGGAAGGCACTAATGTGTACATAGTTGTACACATGTTATGTTATTAAGGCGTACATAGTTGTACACTTGCAGAACTATATTTTGATGTACATGATCTTTGTAGTTAGTGTGTTATAATACTATTTAAATGCATTATTTTCGGCTGTAACTAAGATTCACATTATCTTTACTTGGCAGCTTTGTGTTATCACTGGCTAATATTGATGAGAACCTTTTAATTGAAAGTTGTTTGGACAAGTAAGGATGTTGTAATTGTTCTTCAGCATCAAACTGAAAAGATATTAAATTGTTTTTTATTTCTTTCAATTCTCTTCCTTAGTTTTTCTTTAGTATATATATATTTTTTTGTTATTAGTAAACATCGAGCAAACAACTCGAATAAAGATAAAATAAATAAAAATAACACAAGGAAAGGGTAATAATGTTTTGTGAAGTAGACTTTCACGAAATGTTGGCATTCAGGTTACCATCCTTCTACAAGTGTACATATTGGTGCACCTGTAATACAAGTGTACATATTGGTGCACCTGTAACAAGATGAGTGCAGGTGGATTTCACTGCTATTTTCATCCTAGAAACAAGCCTATTTAGGATATGAGATGGTGGATTTCACTGCCATTCTCATCTAGAAACAAGACTATTTTATTTTTCTTTAACTAAACCCAAAATAAACATACATGTCATTTTTACTAAACTCTAAATAGCAAATATGCATGTCTTTGTGAAACAGATGAGTGCCTAGTTCTATAAGAGTTTGCAACTAGTATCACGTGCCTTTGTATTGTGAAATTGTTAAAATAGGTTTGGGTTTCATTTGAATTTGTTTGTTCTGGGAACTAATCTGATTACCTTTATTTGTTATGATGAGGGAAGAAATATTTTAACTGGTTCAGTGGGATAAGATGTAAGAACTCATTTGGAACAAATCGAATTTTCCCATGATTAGACTGAGTAATTCACGTGAAGGTGGCAGCACAGTTAGAGATGCAGTTGTTTCTAGGGATGAACATGCTAAATTATCAGGTGCATTCGAGACGCTGGCAGCAGATATGCTTCCTACAGCTGATGATTTGTGTATGCGCAAGGATGAGCCTGATTAGGATACACAAACGGATGGATTTGCTTTCGTGGATGAGGCAATTGAAGATATTCGTCCAGGCAAGGTTTGTTCTTTCTTAGCTTTGATCACTTACTCTTACCCAAAAATATTAGTGAAATTGTGAAAGTGATGATACTCACAACTCTTTTTCTTTTCTTTTTTGAGCAGACAGTTGTACCATAGCTCGGAACTCGGTTTGATCTGGCATGATCAAGATGTCCATGATTTAATTCAATTTTTCTGGATTTTTGTAGATGTGTACATGTTTGTACACCAGTCATATGGGTACTCTTTTTGTAGCTCTCGGAAAGAGCTTTCCGAATATATAAAATTTGCGAATTTTGGACGAACGGTTCCACAGATAAATTGATTTTAATTTTTTTATATTATTAAAACTGATGACATCATCATGAGTCACTTTGGACTAAACTGTAAATATTTGGATTAAATTGTAAACCAGAAAGTTATTTGTGTACTTTCCTTAAAAAAGGACTAATTTGTACCTAGTTGAATGGGTTAGGACTAAATAGTATATTTGGATGGGATTTGGACTAAACCTTATTTTTCCCATATTTAGTTGGTCGTGTCATATTATAGTGTGTTACTTAGTCAGGTCACAATATCGTGTTTAATCAGTTGGATCATAATAGCCGGGCCGTGGAGAAAATTTAAAGGCAATTTTAGTGCCCACATTAAAATTAGTGTGTTAGTTGGTCATGTATATAATAGTCGGGAACTTATTTAGTTAGTCGAGTCATAACAGAACAATCCCAATATTTAGTTGCTCGTGTCATATTATAGTGTGTTAGGTAGTCGAGTCATGATAGCGTGGTTAATTAGTTGAACTATAGTAATAGGATAGGGCCGGGGCCTATGGCCTCGGGGGTGGAGAAGAATTAAAAGCGGATGTAGTGCCCAAATTAAAATTAATATGTTAATTGGTCCTATCTATAATAGTCGGGAACATATTTAGTTAGTCGGGTCATAGCAGAATGGTCCCAATATTTAGTTGGTCGTGTCATATTATAATGGGTTAGTTAGTCGGGTGACAGTAGGACGTTTAATTAGTTGAAACATAGTAGCTGGATAGGCATGGGACCTTACTAATGAAATTTGGATCATATTTAACTGTAAAAATTCTTAATTTTTCATTGAGAAATTTAAAGTAAGATATAGTGCCCACGTATTTAATTGGTCGTATCATAATATAGTGTGTTAGTTAGTCGGGTCATACATATGTGTAAACATTTGTGGTTGGTTAATAGTAGCCGGATATATAGGGGTCGATGACAAATTGTGAAAAATGGAAAATAATAAAGTAACCTAAATGAATAAACAACCACTGTACAACCAATATAAACTAAACTAATTCATTATGCTAACAGTAGCAAGTGAAGGAAAATAATTTTACTTTGACATCACTTAGCGACTAACAATACGGTTTCCTGGCACAACTGAGAATTAGGTATACACTTAAAATCAGTCGACGGTTTTGGACCTTGCCATCACACATATTTCCACTGTTCAGAGGTGAAGCTTTTAAGCTCAATATCTAGAAAAGAAGAACGTTGTTGTGTTGTCAATGAAAGCCATAAATTAACAAAAACTCACCTAATGACATGGTCGTCATCTTCGGTATCAGTAGCTGATGGGATGAAACCGGCGGGCACCATAACGTTTTTTCTCTTGCTCATTGTTAGCATCCATAAGTTACCCATTTAACAGGACTTTAGCTTTAGGATTAAGCTTACAGATAAACTTCAAAAAGGACAGACCTAAGGCGGCTCTGCCAACGAAGGGGTTTCGTGGTGCTGCACATGCTCCGTGCTTATAGTTGAATGTTACAGCATATGAAATTGTCCTACACATTTCACCAATGAATCCATATTACGCTAATGGATATTCAATAATTAAGGCATATCAAAAAGTTAAAACATGAAGAAACGTCTCAACAGCAATTGAAAAGGATTCCAGATATTCACGATCCCGCACGTAATTCTGGAACTTCTGTTAGCAATGAGAAAATCACATTGCTAACGGTGCAGATTACTCTTTCCATATCGGTCAAGAAGAAAGGCAATTTCTATTAACTCTAACAACCGATACTTCGGAATAAGAGTAGCGTAACTTTGTTCATAGTTATTTTTCCTTACCCGTGCATATATCTCTTTTAATTCGATCTACTCCCCATGCAAGCGATTCTCGAACACAATCTGAAGAACCACCGCGAGCTGGTAAATGAAGTTCTCTCTGTACACCTGCAATGCAATATCATAGATGTGTCAAATCCAAAACTCGTGGGAAACTCCTTGGAATCCAAATGACCATCAATAGGCTTTGGGCATCCAAAGATTCAATAAAAACATCTGTAAGATTCAATAACTACTTGTGGGAAAGTGAAACAATATTAAAGCACCAAAGATGATTACTTTATGTTATTGCTTGAGAAGTCTTATTGTAGCTGCAAAGAAGCAAGGAAAATAGCAGCATCAAGTAAACTATC
The DNA here is from genome assembly GCF_003573695.1 of Papaver somniferum. Lineage (NCBI taxonomy): Eukaryota > Viridiplantae > Streptophyta > Magnoliopsida > Ranunculales > Papaveraceae > Papaver > Papaver somniferum. The sequence continues at coordinate 194,881,160 of NC_039358.1, read as the reverse complement.
AAAACAATTAAGCTAAATAGTTACAACAGACAGAGGTAGGATTCCTTCTTTTTCTTGCATACAAATCCAAGAAACATAAACATACGAATCGTGAAGGACCTGGGGACAAATATGTGGAGTAATAAGCCTTCAGTCAAGGCCAACAAAAAAACAATGTTCAAGTTTCTTTCATGAGCCTCATCTACGTACAATGATACATGAAACCCAAGTCAGTTTCTCGTTATTCATGTAATGTTGCAGTAATCAGTGATTTGTCATAGATATTACCTTGGAGCTGAATTTCGCCTAGATGAGCAAGACTGGCAACAACTAATAGAACTATTATCACAACATCCATTACTTTCTTCCTCAACCCTTCGTGCAAGTAAATCAGCAATGATTTTGTGAGATTCAGTGCACGCAGTAATGGCTTCAACATAAATCCCGATTTCACCCAATTATCAAAAAGAAAAAAAAGAAAAGAAAAAAAGAACTGACTCACCCAATTACCATGACATCCTCAACTAAGAAAGCAAAGTGGATAGAGACAATTAAACCCTATTCAAATAAATCATCCGATACGGAAATTCTTCCACACAAAATGCTGCGGAAATTCTTTTCCTATTCACCTAAGAGAGCTCCAGATTTTCATGATTTCTTAAATAAGAATCCTATTAGAAGATTTTTAGCTGAAGAATAGGTTGGTGCTTACTTCCAAGTTCCAATCATTGAGAAATGCTAATACTGCCTCTAAAGGTTCCTAGGTTATAGCCAATTAGTTAAATTGATACCAATATACGATACAGTTTGTCAACAATTTGGCTCATAGTAAAACTACTACAGTTGATTAAACAACCCCTGCACAACTTGGCATGAAAACCATCATATATGCTTTTCCAGAATTTCAAGCTATGAAGATGTTATTGACTTGTAGAAGGAAGTGATTAGTGAATCCACCAAACATTAACACCATCTGTAGGAGTCGAACCCACAACTACATGGTTGAGAACCATGTGCTCTTCCATTTGAGCTAAGACGGCAGATACCGTTTTCAGTTTAAATGGAATTTTGAGCTAAGACGGCAGATACCGTTTTCAGTTTAAATGGAATTTAATATGAATAATATAAAGTAGATTGAGCATCTAGTCGTAAACATTTACTTAGATCCTAGATCAGACTTGATGATGGCCATTTGTACACCTACCTAATAGCGAATGAATAAATGTTACAAATAGAATAAGACTGAAACACACCTGTTATCCAGACTAATTTCCAAGATGTAAACCCTTTGACATGCAAATGAATTCGAAGGCATTAATAGCTACTGGTTGTTCTTCTATCTTTTCAGTCGCATGATACCACTGGAAACTTAAATAGTGTCAACAAAAAATTATTAATATCACATGAAATGCCATCAATATTACCTCTGACTCACTTCCCAACACTCGAAAAGAGTATCGACATCATCAAGGTTTGTAAGAGCTCTCCACAAACACCGGTGGCTTGAAAACTTTCTTGAGCCACATATCTCCAACATCTCAGGGATTGTGATTCGCTGCAATGGCCAATGACTATTAGCTCCAGAAACACACTCATGTGCCCTAGCATAGCATCATCCAAGTTTGTTGCAGGTATCTTGTTGTACGCGAGATTGCATCCCTTAACCACTTCACACCAGCATAGCATCATCCAAGTTTTTTGCAGGTGTCTTCACATCATCCAGTAATATCCATGTAAAAAAAATGATTGCAGCTCACCTTGAATTGCAGAAAATTCAAGCCTCTGCTTTGAATTGTTTTAAGCACAACGATGTTTCAACCATGCCAACGGTTAATGGCTGAGACAAAGGAGTTATGAACCCTAAAATTTGCTAAACCCATAAAATTCCAATTCTTCGTAAACCTAAGACGTATCTAAATTGCAACAACCTTTACCAATCAGAATTTCCGTAAGAACTTGCGACAACACTTAATCGAGTTTCTTTTCAATCGGTAAGAATTTCCGTGGAAACTCATCAGAGATGGAGACGAAACCGTCTCTTCCCTAATATCTGTTAATATAGGTGGCTGACAGAAAACTGGTTAACCAATACATAGTTATATGATGAAACACACAAATCTGTTAATATACGTTGCTTAACTTTCCATCCGTGCCTAATTACTTCGAGCCAGAACAGTGTGTCATAGTAAATTAACAAACTTGAAGATTTACCTGCTTGAGAAGATGAAGAACATATGATTGAGAAACAATTACATCTGAAAACCTAATAATATATCGCCAACTCGTATTCGTACAGACGGATCCATCTCTCAGAATTATATGTCTGGTGCGTGACCATTCGGAGCAGGTAGGAGGAATTAAGACAGAAAAATGAGAACATCGAATTTGCTGAATCATGAAGGATGAAGGAGAAGGGTTTCACCGATTTTTTTGTTGTAAGCAAGCTAGAACAAAAGAAGAGTGTAACAGAATTAAATTCAACGAATAATTAAATTGAACAATACAATTAAATTCAGCAAACTACGTCGAAGAAGCAGGAACAAAGAACACAGAAAAATAATACGAATGTGAGCTATTCAGTTAGTTTGTGTTTTTACCCAGGAGCAACTCAAAAACCCTATATATCATATGAGAAAGTAAAAATATACCTCGCTAACCCTAATTACCAGTTCCTCTCTTTCTTTTTCTTTTCTGCGATCTTTATAGGGAGAAATCAAACAAAAACAAATAAAGAATACCGTGATTGATTCGATATGAACCAAAATAAAAGAAACAATCAAAAAAAAATTAAATAAAAGAAAGGTTTAGGGTTCGTACCGAAAGCTGGGAGAGAAGAAACTGGATTAGTCAGGGAAAGAACCGATTTTAATTTTAACAAATCTTGATTGTTCATACTTCGTAGGGAGGAAACAGACTTATAAGTAAACGCTAAACTCTTGGGTTTAATAAGTGTGGCCCCCATCATTCCCAGCCGTCCAAGTCAAACGAAATCCAAACGATAATGACCATGAGATGACCCTTTTTGGCCAATCATGTCCACTCTTTGACTTTTTGATCAAGGAGTCAATTACCACGTCTTTTTATAACTATGATTCTTTATAAAGAATTAAGTTACTTTCAGTTGGCTTTGACGAATCCTCTGGCTAGTAGATACTAGTGCTACGAAATATAATTAACTTAAAGCTTTTTCAGAGCTTTTTAGAGTTTTTCAGTGCTCTTTAGATATTTTACGGCTTTTTAGAGTTTTCAGGGTTTTTTAGAGTTTTCAAAGCTTTTTAGAGAACATTCAAAGTTGATCTTCACTATTGTAGAGATTTGTAATTATCATTCTTTAACAGTGTGATGGAGTATAATTAAATTTAAGCTTTTCAAAGCTTTTTGGAGTCTTTCTGAGCTTTTTAGAGTTTCTCAGAGCTCTTTCAGGGCTCTTTAGTGTTTTTAGGATTTTTAGGAAACATTCAAAGATAATCTTCAATATTTCAGGGAATTTTGTTAGTATCATTCTTTATAAAGAATTAAGTTACTTTCGGTTGGCTTTAACGAATCCCTTAGCTAGTAGATACTAGTGCTATAAAATATAATTGACTTAGAGTTTTTTCAGAGCTTTTTCGTGCTAGATGGATGGCGGTGAGAGCAAGGTATAATGTGATTCGTTTCATTCACTCTAGAGAAGCTAACTTTGTGGCAGATTGTATGGCCAAGAGAGGTTGTTTGTTGGAGGAAGGTGAAGGTTTAAATTATGATAATAGACCAGATTTCCTTTTAATTATTGAGTTACCTAATGTTTCTTATTTTCGTTTCACTTAATTTGTAAGTTTTTTGGGGTGCTTTGCTTCTTTTCTTACAAATGACGTTGTAACTTTTGCTATTTATTAATACATTTTGGACTTACCAAAATTTTTTTTAGAGTTTTTAGAGGTCTTTAGATTTTTCAGAGCTCTTTAGATATTTTAGGCCTTTTTAGAGTTTTCAGGGTTTTTTAGATTTTCAAGGCTTTTTGAGAATATTCAAAGTTGATCTTCTCTATTGTAGTGATTTATTATTATTATTCTTTAACGAATCTCCTAGCTTGTAGATCCTAGTGCTACGGAGTATAATTAAATTTAAGCTTTTCAAAGCTTTTTGGAGTCTCCCTGAGCTTTTTAGAGTTTTTCAGAGCTCTTTCAGGGATCTTTAGGGTTTTTAGAAAACATACAAACATAATCTTCAATATTGTAGGGAATTTTTTTAGTATCATTCTTTATAAAGAATTAAGTTACTTTTAGTTGGCTTTAACGAATCCCCTGGCTAGTAGATACTAGTGCTACGAAATATAATTAACTCAAAACTTTTTCAGATTGTTTTAGAGTTTTTCAGAGCTCTTTAGATTTTTCAGAGCTCTTAAGATATTTTAGGGCTTTTTAGAGTTTTCAGGGTTTTCTAGAGTTTCAAAGGCTTTTTAGAGAATATTCAAAGTTGATCTTCACTGCTGCAGGGATTTGTTATTATCATTCTTTAGCGAATCTCCTAGCTTGTAGATCCTAGTGGTACAGAGTATAATTAAATTTACGCCTTTCAAAGCTTTTTGGAGTGTTCCTGAGCTTTTTAGAGTTTATCGAAGCTCTTTCAAGGCTCGTTAGGGTTTTTAGAAAACATTAAAAGATAATCTTCATTATTGTAGGGAAAATTTTGTTAGTATCATTCTTTATAAAGAATTAAGTTACTTTCAGTTGGCTTTAACGAATCCCCTGGATAGTAGATACTAGTGCTACGAAATATAATTAACTTAAAGCTTTTTCAGAACTTTTTAGAGTTTTTCAGAGCTCTTTAGATATTTTTGGGCTTTCTAGAGTTTTCAGGGTTTTTTAGAGTTTTCAAGGCTTTTTCGAGAACTTTCAAAGTTGATCTTCACTATTGTAGAGATTTGTTATTATCATTCAATAATGAATCTCCTAGCTTGTAGATCACGGTGCTACGTAGTATAATTAAATTTAAGCTTTACAAAGCTTTTTGGAGTCTTTCTGAGCTTTTTAGAGTTTCTCAAAGCTCTTTCAGGGCTCTATAGGGTTTTAGGAAACATTCAAAGATAATATGCATTATTATAGGGAATTTTTTTAGTATCATTCTTTATAAAGAATTAAGTTACTTTCAGTTGGATTTAACGAATCCCCTGGCTAGTAGATACTAGTGCTACGAAAAACAATTAACTCAAAGCTTTTTCAGAGCTTTTTAGAGTTTTTCAGAGCTCTTTAGATTTTTCAGAGCTCTTTAGATATTTTAGGGGTTTTTTAGAGTTTTCAGGGTTTTTTAGAGTTTTCAAGGCTTTTTAGAGAACATTCAAAGTTGATCTTCACTATTGTAGGGATTTGTAATTATCATTCTTTAATGAATCTCCTAGCTTGTAGATCCCAGTGCTACGGAGTATAATTAAATTTAAGCTTTTCAAAGATTTTTGGAGTCTTCCTGAGATTTTTAGAGTTTCTCAGAGCTCTTTCAGGGCTCTTTAGGGTTTTTAGGGTTTTTAGGAAACATTCTAAGTTAATCTTCATTATTGCAGGGAATTTTGTTAGTATCATTCTTTAAAAAAATTAAGTTACTTTCAGTTGGCCTTAACGAATCCCCTGGCTAGTAGATACTAGTGCTACGAAATATAATCAACTTAAAGCTTTTTCTGAGCTCTTTAGATATTTTAGGGCTTTTCTGAGTTTTCAGGGTTTTTTAGAGTTTTCAAGGCTTTTTAGAGAACATTCAAAGTTGATCTTCACTATTGTAGGGATTTTTATTATCATTCTTTAACCAAAGCTTTTTGGAGTCTTCCTGAGCTTTTTAGAGTTTCTTAGAGCTCTTTCAGGCCTCTTTACGGTTTTTAGGAAACATTCAAAGATAATCTTTTGGAATATCAATGGTGTTGCGAAACCACAAGCACAACCTAAACTTAGAGAGTTAGTTCAAGAGTTTAAACCTGAAGTTCTTTGTATTGCTTAGCCTAAAATTCGTTGTACAAATAATTTCATATCTCGTCTAAACTTGAATGGTTTTAAAAAACAGGTTATCCATAATACTTCTAATGGCTCTATTGGAAATATTTGGATTTTCTGGTTGGAAGTGTTTGATGATCCTTTGGTTGTTAATATGAATAGACAGGCAATAACGATGGATGTGAATGGAGTTCATATTTATTTTGTTCATGCAAGTTACCTCCAAGTGACAAGAAGAAGACTTTGGCAGCAGCTTGAGAGTATTAATGATGAAGTTCCGTGGCTAGTAATTGGTAATTTCAACTGTATTCTGCGGAATGAGGAGAAAAAAGGTGGCTTGGAAACTAGGACTTCAGTCATCAATGAATTTAGTGATTGGATGGAAAACAATAATTTGTTTGAGGCTGATTCGTTGGGGTGCAATTTCACTTGGACAAATGGACAGTCTGGTCATCATAGAATTATTAGCAAGTTAGATCGTGCCATTATCAATCCAGCTTGGTTAGCTAAATATGAGAATTGGCGGTGTAAAGCTCTCCCGAGAGAAGTTTCTGACCATTCTACCTTAATTGGCTATCCTTTTGTGGTGGATAGGCCTCAGCGTGCTCCTTTTCGCATCCAAAAAATGTGGTTTCTTCACGCAGATTTGATGCGAATGGTGACTGAAAATTGGAATATGCCAGTTTTTGGTAATCCCGACTTTATTTTCCCATTCAAATTAAAGAGGCTGAAAATAGAGATGAAGGCTTGGAATTTTCGGGTTGTTGGCAACATTCATTCTCGGCTTAAGCAAGACAAACTCAGGTTCGAGATGACAGCTAGGATTTCTGATGAAGATCCTTCAAATATCCCAAATTTGAATTCCATGAAAGATGCCATGTCTACTCTTCATGATACTAATTTGCATTACATTACTATGCTTAAGCAGAAAGCTAGGAATAACTGGTTGGTGGATGGGGCTAGCAATACGACCTATTTTCATAACTGCATTCGAACTCGAAGAAGTAGCAACGTTATTTCTGAATTGGTTGACAATGTAGATAACGTCATTACTGATAATGTTCTTTTACGTGATCATGTGGTTAGCTACTATGAGGATAAATTTAATGGGCCTGAGGATATTATTGAGGACACTTTGTTCGATTATAATCATGAAAGTATATCTCCGGAGGAAAGTCTGGAGATGGATGCCATTCCGGATGCTGAAGAAATTAAAAAGGTTGTTTGGGACTTGGGTGCTGATAGTGCGCCAGGGCCGGATGGTTTTTCTGGGTGTTTTTATCAACAATGCTGGGATGTTATTCAAGAAGATCTTATTCAAGCTATTACTTATTGTTGGACTGTGAAAAAAATTCCTAATGGGTCAAATTCTAGTCTTTTGATTCTTTTGGCTAAGGTACGTGGAGCTAACTCTCTTCGTAGTTTTAGGCCAATTGGTTTGAGTAAATTTTTCTTCAAAATCTTTACAAAAATCCTTGCTACTCATTTGGGTAAGGTCTTGGATAAATTAGTCTCGGAGGAACAGGTTTCCTTTATGAAAGGTAGAAACATCCATGAAAATATTACTTTGGCTTCGGAGATGATTAATGAGCTGCACATTAAGAGAAAAGATGGCAATATCGGTTTGAAGCTTGATATATCTCAGGATTTTGACACGGTAAGCTGGTCGTTTGTTCTTGAAGTCTTTACACGTTACGCTTTCTCGTAAAATTGGTCTTCTTGGATTTTGAATATTCTTCAATCAGCGCGTATTTCTGTTCTTTTGAATGGTAGTCCTGAAGGCTTTTTCAGTATTAATAGGGGGCTCCATCAAGGGGATCCCCTTTCTCTTATTTTTGTTTTGATAGAGGATATTTTAAGAAGGAATATTCTGAAATTGTTCAATGAAGGAAAAATGATTCATATGGTTACTTGTAAGGGCATTTCTCCTACTTATTTATTCTTCGCTGATGATATTATGATTTTTTGTAAAGGTACTTTAGATAACGTTCATAATCTCGCGGATTTGCTGGGCGTTTATCAAAGAGCCTCTGGTTAAACTGTTTGTCGGCAGAAAAGCAAAGTTTATTATAGTGTTGGTTCGCTGAACAAGTGTAGATACCTTACTGATTTCTTGGGTATGTCTTTTGCTATATTCCCGGATCGTTATCTTGGAGTTCAAGTCATGCCAGGCACGGTTAGATATAGACATATTAGTAATATCATTGACAAGATAAAAAATCAGTTGGCTGGTTGGAAAGGTCGTTTGCTCTCTTTTCAAGATAGAATTGTGCTTGTAAAATCTGTCGTTGCTGGCTACTCTATCCATAATATGGCAGTTTATAAGTGGCCTCGAAAATTTGTTTTACAATGTGAAAGAGCCATTAGAAATTTCATTTGGACTGGTGATGCTAATACAAGAAGATCCTTTGTGGTTGGCTACGATAAGGTTTGTACATCTTATGAAGAAGGTGGTATTGGTCTTACTAGTATGACAATGATGAATAAATCTTTAATCATGAAGCTTTGGTGGCAGATCAATACTTCTAAAAAGAAATGGGCTAAATATCTCATTGCCAAGTTCTTTGGCAGAAATGGAGCTTTGAAACGTACTGGTATTAAGTCCACAATTTTACCGGGCATTCGTTGGGTTTATGATCAGGTAGAGGAAAATACCAAAGCCTTAATTGGTGATGGTCGCTCCACTTCCTTGTATTTTGACATTTGGTATGCATATGAGAGTATTGCAAATATTCTTCAAAACCAAGAACTGGACAAGAATGTGCGAGTTAGTGAGCTGCTGGTTGATGGGACTTGGTAAATTGCTGGCATACACAGACAACGGATTGAAGCTGCTGGTATTGATCTCAATAATTTACCAAGACCGACGGAAGGGGAAGATATCAGGATTTGGAAGCTTGAGTACAAGGTCCAATTTATGGTAAAATATGCAAGAAGTATTATTAGAACAAGAATTGGAGCTTTTGAAGGTGCGAATCTTCTTTGCAGGAATTGTATCCATCCTACTTTAGCTGCTCAGAATTAGAAGATCTTAAGGGGCGCTTGTGTTATACATGATAAGGTACGCTCTCATTTTAAAATAGAAATGCCTACTAAATGTGTGTTGTGCTGTGATGCTGATGAATCGTTGGACCACATTCTTTGGAGTTGTAAGTTTGATGTGAAGGCCTGTACATGGTTGGCGGATATTTTTGAGTTAATGCCACATCCAAATCTGGTGACGTCTTATAAGGAGGCTAAGAACAGAAGTAGAATGATTCAAGATCTGTGGTTGCTCTCCATTTTGGTGATTAGAGCAAAACTGTGGTATACTAGGAACAAGAAGGTCTTTGAAAATAAAAACCCAAATTGGCCATTATTCTTCAAGCGTGTGCCGAATCAAATTCAGGAATATTCGACAAGACTGAAGGGAAATATGAAGAACAGTTGCGATAATGTAAGAATTCTGGATTATTTTAGAGTTCGTCATAGAAAAGTCAAGCTTCATCATGCTATAAAATGTTTTTGGGAGCCACCAATTGCTGGAGAGCTTCTTCTTTGTTGTGATGGCGCAGAGAAAGGAAATCCAGTCATTGCGGGAGCTGGTTTGGTTGCAAGGGATGCAAGTTGTGTTGTGCTAGGAGCGATTTTGATTGGTATTGGAATAACAACTAACTACTTGGCGGAGATATATGGGATCATCGTGCGCATGGAGTGGGCAACTAAATGGAGGATGCGAAGAGTAGCTGTTCGAACAGATTCGGAAGCAGCAAGGACTTCTTTCACCAATGATTCTTTACCATGGTTCGCTAGAGCTCGCTGGAGAGAAATTCAAGGCAACTATGATGTTATTAATTTTGGTCATACCTTTAGGGAAACAAATTTTTCTGCAGATAATTTGGCAAAGAGAGGTTGTAATCAAGCTAGTGAAGTTGGCATAGAGTATGTGGGTCGTCCTCATTTTCTTCCAACTATTGAACTCCCAAATGTATCATATATTCGTTTTAAATAGTTTGTAAGTTTTTTGGGGTTGCTGTGACCTCTTTTCTTACACACTATCTTGTAATTATTTTTATTCATTAATATATTTTTTGACTTACCAAAAAAAATGGAATTTTGTTAGTATCATTCTTTATAAAGAATTAAGTTACTTTCAGTTGGCTTTAACGAATCCCCTGGCTAGTAGATACTAGTGCTACGAAATACAATTAACTCAAAGCTTTTTCAGAGCTTTTTAGAGTTTTTCAGAGCTCTTTAGATTTTTCAGAGCTCTTTAGATATTTTAGGGCTTTTTATAGTTTTCAGGGTTTTCTAGAGTTTTCAAGGCTATTTAGAGAATATTCAAAGTTGATTTCACTATTGTAGGGATTTGTAATTATCATTCTTGAACGAATCTCCTAGCTTGTAAATCCCAGTGCTAGGGAGAATAATTAAATTTAAGCTTTTCAAAGCTTTTTGGAATCTTCTTGAGCTTTTTAGAGTTTCTCAGAGCTCTTTCAGGGCTCTTTTGGGTTTGTAGAAAACATTCAAAGGTAATTTTCATTATTGTAGGGAATTTTGTTAGTACCATTCTTTATAAAGAATTAAGTTACTTTCAGTTGGCTTTAACGAATCCCCTGGATAGTAGTTACTAGTGCTACGAAATATAATTAACTTAAAGCTTTTTCAAATCTTTTTAGAGTTTTTCAGAGCTCTTTAGATATTTTTTGGCTTTTTAGAGTTTTCAGGGTTTTTTAGAGTTTTCAAGGCTTTTTAGAGAACATTCAAAGTTAATCTTCACTATTGTAGAGATTTGTTATTATCATTCTATAACGAATCTCCTACCTTGTAGATCACGGTGCTACAGAGTATAATTAAATTTAATCTTTTCAAAGCTTTTTGGAGTCTGAGAGTTTTAGAGTTTCTCAGAGCTATTTCAGGGCTCTTTAGGGTTTTTAGGAAACATTCAAAGATAATCTTCATTTTTTTAGGGAATTTTGTTAGTATCATTCTTTATAAAGAATTAAGTTACTTTCAGTTGGCTTTAACGAATCCTCTGGCTAGTAGATACTAGTGCTACGAAATATAATTAACTTAAAGCTTTTTCAGAGTTCTCTTAGATATTTTAGGGCTTTTCAGAGTTTTCAGGATTTTTTAGAGTTTTCAAGGCTTTGTAGAGAATATTCAAAGATGATCTTCACTGTTGTAAGGATTTTTTATTATCATTCTTTAACCAATCTCCTAGCTTGTAGATCCCAATGCTATGGAGTATAATTAAATTTAAGCTTTTCAAAGCTTTTTGGAGTCTTCCTGAGGTTTTTAAAGTTTCTCAGAGCTCTTTCAGGCCTCTTTAGGGTTTTTCGGAACATTGAAAGATAATCTTCATTATTGTAAGGAATTTTGTTAGTATCATTCTTTATAAAGAATTAAGTTACTTTCAATTGGCTTTAACGAATCCCCTGGATAGCAGATACTAGTGCTACGAAATACAATTAACTCAAAGCTTTTTTAGAGCTTTTTAGAGTTTTTCAGAGCTCTTTAGATTTTTCAGAGCTCTTTAGATATTGTAGGGCTTTTTTGAGTTTTCAAGGTTTTTTAGAGTTTTCAAGGCTTTTTAGAGAACATTCAAAGTTGATCTTCATTATTGTAGGGATTTGTAATTATCATTCTTTAACGAATCTCCTAGCTTGTAGATCCCAGTGCTACGGAGTATAACTAAATTTAAGCTTTTCAAAGCTTTTTGGAGACTTCCTGAGCTTTTGATTGGTGGTGTAGGTGGTTGTTTGATATTTTAAGTTCTGCTAGAATCTCTATTCTCTTAAATGGCAATCCAGAGGGTTACTTCAAAATTAATAGAGGTTTGCGTCAAGGTGATCCCCTTTCGCCTTTGATTTTTGTTTTGATTGAAGATGTTCTTAGCAGAAATATTACGAAGCTCTTTCGTGATAAGAAAATGACTCTGATGGTTACTAGAAATGGTATTTCTCCTACTCATCTCTTTTTTGCTGATGACATTATGATTTTTTTGCAAAGGAAATCTAAAAAGCATGCATAATCTTGTTGACTTGTTGGGAAAATACCAAGCTACTTCGGGTCAGATTGTATGTAGACAAAAAAGTAAGATATATTATAGAGGGGGATCTTTGAGTAGAAGAACTTACCATGCTGATTTCTTGGGTATGAGTGTGGCCACCTTTCCGGATAGTTATTTGGGAGTTCAAATTATGCCTGGCACGGTTAGATATCATCACATTTGTAATGTGATTGAGAAAATTAAAGCCCAACTTGCTGGTTGGAAAGGGAGACTTCTTTCTTTTCATGACCGTATTGTTCTTGTTAAATCTGTTATAGCTAGCTACTCTATACACAACATGGCAGTCTATAAATGGCCTAGAAAGTTTACTTTGCAATGTGAAAGGGCAATTCGTAACTTCATTTGGTCGGGCGATTCTAACATTAGCCGTGTTGTGGTGGTGGCGTTTGACAAAGTTTGTTTCCCTTTTGAGGAGGGGGGTTTAGGTTTATCTCTCATGGATACCATGAACAAGGCTCTTATTATGAATTTGTGGTGGAGTATTCGCAATTCGAAGAAGAAATGGGCAGGTTTTCTAAGAGCTAAATTTTTTGGGAGAAATGGTTGCGTTAAGAATTATGGATATAAATCCACAATTTTTCCGGGTATTCGTTGGGTGTATAAACTTTTCGAAAGCAACACTAAAGTTCTTGTTGGGGATGGTAGGTCCACAACTCTTTAGATATTTTAGGGCTCTTTAGAGTTTTCAGGGTTTTTTTAGAGTTTTCAAGGCTCTTTAGAGAACATTCAAGTTGATTTCACTATTGTAGGGATTTGTAATTATCATTCTTGAACGAATCTCCTAGCTTGTAGATCACAGTGCTACGGAGTATAATTAAATTTAAGCTTTTCAAAGCTTTTTGGAGTCTTCCTGAGCTTTTTAAAGTTTCTCAGAGCTCTTCCAGGGCTCTTTAGGGTTTTTTGGAAACATTCAAAGATAATTTTCATTATTGTTGGGAATTTTATTAGTATCATTCTTTATAAAGAATTAAGTTACTTTCAGTTGGCTTTAACGAATCCCCTGGATAGTAGATACTAGTGCTACGAAATATAATTAACTTAAAACTTTTTCAGAGCTCTTTAGATATTTTAGGGCTTTTCAGAGTTTTCAGGGTTTTTTTAGAGTTTTCAAGGCTTTTTAGAGAACATTCAAAATTGATCTTCACTATTGTAGAGATTTGTTATTATCATTCTATAACGAATCTCCTAGCTTGTAGATCACGGTGCTACGGAGTATAATTAAATTTAAACTTTCCGAAGCTTTTTAGAGTCTTCCTGAGCTTTTTAGAGTTTCTCAAAGCTTTTTCAGGGCTCAATAGGGTTTTTAGGAAACATTCAAAGATCATCTTCATTATTGTAGGGAATTTTGTTAGTATCATTCTTTATAAAGAATTAAGTTATTTTCAGTTGGCTTTAAAGAATCCCCTGGCTAGTAGATACTAGTGCTACGAAATACAATTAACTCAAAGTTTTTCAGAACTTTTTAGAGTTTTTCAGAGCTCTTTAGATTTTTCAGAGCTCTTTAGATATTTTAGGGCTCTTTAGAGTTTTCAGGGTTTTTTAGAGTTTTCAAGGCTTTTTAGATAACATTCAAAGTTGATTTTCACTATTGTAGGGATTTGTAATTATCATTCTTTAAAGAATCTCCTAGCTTGTAGATCCCAGTGCTTCAGAGTGTAATTGAATTTAAGATTTTCAAAGCTTTTTGGAGTCTTCCTGAGCTTTTTAGAGTTTCTTAGAGCTCTTTCAGGGCTCTTTAGTGTTTTTAGGGTTTCTTGAAAACATTCAAAGATAATCTTCATTATTGCAGGGAATTTTGTTAGTATCATTCTTTAGATATTTTACGGCTTTTTAGAGTTTTCAGGGTTTTTTAGAGTTTTCAAGGATTTTTAGAGAACATTCAAGTTGATTTCACTATTGTAGGGATTTGTAATTATCATTCTTGAACGAATCTCCTAGCTTGTAGATCACAGTGCTACGGAGTATAATTAAATTTAAGCTTTTCAAAGCTTTTTGGAGTCTTCCTGAGCTTTTTAAAGTTTCTCAGAGCTCTTCCAGGGCTCTTTAGGGTTTTTAGGAAACATTCAAAGATAATTTTCATTATTGTTGGGAATTTTGTTAGTATCATTCTTTATAAAGAATTAAGATACTTTCAGTTGGCTTTAACGAATCCCCTGGATAGTAGATACTAGTGCTACGAAATATAATTAACTTAAAGCTTTTTCAGAGCTATTTAGATATTTTAGGGCTTTTCAGAGTTTTCCAGGTTTTTTTAGAGTTTTCAAGGCTTTTTAGAGAACATTCAAAATTGATCTTCACTATTGTAGAGATTTGTTATTATCATTCTATAACGAATCTCCTAGCTTGTAGATCACGGTGCTATGGAGTATAATTAAATTTAAGCTTTTCAAAGCTTTTTGGAGTCTTCCTGAGCTTTTTAGAGTTTCTCAAAACTCTTTCAGGGCTCAATAGGGTTTTTAGGAAACATTCAAAGATCATCTTCATTATTGTAGGGAATTTTGTTACTATCATTCTTTATAAAGAATTAAGTTATTTTCAGTTGGCTTTAAAGAATCCCCTGGCTAGTAGATACTAGTGCTACGAAATACAATTAACTCAAAGTTTTTCAGAGCTTTTTATAGTTTTTCAGAGCTCTTTAGATTTTTCAGAGCTCTTTAGATATTTTTGGACTCTTTAGAGTTTTCAGGGTTTTTTAGAGTTTTCAAGGCTTTTTAGAGAACATTCAAAGTAGATTTTCACTATTGTAGGGATTTGTAATTATCATTCTTTAACGAATCTCCTAGCTTGTAGATCTCATTGCTTCGGAGTATAATTGAATTTAAACTTTTCAAAGGTTTTTGGATTCTTCCTGAGCTTTTTAGAGTTTCTCAGAGCTTTTTCAGGGCTCTTTTGTGTTTTTAGGGTTTTTAGGAAACATTCAAAGATAATCTTCATTATTGCAGGGAATTTTGTTAGTATCATTCTTTATAACGAATTAAGTTACTTTCACTTGGCTTTAACGAATCCCCTGGCTAGTAGATACTAGTGCTACGAAATATAATAAACTTGAAGCTTTTCAAAGCTCTTTAGATATGTTAGGGCTTTTCAGAGTTTTCAGGGTTTTTTTAGAGTTTTCAAGGCTTTTTAGAGAACACTCAAAGTTGGTCTTCACTATTGTAGGATTTGTAATTATCATTATTTAACGAATCTCCTGGCTTGTAGATCCCAGTGCTACAGAGTATAATTAAATTAAAGCTTTTCAAGCTTTTTGAAGTCTTCCTGAGCTTTTTAGAGTTTCTCAGAGCTCTTTCAGGGCTCTTTAGTGTTTTTAGGGAAGGATTCAAAGTTGATCTTCACTATTGTAGGGATTTGTAATTATCATTCTTTAACGAATCTCCTACCTTGTAGATCCCAGTGTTACGGAGTATAATTAAATTTAAGCTTTTCAAAGCTTTTTGGAGTCTTCTTGGGCTATTTAGAGTTTCTCAGAGCTATTTCAGGGCTCTTTAGTGTTTTTAGGGTTTCCAGGAAACATTCAAAGATAATCTTCAATATTTCAAGGAATTTTGTTAGTATCATTCTTTATAAAAAAATTAAGTTACTTTCGGTTGGCTTTAGCGAATTAAATTTAATTATACTCCGTAGCACTAGGATCTACAAGCTAGGAGATTCGTTAAAGAATGATAATAATAAATCCCTACATTAGTGAAGATCAACTTTGAATGTTCTCCAAAAAGCCTTGAAAACTCTAAAAAACCCGGAAAACTCTAAAAAGCCCTAAAATATCTAAAGAGCTTTGAAAAATCTATAGAGCTCTGAAAAACTCTAAAAAGCTCTGAAAAAGGTTTAAGTCAATTATATTTCATAACATTAGTATCTCCTAGCCAGGGCTTTTCAAAGCTTTTTGGAGCCTTCCTGAGCTTTTTAGAGTTTCCCAGAGCTCTTTCAGGGCTCTTTAGGGTTTTTAGAAAACATTCAAATATAATCTTCATTATTGTAGGGAATTTTGTTAGTATCATTCTTTATAAAGAATTAAGTTACTTTCAGTTGGTTTAAGAATCCCGTGGCTAGTAGATACTTGTGTTGCGAAATATAATTAACTTAAAGTTTTTTCAAAGCTTTTTAGAGTTTTTCAGAGTTCTTTAGATTTTTCAGATCTCTTTAGATATTTTACGGCTTTTTAGAGTTTTCAAGGTTTTTTTTCGAGTTTTCAAGGCTTTTTAGAGAACATTCAAAGTTGATCTTCACTATTGTATGGATTTGTTATTATCGTTCTTTAGCCAATCTCCTAGCTTGTAGACCCAGTGCTATGGAGTATAATTAAATTTAAGACAAAGCTTTTTGGAGTGTTCCTGAGCTTTTTAGAGCTTCTCAGAGCTCTTTCAGGGCTCTTTAGGGTTTTTAGAAATCATTCAAAGATAATCTTCATTATTGCAGAGAATTTTGTTAGTATCATTCTTTATAAAGAATTAAGTTACTTTCAGTTGGCTTGAACGAATCCCCTGGCTAGTAGATACTAGTGCTACGACATATAATTAGCTTAAAGCTTTTTCAGAGCTTTTTAGAGTTTTTCAGATATCTTTAGATATTTTACGGCTTTTTAGAGTTTTCAGGATTTTTTAGAGTTTTCAAGGATTTTTAGAGAACATTCAAAGTTGATCTTCACTATTCTAGGGATTTGTAATTATCATTATTTAACGAATCTCCTAACTTGTAGATCCCAGTGCTATACAGTATAATCAAATTTAAGCTTTTCAAAGCTTTTTGGAGTCTTCCTGAGCTTTTTAGAGTTTCTCAGAGCTCTTTCAGGGCTCTTTAGTGTTTTTAGGAAACATTCAAAGATAATCTTCATTATTGCAAAGAATTTTTTTAGTATCATTCTTTATAAAGAATTAAGTTACTTTCGGTTGGCATTAACGAATCCCATGGCTAGGAGATACTAGTGTTACAAAATATAATTGACTTAAAGATTTTTCAGAGCTTTCTAGAGTTTTTCAGAGCTCTATAGATTTTTCAGGGCTCTTTAGATATTTTAGGTCTTTTTAGAGTTTTCAGGGTTTTTTAGAGTTTTCAAAGCTTTTTAGAGAACATTCAAAGTGGATCTTCACTAATGTAGGGATTTATTATTATCATTCTTTAACGAGTCTCCTAGCTTGCAGATCCTAGTGCTACGGAGTATAATTAAATTTAATCTTTTCAAACTTTTTGGAGTCTTCCTAAGCATTTTAGAGTTTCCCAGAGCTCTTTCAGGGCTCTTTAGGGTTTTTAGAAAACATTCAAAGATAATCTTCATTATTGTAGGGAATTTTGTTAGTATCATTCATTATAAAGAATTAAGTTAATTTCAGTTGGCTTTAATGAAACCCCTGGCTAGTAGATACTAGTGTTGCGAAATATAATTTTGTTAGTATCATTCTTTAGATTTTTCAGAGCTCTTTCGATATTTTACGGCTTTTTAGAGATTTCAAGGTTTTTTTTAGAGTTTTCAAGGCTTTTTAGAGAACATTCAAAGTTGATATTCACTATTGTAGGGATTTGTTATTATCATTCTTTAACCAATCTCCTAGATTGTAAATCCCAGTGCAACGGAGTAATTAAATTTAAGATTTTCAAAGATTTTTGGAGTCTTCCTGAGATTTTTAGAGTTTCTCAGGGCTCTTTAGGGGTTTTAGAAAACATTCAAAGATAATCTTCATTATTGTAGGGAATTCTGTTAGTATCATTCTTTATAAAGAATTAAGTTACTTTCAGTTGGCTTTAACGAATCCCCTGGCTAGTAGTTACTAGTGCTACGAAATATAATTAACTTAAACCTTTTTCAGAGCTTTTTAGATATTTTACGGCTTTTTAGAGTTTTCAGGGCTTTTTAGGGAACATTCAAAGTTGATCTTCACTATTGTAGGGATTTGTAATTTTCATTCTTTAACATATCTCTTAGCTTGTAGATTTCAGTGCTACGGAGTATAATTAAATTTAAGCTTTTCAAAGCTTTTTGGAGTCTTCCTGAGCTTTTTATTATTTGTGAGAGCTCTTTCAGGGCTCTTTATTGTTTTTAGGAAACATTCAAAGATGATCTTCAATATTTCAGGGAAGTTTGTTAGTATCATTCTTTACAAAGAATTAAGTTACTTTCGGTTGGCTTTAATGAATCCCCTGGCTAGTGCTACGAAATGTAATTAACTTAAAGCTTTTTCAGAGCCTAGATTTTTTCAGAGCTCTTTAGATTTTTCAGCGCTCTTTAGATATTTTACGGATTTTTAGAGTTTTCAAGGTTTTTTAGAGTTTTCAAGGTTTTTTAGAAAACATTCAAAGTTGATCTTCACTATTCTAGGGACTTATAGTTATCATTCTGTAAGTTGGCTTTAACGAATCCCCTGGCTAGTAGATACTAGTGCTACGAAATATAATTAACTTAAAGCTTTTTCAGAGCTTTTTAGAGTTTTTCAGAGCTCTTTAGATATTTAACGGCTTTTTAGAGTTTTCAGGGTCTTTTAGAGTTTTCAAGGCTTTTTAGAGAACATTCAAAGTTGATTTTCACTAATGTAGGGATTTATTATTATCATTCTTTAACGAATCTCCTAGATTGTAGATCCTAGTGCTACGGAGTATAATTATATTTAAGCTTTGCAAAGCTTTTTGGAGTCTTCCTGAGCATTTTAGAGTTTCCTAGAGCTCTTTCAGGGCTCTTTAGGGTATTTAGAAAACATTCAAATATAATCTTCATTATTGTAGGGAATTTCGTTAGTATCATTCTTTATAAAGAATTAAGTTACTTTCAGTTGGTTTAACGAATCCCCTGGCTAGTAGATACTAGTGCTGCGAAATATAATTAAATTAAAGCTTTTTCTGAGCTTTTTAGAGTTTTTCAGAGTTCTTTATATTTTTCAGAGATCTTTAGATATTTTACGGCTTATTAGAGTTTTCAGGGTTTTTTTAGAGTTTTCAGGGCTTTTTAGAGAACATTCAAAGTTGATATTCACTATTGTAAGGATTTTTTATTATCATTCTTTAACCAATCTCCAAGCTTGTACATCCCAGTGCTACGGAGTATAATTAAATTTAAGCTTTTCAAACATTTTTGGAGACTTCATGAGCTTTTTAGAGTTTCTCAGAGCTCTTTCAGGGCTCTTTAGGGTTTTTAGAAAACATTCAAAGATAATCTTCATTATTGCAGAGAATTTTGTTAGTATCATTCTTTATAAAGAATTAAGTTACTTTCAGTTGGCTTTATCGAATCCCTTGGCTAGTAGATACTAGTGCTACGAAATATAATTAACCTAAAGTTTTTCAGAGCTTTTTAGAGTTTTTCAGAGCTCTTTAAATTTTTCAGAGCTCTTTAGATATTTTAGAGCTTTTTAGAGTTTCTCAGAGTTCTTTCAGGGCTCTTTAGAGTTTTTAGAAAACATTCAAAGATAATCTTCATTATTGCAGAGAATTTTGTTAGTATCATTCTTTATAAAGAATTAAGTAACTTTCACTTGGCTTTAATGAATCCCTTGGCTAGTAGATACTAGTGCTACGAAATATAATAAACTTAAAGTTTTTTCAGAGCTTTTTAGAGTTTTTCAGAGCTTTCAGAGCTCTTTAGATATTTTAGGGCTTTTTAGAGTTTTCAAGGTTTTTTAGAGTTTTCAAGGCTTTTTAGAGAACATTCAAAGTTGATCTTTACTATTGTAGGGATTTGTTATTATCATTCTTTAACCAATCTACTTGCTTGTAGATCCCATTGCCACGAGGTATAATTAAATTTAAGCTTTTCAAAGCTTTTTGGAGTCTTCATGAGATTTTTAGGGTTTCTCAGAGCTCTTTAGGGTTTTTAGAAAACATTAAAAGATAATCTTCATTATTGTAAGGAATTTTGTTGGTATCATTCTTTATATAGAATTAAGTTACTTTCAGTTGGCTTTAACGAATCCCCTGGCTAGTAGATATCAGTGCTACAAAATACAATTAACTCAAAGCTTTTTCAGAGCTTTTTAGAATTTTTCATAGCTCTTTAGATTTTTCAGAGCTCTTTAGATATTTTAGTGCTTTTTAGAGTTTTCAAGGTTTTTTAGAGTTCCAAAGGCTTTTTAGAGTTCCAAAGGCTTTTTAGAGAACATTCAAAGTTGATCTTAACTATTGTAGGGATTTTTTATTATCATTCTTTAACCAATCTCCTAGATTGTAGATCCTAGTGCTACGGAGTATAGTTAAATTAAGCTTTTCAAAGCTTTTTGGAGTCTTCCTGAGCTTTTTAGAGTTTCTCAGAGCTCTTTCAGGGCTCTTTAGTGTTTTTAGGGTTTTTAAGAAACATTCAAAGATAATCTTCAATATTTCAGGGAATTTTGTTAGTATCATTCTTTATAAAGAATTAAGTTACTTTCGGTTGGCTTTAACGAATCCCCTGGCAAGTAGATACTAGTGTTACGAAATATAATTAACTTAAAGCTTTTTCAGAGCTTTTTGGAGTTTTTCGGAGCTCTTCAGATTTTTCAGAGCTCTTTAGATATTTTAGGGCTATTTAGAGTTTTCAGGGTTTATAAGAGTTTTCAAGGCTTGTTAGAGAACATTCAAAGTTGATCTTCACTATTATAAAGATTTATTATTATCATTCTTTAACGAGTCTCCTAGCTTGTAGATCCTAGTGCTACGGAGTATAATTAAATTTAAGATTTTCAAAGCTTTTTGGAGTCTTCCTGAGCTTTTTAGAGTTTCCCAGAGCTCTTTCAGGGATCTTTAGGGTTTTTAGAAAACATTCAAAGATAATCTTCATTATTGTAGGGAATTTTGTTAGTATCATTCATTATAAAGAATTAATTTAATTTCAATTGTCTTTAATGAATCCCCTGGCTAGTAGATACTAGTGTTGCGAAATATAATTAACTTAAAGCTTTCTCTGAGCTTTTTAGAGTTTTTCAGAGTTCTTTAGATTTTTCAGAGCTCTTTCGATATTTTACGGCTTTTTAGAGATTTCAAGGTTTTTTTAGAGTTTTCAAGGCTTTTTAGAGAACATTCAAAGTTGATATTCACTATTGTAGGGATTTTTTATTATCATTCTTTAACCAATCTCCTAGATTGTAATTCCCAGTGCAACGGAGTAATTAAATTTAAGCTTTTCAAAGATTTTTGGAGTCTTCCTGAGATTTTTAGAGTTTCTCAGGGCTCTTTAGGGGTTTTAGAAAACATTCAAAGATAATCTTCATTATTGTAGGGAATTCTGTTAGTATCATTCTTTATAAAGAATTAAGTTACTTTCAGTTGGCTTTAACGAATCCCCTGGCTAGTAGGTACCAGTGCTACGAAATATAATTAACTTAAAGCTTTTTCAGAGCTCTTTAGATTTTTCAGAGCTTTTTAGATATTTTACGGCTTTTTAGAGTTTTCAGGGCTTTTTAGGGAACATTCAAAGTTGATCTTCACTATTGTAGGGATTTGTAATTTTCATTCTTTAACATATCTCCTAGCTTGTAGATCCCAGTGCTACGGAGTATAATTAAATTTAAGCTTTTCAAAGCTTTTTTGAGTCTTCCTGAGCTTTTTAGAGTTTGTGAGAGCTCTTTCAGGGCTCTTTAGATTTTTTAGGAAACATTCAAAGATGATCTTCAATATTTCAGGGAAGTTTGTTAGTATCATTCTTTACAAAGAATTAAGTTACTTTCGGTTGGCTTTAACGAATCCCCTGGCTAGTGCTACGAAACGTAATTAACTTAAAGCTTTCTCAGAGCCTAGAGTTTTTCAGAGCTCTTTAGATTTTTCAGCGCTCTTTAGATATTTTACGGCTTTTTAGAGTTTTCAAGGTTTTTTAGAGTTTTCAAGGTTTTTTAGAAAACATTCAAAGTTGATCTTCACTATTCTAGGGACTTATAGTTATCATTATGTAAGTTGGCTTTGATGAATCCCCTGGCTAGTAGATACTAGTGCTACAAAATATAATTAACTTAAATCTTTTTCAGAGCTTTTTAGAGTTTTTCGGAGCTCTTTAGATATTTAACGGCTTTTTAGAGTTTTCAGGGTTTTTTAGAGTTTTCAAGGCTTTTTAGAGAACATTCAAAGTTGATTTACACTAATGTAGGGATTTATTATTATCATTCTTTAACGAATCTCCTAGATTGTAGATCCTAGTGCTACGGAGTATAATTATATTTAAGCTTTGCAAAGCTTTTTGGAGTCTTCCTGAGCATTTTAGAGTTTCCTAGAGCTCTTTCAGGGCTCTTTAGGGTATTTAGAAAACATTCAAATATAATCTTCATTATTGTAGGGAATTTTGTTAGTATCATTCTTTATAAAGAATTAAGTTACTTTCAGTTGGTTTAACGAATCCCCTGGCTAGTAGATACTAGTGCTGCGAAATATAATTAAATTAAAGCTTTTTCTGAGCTTTTTAGAGTTTTTCAGAGTTCTTTATATTTTTCAGAGATCTTTATATATTTTACGGCTTATTAGAGTTTTCAGGGTTTTTTTTTAGAGTTTTCAAGGCTTTTTAGAGAACATTCAAAGTTGATATTCACTATTGTAAGGATTTTTTATTATCATTCTTTAACCAATCTCCAAGCTTTTACATCCCAGTGCTACGGAGTATAATTAAATTTAAGCTTTTCAAAGATTTTTGGAGACTTCATGAGCTTTTTAGAGTTTCTCAGAGCTCTTTCAGGGCTCTTTAGGGTTTTTAGAAAACATTCAAAGATAATCTTCATTATTGCAGAGAATTTTGTTAGTATCATTCTTTATAAAGAATTAAGTTACTTTCAGTTGGCTTTATCGAATCCCTTGGCTAGTAGATACTAGTGCTACGAAATATAATTAACTTAAAGTTTTTCACAGCTTTTTAGAGTTTTTCAGATCTCTTTAAATTTTTCAGAGCTCTTTAGATATTTTAGAGCTTTTTAGAGTTTCTCAGAGTTCTTTCAGGGCTCTTTAGAGTTTTTAGAAAACATTCAAAGATAATCTTCATTATTGCAGAGAATTTTGATAGTATCATTCTTTATAAAGAATTAAGTTACTTTCAGTTGGCTTTAACGAATCCCTTGGCTAGTAGATACTAGTGCTACGAAATATAATTAACTTAAAATTTTTTCAGAGCTTTTTAGAGTTTTTCAGAGCTCTTTAGATTTTTCAGAGCTCTTTAGATATTTTAGGGCTTTTTAGAGTTCTCAAGGTTTTTTAGAGTTTTCAAGGCTTTTTAGAGAACATTCAAAGTTGATCTTCACTATTGTAGGGATTTGTTATTATCATTCTTTAACCAATATACTTGCTTGTAGATCCCATTGCCACGAGGTATAATTAAATTTAAGCTTGTCAAAGCTTTTTGGAGTCTTCATGAGATTTTTAGGGTTTCTCAGAGCTCTTTAAGGGCTCTTTAGGGTTTTTAGAAAACACTAAAAGATAATCTTCATTATTGTTGGGAATTTTGTTGGTATCATTCTTTATATAGAATTAAGTTATTTTCAGTTGGCTTTAACGAATCCCATGGCTAGTAGATATCAGTGCTACAAAATACAATTAACTCAAAGCTTTTTCAGAGCTTTTTAGAGTTTTTCATAGCTCTTTAGATTTTTCAGAGCTCTTTAGATATTTTAGTGCTTTTTAGAGTTTTCAAGGTTTTTTAGAGTTCCAAAGGCTTTTTAGAGAACATTCAAAGTTTATCTTAACTATTGTAGGGATTTTTTATTATCATTCTTTAACCAATCTCCTAGCTTGTAGATCCTAGTGCTACGGAGTATAATTAAATTTAAGTTTTTCAAAGCTTTTTGGAGTCTTCCTGAGCTTTTTAGAGTTTCTCAGAGCTCTTTCAGGGCTCTTTAGTGTTTTTAGGGTTTTTAGGAAACATTCAAAGATAATCTTCAATATTTCAGGGAATTTTGTTAGTATAATTCTTTATAAAGAATTAAGTTACTTTCGGTTGGCTTTAACGAATCCCCTGGCTAGTAGATACTAGTGTTACGAAATATAATTAACTTAAAGCTTTTTCAGAGCTTTTTGGAGTTTTTCGGAGCTCTTCAGATTTTTCAGAGCTCTTTAGATATTTTAGGGCTATTTAGAGTTTTCAGGGTTTATAAGAGTTTTCAAGGCTTGTTAGAGAACATTCAAAGTTGATCTTCACTATTGTATGGATTTGTTATTATCGTTCTTTAGCCAATCTCCTAGCTTGTAGACCCAGTGCTATGGAGTATAATTAAATTTAAGACAAAGCTTTTTGGAGTGTTCCTGAGCTTTTTAGAGCTTCTCAGAGCTCTTTCAGGGCTCTTTAGGGTTTTTAGAAAGCATTCAAAGATAATCTTCATTATTGTAGGGAATTTTGTTAGTATCATTCTTTATAAAGAATTAAGTTACTTTCAGTTGGCTTTAACGAATTTCCTGGCTAGTAGATACTAGTGCTACGAAATATAATTAACTTCAAGTTTTTCAGAGCTTTTTAGAGTTTTTCAGAGCTCTTAGATTTATCAGAGCTCTTTAGATTTTTCAGAGCTCTTTTGATATTTTAGGGATTTTTAGAGTTTTCAGGGTTTTGAATAGTTTTCAAGGCTTTTTAGAGAACATTCAAAGTTGATCTTCACTATTGTAAGGATTTATTATTAACATTCTTTAATGAATCTCCTAGCTTGTAGATCCTAGTGCTACGGAGTGTAATTAAATTTAAGCTTTTTAAAGATTTTTGGAGTCTTCCCGAGATTTTTAGAGTTTCTCAGAGCTATTTCAGGGCTCCTTACAATTTTTAGAAAATATTCAAATATAATCTTCATTAGTGCAGGGGATTTTGTTAGTATCATTCTTTATAAAGAATTAAGTTACTTTCAGTTGACTTTAACGAATTCCCAGGCTAGTAGATACTAGTGCTACGAAATATAATTAACTTAAAGCTTTTTCAGAACTTTTTAAAGTTTTTCAGAGCTCTTTAGATATTTTATGCCTTTTTAGAGATTTCAAGGATTTTTAGAGAACATTCAAAGTTGATCTGCACTATTGTAGGGATTTTTTATTATCATTCTTTAACCAATCTCCTAGCTTGTGGAACCCAGTGCTACGGAGTATAATTAAGTTTAAGCTTTTCAAAGCTTTTTGGAGTCTTCCTGAGATTTTTAGGGTTTCTATGAGCTCTTTCAGGGCTCTTTAGGGTTTTTAGAAACCATTCAAAGATAATCTTCATTATTGTAGGGAATTTTGTTAGTATCATTCTTTATAAAGAGTTAAGTTACTTTCAGTTGGCTTTAACGAATCCCCTGGCTAGTAGATACTAGTGCTACAAAATATAATTATCTTAAAGCTTTTTCAGAGCTCTTTAGATTTTTGAGAGCTCTTTAGATTTTTCAGAGCTTTTTAGATATTTTACGACTTTTTAGAGTTTTCAGGGTTTTTAGACTTTTCAAGGCTTTTTAGAGAACACTCGAAGTTGATCTTCACTATTGTAGGGATTTATTATTATCATTCTTTACCAAATCTCCTAGTGCTACAGAGTATAATTAAATTTAAGCTTTTCAAAGCTTTTTGGAGTCTTCCTGAGCTTTTTAGAGTTTCTCAGAGCTCTTTCAAGGCTCTTTAGGGTTTTTAGAAATTATTCAAAAATAATCTTCATTATTGTAGGGAATTTTGTTAGTATCATTCTTTATAAAAATTAAGTTACTTTCAGTTTGCTTTAACGAATCCCCTAGCTAGTAGATATTAGTGCTACGAAATATAATTAACTTAAAGCTTTTTCAGAGCTTTTTAGAGTTTTTCAGAGCTCTTTAGGTATTTTACGGCTTTTTTAGAGTTTTCAGGTATTTTTAGAGTTTTCAAGGTTTTTTAGAGAACATTCAAAGTTGATCTTCATTATTGTAGGGATTTGTTATTATCATTCTTTAACCAATCTCCTAGCTTGTGGATCCCATTGCAATGGAGTATAATTAAATCTAAGCTTTTCAAAGCTTTTTGGAGTCTTTCTGAGATTTTTAGGGTTTCTCAGAGCTATTTCAGGGCTCTTTAGGGTTTTTAGAAACCATACAAAGATAATCTTCATTATTGTAGGGAATTTTGTTAGTATCAATCTTTATAAAGAATTAATTTGCTTTCAGTTGGCTTTAACGAATCCCCTGGCTAGTAGATACTAGTGCTACGGAATTTCATTAACTTAAAGCTTTTTCAGAGCTTTTTAGAGTTTTTCAGAGATCTTTAGATTTTTCAGAGCTTTTTAGATATTTTACGGCTTTTTAGAGTTTTCAGGGTTTTTTAGAGTTTACAAGGGTTTTTAGAGAACATTCAAAGTTGATCTTCAGTATTGTAGGGATTTGTTATTATCATTCTTTAACAAATCTCCTTGCTTGTAGATCCCATTGCAACGAGGTATAATTAAATTTAAGCTTTTCAAAGCTTTTTGGAGTCTTCTTGAGATTTTTAGGGTTTCTCAGAGCTCTTTCAGGGCTCTTTAGGGTTTTTAGATACCATTCAAAGATAACCTTCATTATTGTAGGGAATTTTGTTAGTATCATTCTTTATAAAGAATTAAGTTACTTTCAGTTGGATTTAACGAATCCCCTGGCTAGTAGATACTAGTGCTACGAAATATAATTAACTTAAAGCTTTTTCGAGCTTTTTAGATATTTTATGGCTTTTTAAAGTTTTCAGGTATTTTTAGAGTTTTCAAGGTTTTTTAGAGAACATTCAAAGTTGATCTTCACCATTGTAGGGATTTGTTATTATCATTCTTTAACCAATCTCCTAGCTTGTAGATCCTAGTGCTACGTAGTATAGTTAAATTTAAGCTTTTCAAAGCTTTTTGGAGTCTTCGTGAGATTTTTACTGTTTCTCAGAGGTCTTTCAGGGCTCTTTAGGGTTTTTAGTAAACATTCGAATATAACCTTCATTATTGTAGGGAATTTTGTTAGTATCATTCTTTATAAAGAATTAAGTTACTTTCAGTTGGCTTTAACGAATCCCCTGGCTAGTAGATACTAGCGCTACAAAATACAATTAACTCAAAGCTTTTTTAGAGCTTTTTAGAGTTTTTCGGAGCTCTTTATATATTTTAGAGCTTTTTAGAGTTTTCAGGGTTATTAAGAGTTTTCAAGGCTTTTTACAGAACATTCAAAGTTAATCTTCACTATTGTAGGGATTTATTATTATCATTCTTTAACGAGTCTCCTACCTTGTAGATCCTAGTGCTACGGAGTATAATTAAATTTAAGCTTTTCAATGCTTTTTGGAGTCTTCCTGAGCTTTTTAGAGCTCTTTCAGTGCTCTTTCGTGTTCTTAGGGTTTCTAGGAAACGGTCAAAGATAATATTCATCATTGTAGGGAATTTTGTTAGTATCATTATATATAAAGAATTAAGTTACTTTCAGTTGGCTTTAACGAATCCCCTGGCTAGTAGATGCTAGTGCTACAAAATATAATTAACTCAAAGCTTTTTCAGAGCTTTTTAGAGTTTTTCAGAGCTCTTTAGATTTTTTGGAGCTCTTTAGATATTTTAGGGCATTTTAGAGTTTTCAAAGTTTTTTAGAGTTCCAAAGGCTTTTTAGGGAACATTCAAAGTTGATCTTAACTATTGTATGGGTTTGATATTATCATTCTTTAACGAATCTCATAGCTTGTATATCCTAGTGCTACGGAGTATATTTAAATTTAAGCTTTTCAAACCTTTTTGGAGTCTTCCTGACCTTTTTACAGTTTCTCAGAGCTCTTACAGGGCTCTTTAGTGTTTTTAGGGTTTTTAGGAAACATTCATAGATAATCTTCAATATTTCAGGGAATTTTGTAAGTATCATTCTTTACAAAAAATTAAGTTACTTTCACTTGGCTTTAACGAATCCCCTGGATAGTAGACACCAGTGCTACAAAATACAATTAACTCAAAGCTTTTCCAGAGCTTTTTAATGTTTTTCAGAGCTCTTTAGATTTTTCAGAGCTTTTTAGTGTTTTCAGGGTCTTTTTGATCCAAGTGCTACAGGGTATAATTAAATTTAAGCTTTTCAAAGCTTTTTGGAGTCTTCTTGAGCTTTTTTGAGTTTTCAGGATTTTTTAGAGTTTTAAAGGCTTTTTAGAGAACATTCAAAGTTGATCTTCACTATTGTAGGGATTTGGTATTATCATTTTTAACCAATCTCCTAGCTTGTAGATCCCATTGCTACAGAGTATAATTAAATTTAAGCTTTTTGGAGTCTTCCTGAGCTTTTTAGAGTTTCTTAGAGCTCTTTCATGGCTCTTTAAGGTTTTTAGAAAACATTCAAAGATAATCTTCAATATTGCATGGAATGTTTTTAGTATCATTCTTTATAAAGAATTAAGTTACTTTTAGTTGGCTTTAACGGTTCCCCTGGCTAGTAGATACTAGTGCTACGAAATATAATTAACATAAAGTTTTTTCAGAGCTTTTTAGAGTTTTTAAGAGCTCTTTAGATTTTTCAGAGCTCTTTAGATATTTTAGGTATTTTTAGAGTTTTCAAGGTTTTTAGAATTTTCATGGCTTTTTAGAGAACATTCAAAGTTGATCTTCACTATTGTAGGGATTTGTTATTATCATTCTTTAACCAATCTACTTGCTTGTAGATCCCATTGCCACGAGGTATAATTAAATTTAAGCTTTTCAAAGCCTTTTGGAGTCTTCATGAGAATTTTAGGGTTTCTCAGAGCTCTTTCAGGGCTCTTTAGGGTTTTTAGAGAACACTAAAAGATAATCTTCATTATTGTAGGGAATTTCGTTTGTATCATTCTTTATAAAGAATTAAGTTACTTTCAGCTGGCTTTAACGAATCCCCTGGCTAGTAGATACCAGTGCTACAAAATAGAATTAACTCAAAGCTTTTTCAGAGCTTTTTAGAGTTTTTCATAGCTCTTTTGATTTTTTAGAGCTCTTTAGATATTTTAGTGCTTTTTAGAATTTTCAAGGTTTTTTAGAGTTCCAAAGGCTTTTTAGAGAACATTCAAAGTTGATCTTAACTATTGTAGGGATTTTTTATTATCATTCTTTAACCAATCTCCTATCTTGTAGATCCTAGTGCTACGGAGTATAGTTAAATTTAAGCTCTTCAAAGCTTTTTGGAGTCTTCCTAAGCTTTTTAGAGTTTCTCAGAGCTCTTTCAGGTCTCTTTAGTGTTTTTAGGGTTTTTAGGAAGCATTCAAAGATAATCTTCAATATTTCAGGAAATTTTGTTAGTATCATTCTTTATAAAGAATTAAGTTACTTTCGGTTGGTTTTAACGAATCCCCTGGCTAGTAGATACTAGTACTACGAAATATAATTAACTTAAAGCTTTTTCAGAGATCTTTAGATTTTTCAGAGCTCTTTTGATATTTTAGGGCTTTTAAGAGTTTTTAGGGTTTTGAAGAGTTTTCAAGGCTTTTTAGAGAACATTCAAAGTTGATCTTCACTATTGTAGGGATTTATTATTAACATTCTTTAATGAATCTCCTAGCTTGTAGATCCTAGTGCTACGGAGTGTAATTAAATTTAAGCTCTTCAAAGATTTTTGGAGTCTTCCTGAGATTTTTAGAGTTTCTCAGAGCTCTTTCAGGGCTCTTTACATTTTTTAGAAAATATTAAAATATAATCTTCATTAGTGCAGTGGATTTTGTTAGTATCATTCTTTATAAAGAATTAAGTTACTTTCAGTTGGCTTTGACGAATCCCCGGGCTAGTAGATACTAGTGCTACGAAATATAATTAAATTAAAGCTTTTTCAGAACTTTTTAGAGTTTTTCAGAGCTCTTTAGATATTTTATGCCTTTTTAGAGTTTTCAAGGCTCTTTAGAGAACATTCAAAGTTGATCTTCACTATTGTAGGGATTTTTTATTATCATTCTTTAACTAATCTCCTAGCTTGTGGATCCCAGTGCTACGGAGTATAATTAAGTTTAAGCTTTTCAAAGGTTTTTGGAGTCTTCCTAAGATTTAAGGGTCTCTCTGAGCTCTTTCAGGGCTCTTTAGGGTTTTTAGAAACTATTCAAAGATAATCTTCATTATTGTAGGGAATTTTGTTAGTATCATTCTTTATAAAGAGTTAAGTTACTTTCAGTTGGCTTTAACGAATCCACTGGCTAGTAGATACTAGTGCTACGAAATATAATTATCTTAAAGCTTTTTCAGAGCTCTTTAGATTTTTCAGAGAGCTCTTTAGATATTTTACGGCTTTTTAGAGTTTTCAGGGTTTTTAGACTTTTCAAGGCTTTTTAGAGAACACTCGAAGTTGATCTTCACTATTGTAGGAATTTATTATTATCATTCTTTACCAAATCTCCTAGCTTGTAGATCCTAGTGCTACGGAGTATAATTAAATTTAAGCTTTTCAAAGGTTTTTGGAGTCTTCCTGAGCTTTTTAGAGTTTCTCAGAGGTCTTTCAAGGCTCTTTAGGGTTTTTAGAAATAATTCAAAAATAATCTTCATTATTGTAGGGAATTTTTTTAGTATAATTCTTTATAAAAAATTAAGTTACTTTCAGTTTGCTTTAACGAATCCCCTGGCTAGTAGATATTAGTGCTACGAAATATAATTAACTTAAAGGTTTTTCAGTGCTTTTTAGAGTTTTTCATAGCTCTTTAGATATTTTGCGGCTTTTTAGAGTTTTCAGGTATTTTTAGAGTTTTCAAGGTTTTTTAGAGAACATTCAAAGTTGATCTTCACTATTGTAGGGATTTGTTATTATCATTCTTTAACCAATCTCCTAGCTTGTGGATCCCAGTGCTACGGAGTATAATTAAATTTAAGCTTTTCAAAGCTTTTTGGAGTCTTCTTGAGATTTTTAGGGTTTCTCAGAGCTATTTCAGGGCTCTTTAAGGTTTTTAGAAACCATTCAAAGATAATCTTCCTTATTGTATGGAATTTTGTTAGTATCAATCTTTATAAAGAATTAATTTGCTTTCAGTTGGCTTTAACGAATCCCCTGGGTAGTAGATACTAGTGCTACGAAATATAATTAACTTAAAGCTTTTTCAGAACTTTTTAGAGTTTTTCAGAGCTCTTTAGATATTTTATGCCTTTTTAGAGTTTTCAAGGCTCTTTAGAGAACATTCAAAGTTGATCTTCAGTATTGTAGGGATTTGTTATTATCATTCTTTAACCAATCTCCTAGCTTGTGGATCCCAGTGCTATGGAGTATAATTAAATTTAAGCTTTTCAAAGCTTTTTGGAGTCTTCCTGAGATTTTTAGGGTTTCTCAGAGCTATTTCAGGGATCTTTAGGGTTTTTAGAAACCATACAAAGATAATCTTCATTATTGTAGGGAATTTTGCTTTCAGTTGGCTCTAACGAATCCCCTGGCTAGTAGATACTAGTGCTACGAAATATCATTAACTTAAAGCTTTTTCAGAGCTTTTTAGAGTTTTTCAGAGATCTTTAGATTTTTCAGAGCTCTTTAGATATTTTACGGCTTTTTAGAGTTTTCAGGGTTTTTTAGAGTTTTCAAGGCTTTTTAGAGAACATTCAAAATTTATCTTCAGTATTGTAGGGATTTGTTATTATCATTCTTTAACCAATCTCCTTGCTTGTAGATCCCATTACAACGAGGTATAATTAAATTTAAGATTTTCAAAGCTTTTTGGAGTCTTCTTGAGATTTTTAGGGTTTCTCAGAGCTCTTTCAGGGCTCTTTAGGGTTTTTAGATACCATTCAAAGATAATCTTCATTATTGTAGGGAATTTTGTTAGTATCATTCTTTATAAAAAATTAAGTTACTTTCAGTTGGATTTAACGAATCCCCTGGCTAGTAGATACTAGTGCTACGAAATATAATTAACTTAACGCTTTTTCAGAGCTTTTTAGAGTTTTTCAGAACTTTTTAGATATTTTACGGCTTTTTAGAGTTTTCAGGTATTTTTAGAGTTTTCAAGCTTTTTTAGAGAACATTCAAAGTTGATCTTCACTATTATAGGGATTTATTATTATCATTCTTTACTGAATCTCCTAGCTTGTAGATCCCAATGCTACGTGGTATAGTTAAATTTAAGCTTTTCAAAGCTTTTTGGAGTCTTCGTGAGATTTTTAGTGTTTCTCAGAGCTCTTTCAGGGCTCTTTAGGGGTTTTAGAAAACATTCAAATATAACCTTCATTATTGTAGGGAATTTTGTTAGTATCATTCTTTATTAAGAATTAAGTTACTTTCATTTGGCTTTAACGAATCCCCTGGCTAGTAGATACTAGCGCTACAAAATATAATTAACTCAAAGCTTTTTCAGAGCTTTTTAGAGTTTTTCAGAGCTCTTTAGATTTTTTGGAGCTCTTTAGATATTTTAGGGCTTTTTAGAGTTTTCAAAGTTTTTTAGAGTTTTCAAAGCTTTTTAGAGAACATTCAAAGTTGATCTTCACTATTATAGGGATTTATTATTATCATTCTTTACAGAATCTCCTAGCTTGTAGATCCTAGTGCTACGTGGTATAGTTAAATTTAAGCTTTTCAAACCTTTTTGGAGTCTTCCTGAGCTTATTAGAGTTTCTCAGAGCTCTTTCAGGGCTCTTTAGGGTTTTCAGAAAACATTCAAAGAAAATCTTCATTATTGTAG
The DNA here is from genome assembly GCF_003573695.1 of Papaver somniferum. NCBI lineage: Eukaryota > Viridiplantae > Streptophyta > Magnoliopsida > Ranunculales > Papaveraceae > Papaver > Papaver somniferum. Next base: position 194,848,748 of record NC_039358.1, on the reverse strand, counting down.
GGAATTTTGTGAGTATCATTCTATATAACGAATTAAGTTACTTTTAGTTGGCTTTAACGAATCCCCTGGCTAGTAGATACTAGCGCTACAAAATATAAATAACTCAAAGCTTTTTCAGAGCTTTTTAGAGTTTTTCAGAGCTCTTTAGATTTTTTGGAGCTCTTTAGATATTTTAGGAATTTTTAGAGTTTTCAAAGTTTTTTAGAGTTCCAAAGGCTTTTTAGAGAACATTCAAAGTTGATCTTAACTATTGTATGGGTTTGATATTATCATTCTTTAACGAATCTCATAGCTTGTAGATCCTAGTGCTACGGAGTATAATTAAATTTAAGGTTTTCAAACCTTTTTGGAGTCTTCCTAAGGTTTTTATAGTTTCTCAGAGCTCTTTCAGGGCTCTTTAGTGTTTTTAGGGTTTTTAGGAAACATTCAAAGATAATCTTCAATATTTCAGGGAATTTTGTTAATATCATTCTTTATAAAGAATTAAGTTACTTTCGTTTGGGTTTAATGAATCCCCTAGCTTGTGGATCCAAGTGCTATGGAGTATAATTAAATTTAAGCTTTTCAAAGCTTTTTGGAGTCTTCCTAAGATTTTTAGGGTTTCTCAGAGCTATTTCAGGGCTCTTTAGGGTTTTTAGAAACCATACAAAGATAATCTTCATTATTGTAGGGAATTTTGTTAGTATCAATCTTTATAAAGAATTAATTTGCTTTCAGTTGGCTTTAACGAATCCCCTGGCTAGTAGATACTAGTGCTACGAAATATCATTAACTTAAAGCTTTTTCAGAGCTTTTTAGAGTTTTCAGAGCTCTTTAGATTTTTCAGAGCTCTTTAGATATTTTAGGGCTTTTTAGAGTTTTCAGGTTTTTTTAGAGTTTCAAAGGCTTTTTAAAGAACATTCAAAGTTGATCTTCACTATTGTAGGGATTTTGTATTATCATTCTTTAACCAATCTCCTAGCTTGTACATCCCAGTGCTACGGAGTATAACTAAATTTAAGCCTTTCAAAGATTTTTGGAGACTTCATGAGATTTTTAGAGTTTCTCAGAGCTCTTTCAGGGCTCTTTAGGGTTTTTAGAAAACATTCAAAGATAATCTTCATTATTGCAGAGAATTTTGTTAGTATCATTCTTTATAAAGAATTAAGTTACTTTCAGTTGGCTTTAACGAATCCCTTGGCTAGTAGATACTAGTGCTACGAAATATAATTAACTTAAAGTTTTTCCAGAGCTTTTTAGAGTTTTTCAGAGCTCTTTAGATTTTTTGGAGCTCTTTAGATATTTTAGAGCTTTTTAGAGTTTCTCAGAGTTCTTTCAGGGCTCTTTAGAGTTTTTAGAAAACATTCAAAGATAATCTTCATTATTGCAGAGAATTTTGTTAGTATCATTCTTTATAAAGAATTAAGTTACTTTCAGTTGGCTTTAAAGAATCCCTTGGATAGTAGATACTAGTGCGACGAAATATAATTAACATAAAGTTTTTTCAGATCTTTTTAGAGATTTTAAGAGCTCTTTAGATTTTTCAGAGCTCTTTAGATATTTTAGGGCTTTTTAGAGTTTTCAAGGTTTTTTAGAATTTTCAAGGCTTTTTAGAGAACATTCAAAGTTGATCTTCACTATTGTAGGGATTTGTTATTATCATTCTTTAACCAATCTACTTGCTTGTAGATCCCATTGCCACGAGTTATAATTAAATTTAAGCTTTTCAAAGCCTTTTGGAGTCTTCATGAGATTTTTAGGGTTTCTCAGAGCTCTTTCAGGGCTCTTTAGGGTTTTTAGAGAACACTAAAAGATAATCTTCATTAGTGTAGGGAATTTCATTAGTATCATTCTTTATAAAGAATTAAGTTACTTTCAGTTGGCTTTAACGAATCCCCTGGCTAGTAGATACTAGTGCTACAAAATAGAATTAACTCAAAGCTTTTTCAGAGCTTTTTAGAGTTTTTCATAGCTCTTTAGATTTTTTAGAGCTCTTTAGATATTTTAGTGCCTTTTAGAGTTTTCAAGGTTTTTTAGAGTTCCAAAGGCTTTTTAGAGAACATTCAAAGTTGATCTTAACTATTGTAGGGATTTTTTATTATCATTCTTTAACCAATCTCCTATCTTGTAGATCCTAGTCCTACGGAGTATAGTTAAATTTAAGCTCTTCAAAGCTTTTTGGAGTCTTCCTGAGCTTTTTAGAGTTTCTCAGAGCTCTTTCAGGGCTCTTTAGTGTTTTTAGGGTTTTTAGGAAGCATTCAAAGATAATCTTCAATATTTCAGGAAATTTTGTTAGTATCATTCTTTATAAAGAATTAAGTTACTTTCGGTTGGCTTTAACGAATCCCCTGGCTAGTAGATACTAGTGTTACGAAATATAATTAACTTAAAGCTTTTTCAGAGCTTTTTGGAGTTTTTCAGAGCTCTTCAGATTTTTCAGAGCTCTTTAGATATTTTAGGGCTATTTAGAGTTTTCAGGGTTTATAAGAGTTTTCAAGGCTTTTTAGAGAACATTCAAAGTTGATCTTCACTATTACATGGATTTATTATTATCATTCTTTAACGAGTCTCCTAGCTTGTAGATCCTAGTGCTACGGAGTATAATTAAATTTAAGATTTTCAAAGCTTTTTTGAGTCTTCCTGAGCTTTTTAGAGTTTCTCAGAGCTCTTTCAGGGCTCTTTAGGGTTTTTAGAAAACATCCAAAGATAATCTTCATTATTGTAGGGAATTTTGTTAGTATCATTCTTTAAAAAGAATTAAGTTACTTTCAGTTGGCTTTAACGATTCCCCTGGCTAGTAGATACTAGTGATACGAAATATAATTAACCTAAAGTTTTTCAGAGCTTTTTAGAGTTTTTCAGAGATCTTTAGATTTTTCAGAGCTCTTTAGATATTTTACGGCTTTTTAGAGTTTTCAGGGTTTTTTAGAGTTTTCAAGGATTTTTAAAGAACATTCAAAGTTGATCTTCACTATTGTTGGGATTTGTTATTATCATTCTTTAACCAATCTCCTTGCTTGTAGATCCCATTGCTATGAGGTATAATTAAATTTAAGCTTTTCAAAGCTTTTTGGAGTCTTCCTGAGATTTTTAGGGTTTCTCAGAGCTCTTTCAGTGCTCTTTTTGGTTTTTAGAAACCATTCAAAGATAATCTTCATTATTGTAGGGAATTTTGTTAGTATCATTCTTTATAAAGAATTAAGTTACTTTAAGTTGGATTTAACGAATCCCTGTCTAGTAGATACTAGTACTACGAAATATAATTAACTTAAAGCTTTTTCAGAGCTCTTTAGATTTTTCAGAGCTCTTTTGATATTTTAGGGCTTTTAAGAGTTTTTAGGGTTTTGAAGAGTTTTCAAGGCTTTTTAGAGAACATTCAAAGTTGATCTTCACTATTGTAGGGATTTATTATTAACATTCTTTAATGAATCTCCTAGCTTGTAGATCCTAGTGCTACGAAGTGTAATTAAATTTAAGCTTTTCAAAGATTTTTGGAGTCTTCCTGAGATTTTTAGAGTTTCTCAGAGCTCTTTCAGGGCTCTTTACATTTTTTAGAAAATATTCAAATATAATCTTCATTAGTGCAGGGGATTTTGTTAGTATCATTCTTTATAAAGAATTAAGTTACTTTCGGTTTAGAGAACATTCAAAGTTGATCTTCACTATTGTAGGGATTTTTTATTATCATTCTTTAACTAATCTCCTAGCTTGTGGATCCCAGTGCTATGGAGTATAATTAAGTTTAAGCTTTTCAAAGCTTTTTGGAGTCTTCCTGAGATTTTAGGGTCTCTCTGAGCTCTTTCAGGGCTCTTTAGGGTTTTTAGAAACCATTCAAAGATAATCTTCATTATTGTAGGGAATTTTGTTAGTATCATTCTTTATAAAGAGTTAAGTTACTTTCAGTTGGCTTTAACGAATCCCCTGGCTAGTAGAAACTAGTGCTATGAAATATAATTATCTTAAAGCTTTTTCAGAGCTCTTTAGATTTTTCAGAGCTCTTTAGATATTTTACGGCTTTTTAGAGTTTTCAGGGTTTTTAGACTTTCCAAGGCTTTTTAGAGAACACTCGAAGTTGATCTTCACTATTGTAGGAATTTATTATTATCATTCTTTACCAAATCTCCTAGCTTGTAGATCCTAGTGCTACGGAGTATAATTAAATTTAAGCTTTTCAAAGGTTTTTGGAGTCTTCCTGAGCTTTTTAGAGTTTCTCAGAGGTCTTTCAAGGCTCTTTAGGGTTTTTAGAAATAATTCAAAAATAATCTTCATTATTGTAGGGAATTTTTTTAGTATAATTCTTTATAAAAAATTAAGTTACTTTCAGTTTTCTTTAACGAATCCCCTGGCTAGTAGATATTAGTGCTACGAAATATAATTAACTTAAAGGTTTTTCAGAGCTTTTTAGAGTTTTTCAGAGCTCTTTAGATATTTTACGGCTTTTTAGAGTTTTCAGGTATTTTTAGAGTTTTCAAGGTTTTTTAGAGAACATTCAAAGTTGATCTTCAGTATTGTAGGGATTTGTTATTATCATTCTTTAACCAATCTCCTAGCTTGTGGATCCCAGTGCTATGGAGTATAATTAAATTTAAGCTTTTCAAAGCTTTTTGGAGTCTTCCTGAGATTTTTAGGGTTTCTCAGAGCTATTTCAGGGCTCTTTAGGGTTTTTAGAAACCATACAAAGATAATCTTCAATATTGTAGGGAATTTTGTTAGTATCAATCTTTATAAATAATTAATTTGCTTTCAGTTGGCTCTAACGAATCCCCTGGCTAGTAGATACTAGTGCTACGAAATATCATTAACTTAAAGATTTTTCAGAGCTTTTTAGAGTTTTTCAGAGATCTTTAGATTTTCCAGAGCTCTTTAGATATTTTACGGCTTTTTAGAGTTTTAAGGGTTTTTTAGAGTTTTCAAGGCATTTTGGAGAACATTCAAAGTTTATCTTCAGTATTGTAGGGATTTGTTATTATCATTCTTTAACCAATCTCCTTGCTTGTAGATCCCATTGCAACGAGGTATAATTAAATTTAAGCTTTTCAAAGCTTTTTGGAGTCTTCTTGAGATTTTTAGGGTTTCTCAGAGCTCTTTCAGGGCTCTTTAGGGTTTTTAGATACCATTCAAAGATAATCTTCATTATTGTAGGGAATTTTGTTAGTATCATTCTTTATAAAGAATTAAGTTACTTTCAGTTGGATTTAATGAATCCCCTGGCTAGTAGATACTAGTGCTACGAAATATAATTAACTTAACGCTTTTTCAATGCTTTTTAGAGTTTTTCAGAGCTTTTTAGATATTTTACGGCTTTTTAGAGTTTTCAGGTATTTTTAGAGTTTTCAAGCTTTTTTAGAGAATATTCAAAGTTGATCTTCACTATTGTAGGGATTTGTTATTATCATTCTTTAACCAATCTCCTAGCTTGTGGATCCCAGTGCTACGGAGTATAATTAAATTTAAGCTTTTCAAAGCTTTTTGGAGTCTTCTTGAGATTTTTAGGGTTTCTCAGAGCTATTTCAGGGCTCTTTAAGGTTTTTAGAAACCATTCAAAGATAATCTTCCTTATTGTATGGAATTTTGTTAGTATCAATCTTTATAAAGAATTAATTTGCTTTCAGTTGGCTTTAACGAATCCCCTGGGTAGTAGATACTAGTGCTACGAAATATAATTAACTTAAATCTTTTTCAGAGCTTTTTAGAGCTCTTTAGATTTTTCAGAGCACTTTAGATATTTTAGGGATTTTTAGAGTTTTGAGGTTTTTTTAGAGTTTTCAAAGCTTTTTAGAGAACATTCAAAGTTGATCTTCACTATTGTAGCGATTTGTTATTATCATTCTTTGACGAATCTCCTAGCTTGTAGATCCTAGTGGTACGGAGTATAATTAAATTTAAGCTTTTCAAAGCTTTTTGGAGTCTTCCTGAGCTTTTTAGAGTTTCTCAGAGCTCTTTCAGGGCTCTTTATGGTTTTTCGAAAACATTCAAAGATAATCTTCATTATTGTAGGGAATTTTGTTAGTATCATTCTTTATAAAGAATTAATTTACTTTCAGTTGGCTTTAACAAATCCCCTGGCTAGTAGATACTAGTTCTACGAAATATAATTAACTCAAAGCTTTTTCAGAGCTTTTTAGAGTTTTTCAGAGCTCTTTAGATTTTTCAGCGCTCTTTAGATATTTAAGGGCTTTTTAGAGTTTTCAGGGTTTTTTAGAGTTTCAAAAGCTTTTTAGAGAACATTCAAAGTTGATCTTCACTATTGTAGGGATTTGTTATTATCATTATTTAACGAATCTCTTAGCTTGTAGATCCTAGTGCTACGGAGTATAATTAAATTTAAGCTTTTCAAAGCTTTTTGAAGTCTTCATGAGCTTTTTAGAGTTTCTCAGAGCTCTTTCAGGGCTCTTTAGGGTTTTTAGAAAACATTCAAAGATAATCTTCATTATTGTAGAGAATTTTGTCAGTATCATTCTCTATAAAGAATTAAGTTACTTTCAGTTGGTTTTAGCGAATCCCCTGGCTAGTAGATACTAGTGATACGAAATATAATTAACTTAAAGCTTTTTCAGAGCTCTTTACATATTTTAGGGCTTTTAAGAGTTTTTAGAGTTTTCAAGGCTTTTTAGAGAACATTCAAAGTTGATCTTCACTATTGTGGGGATTTTTTATTATCATTCTTTAACGAATCTCCTAGCTTGTAGATCCCTTTTTTTTTTGCTAGGTCAAAATGGTTTATTAAGCAAAGAAACGTAATTACTAGAATTACAAAAAGGGAGGCTCAAGGCCTCTCCACCCCCCATAAACCAAAGGGGAGAAAAAATAACATCAAAATAGCTAACAAAAATAAGCTCTTAAACACAAATAACTAACAAAAAGAAAGAAAGAAAATAGGATTTTGAAATTCAAGTACCCCCACCTCCTTCTTTGTTCATATTTTTCATCTTCGGAGTCTTTATTCTTTTTGATTGATCTTGTATTTCCTTGAGATACTCCTTTCGGAAAGATAAATCATTCAAAAACTTTTGTTGAATATCGAATTTTGTTATTGTACAAAGAACTTCATTCTCCTCTGTAGTTAAATGAATAGAATTCTTAGCACTTTCCACGTACCCAAGAACATTGTCCGTATCTTGATTGTTATGTGTTGATCTTCACGGACAGTGTCATGTTTTGTATGCTCCCTATTCTTATGATGTTGCAGCAAAGCGTTGTGCTCAGCTATAAAATTCCTATGAATAGTTGGAGATCTTCCTTGCCGCACTTTAATGCCCAGCTTATTAATATTATAGACCGAATCAGATTCCTTTTGAAAACCTGAAAACTGACTGTTATTATTGGGCTGTCTACCACTATCCATGTTCACACTAGTATCCAAGGTGCATCCAACTGAATTATCCAGCTTAGAATTATCTCCCTTCCCGGATTGTTGAATACCCTGGCTACAGTTAGCTTGAGCTTCCATATTCTCTTGATCGGGTCCTTTTCTTGTATGCACGGACTTGTCAGTTTTAAGCCCAACATCCTCCACGCCTTTTGAAACTGAGTCCGTCCCTTTTAAAAAAACCAAATCTTTATCTGAAGCACACTCGTGTTCTTTTGAACCGTTGCTTTGGTTAAGCTTGCAACTCTTTTTGCTTCTTTTTTCTCACGCACAGAATCATCCACACCAATCCATTTTTTTAGAGCCAATGCTACTGTCCGACTCATCAGAAGACTCTTCCTCAATTCCCTCCTCTTTCTCTCCAACAAAATTCTCATCCTCATTAGACAAACCTAATTCTCTGGAATGGATATCAAAAGAATTTTTTGATTGAATTTGCCCAGAATCAGTCTCAACTAAACTATCAGCCAATGGTGTTGGCGTTGAAAAATCAACCTTGTTATGACCAGCAGCATTATGCTTCTAGCCCTTCACTTGTTTCCACCCCAACGTAGGCTGCTTCAAATTTGTGTTAACCACTGCACCCTTAGCGTTATCACCAACAACCACTTGCTGTTAAGAATTCACTTTAATCTTCTTAGCATCATTAGTTTTGTTTGCAGTGTTCTCAAACAATTTACAAGCCTTCTTACAATCAGCATAAGCATGCCCGATAATATTGCAATGTTTACAATAAGAGGGTTTCTTTGGGATATCAACTGACTGTAAAAATTTTCTACCACCAGATGTGAGAATAATCTCATCAGCAACATATTCTGCAAAATTAATATCAACCAAAACAGATGCAAAATAACCATAATCATGATTTTTAAAGTTTTTGAATCTACCACATAGGAGTACCTAGGGTTTTGCCTAATGATAGTAAAGTTTCCTCTGTCCATAACTCTACCGGAAGACCTGGAAACTTCACCCATACGCTAGCATGAGAAGTTTTTTGTTTTGCCGGATCAAAACTAGGGAACCACTCCTGCAACCTCAAAACTTGATTCTCAACAGTCCATGAATCCTTGCGATTCACTTTTTGCTGATTTTCTTTGGAAAATAACTTAATAATAAAAAATCCTTTACTCATTGGAACAAACTTCACTTTACCTTCTCCTAGTTTCCATTGGTCTTCAAGTGATTTCTTGGCACCACTAAAATTCAGATATTTAAAATCCAGCCTTCCTATGAGACTAAACTGCCATATTGCGCATCCCTTGCGAAAGAAATCAGCCGGAATCACCAAGGCTGGTTTTCCTTCTTCCATAGTAGAGTTAGGAAGCGTTTTCAAATCAATGGAAGTGGTATTTAGCTTGTTGATCCTAGTGCTACGAAGTATAATTAAATTTAAGTTTTTCAAAGCTTTTTGGAGTCTTCCTGAGCTTTTTAGAGTTTCTCAAAGCTCTTTCAGGGCTCTTTAGGGTTTTTAGAAAACATACAAAGATAATCTTCATTATTGTAGGGAATTTTGTTAGTATCATTCTTTATAAAGAATTAAGTTACTTTCAGTTGGCTTTAACGAATCCACTGGCTAGTAGATACTAGTTCTACGAAATATAATTAACTTAAAGCTTTTTCAGAGCTTTTTAGAGTTTTTCATAACTCTTTAGATTTTTCAGAGCTCTTTAGATATTGTAGGGCTTTTTAGAGTTTTCAGGGTTTTTTAGAGTTTTCAAAGCTTTTTAGAGAATATTCAAAGTTGATCATCATTATTGTAGGGATTTGTTATTATCATTCTTTAACGAATCTCCTAGCTTGTAGATCACGGTGCTACGGAGTATAATCAAATTTAAGCTTTTCAAAGCTTTTTGGAGTCTTCCTAAGCTTTTTAGAGCTTCTCAGAGCTCTTTCAGGGTGCTTTATGGTTTTTAGGAAACGTTCAAAGATAATCTTCATTATTGTATGGAATTTTGTTAGTATCATTCTTTATAAAGAATTAAGTTACTTTCAGTTGGCTTTAACGAATCCACTAGCTAGTAGATACTAGCGCTACGAAATATAATTAACTTAAAGCTTTTTCAGAGCTTTTTAGAGTTTTTCATAGCTCTTTAGATTTTCCAGAGCTCTTTAGATATTTTAGGGATTTTTAGAGATATCAGAGTTTTCTAGAGTTTTCAAGGCTTTTCAAAGAACATTCAAAGTTGATGTTCACTATTGTAGGGATTTGTTATTATCATTCTTTAACAAATATCCTAACTTGTAGATCACGGTGCTATAGAGTATAATTAAAATTAAGCTTTTCAAAGATTTTTGGAGTCTTCTTGAGCTTTTTAGAGTTTCTCAGAGCTCTTTCAGGGCTCTTTAGGGTTTGTAGAAAACATTCAAAGATAATCTTCATTATTGTAGGGAATTTTTTTAGTATCATTCTTTATAAAGAATTAAGTTACTTTCAATTGGCTTTAACGAATCCCTGGCTAGTATATACTAGTGCTACACAATATAATTAACTTAAAGCTTTTTTAGAGCTTTTTAGAGTTTTTTAGAGCTCTTTAGATTTTTCAGAGCTCTTTAGATATTTAAGGACTTTTTAGAGTTTTCAGGGTTTTTTAGTGTTTCAAAGGATTTTTAGAGAACATTCAAAGTTGATCTTCACTATTGTAGGGATTTGTTATTATCATTCTTTAATGAATCTCCTAACTTATAGATCCCAGTGCTATGGAATATAATTAAGTTTAAGCTTTTCAAAGCTTTTTGGAGTCTTCCTGAGTTTTTAGAGTTTCTCAGAGCTCTTCAGGGCTCATTAGTGTTTTTAGTGTTTTTAGGAAACATTCAAAGATAATCTTCATTATTGTGGGGAATTTTGTTAGCATCATTCTTTATAAAGAATTAAGTTACTTTCAGTTGGTTTTAACGAATCCCTGGCTAGTATATACTAGTGCTACAAAATATAATTAACTCAAAGCTTTTTTATAGTTTTTCAGAGCTCTTTAGATAGTTTAGGGCTTTTTAGAGTTTTCAAGGCTTTTTAGGGAACATTCAAAGTTGATCTTCACTATTGTAGGGATTTATTATTATCATTCTTTAACGAAGCTCCTAGATTGTAGATCCTAGTGCTACGGAGTATAATTAAATTTAAGCTTTTCAAACTTTTTTGGAGTCTTCCTGAGCTTTTTAGAGTTTCTCAGAGCTCTTTCAGGGCTCTATAGGGTTTTTAGAAAACATCCAAAGATAATCTTCAATATTGTAGGCAATTTTGTTAGTATCATTCTTTATAATGAATTAAGTTACTTTCAGTTAGCTATAACGAATCCCCTGGCTAGTAGATACTAGTGCTACGAAATATAATTAACTCAAAGCTTTTTCAGAGCTTTTTATAGTTTTTCAGAGCTCTTTAGATTTTTCAGAGCGCTTTAGATATTTTCGGGATTTTTAGAGTTTCAAAGGCTTTTTTAGAGAACATTCAAAGTTGATATTCATTATTGTAGGGATTTATTATTATCATTCTTTAACGAATCTCCTATCTTGTAGATCCCAATGCTATGGAGTATATTAAATTTAAGCTTTTCAAAGCTTTTTGTAGTCTTCCTGAGCTTTTTAGAGTTTCTCAGAGCTCTTTCAGGGCTCTATAGGGTTTTTAGAAAACATCCAAAGATAATCTTCAATATTACAGGGAATTTTATTAGTATTATTCTTTATAAAGAATTAAGTTACTTTCAGTTGGCTTTAACGAATCCCTTGGCTAGTAGATACTAGTGCTACGAAATATAATTAACTCAAAGCTTTTTCAGAGCTTTTTATAGTTTTTCAGAGCTCTTTAGATATTTTCGGGATTTTTAGAGTTTCATAGGCTTTTTAGAGAACATTCAAAGTTGATATTCACTATTGTAGGGATTTGTTATTATCATTCTTTAACGAATCTCCTAGCTTGTAGATCCTAGTGCTACGGAGTATAATTAAATTTAAGATTTTCAAAGCTTTTTGGAGTCTTCCTGAGCTTTTTAGAGTTTCTCAGAGCTCATTCAGGGCTCTTTAGTTTTTTTAGGGTTTTTAGGAAACATTTAAAGATAATCTTCATTATTGCAGGGAATTTTGTTAGTATCATTCTTTATAAAGTATTACGATACTTTCAATTGGCTTTAACGAATCCCCTGGCTAGTAGATACTACTGCTACGAAATATAATTATTCTAAAGCTTTTTCAGAGCTTTTTAGAGTTTAGATCTCTTTAAATGTTTCAGAGCTCTTTAGATATTTAAGGGCTTTTTAGAGTTTTTTAGAGTTTCAAAGGCTTTTTAGAGAATATTCAAAGTTGTTCTTCACTATTGTAGGGATTTGTTATTATCATTTTTTAATGAATCTCCTAACTTGTAGATCCTAGTGCTATGGAGTATAATTAAATTTAAGCTTTTCAAAGCTTTTTGGAGTCTTCCTGAGCTTTTTAGAGTTTCTCAGAGATCTTTCAGGGCTCTTTATGGTTTTTAGGAAACATTCAAAGATAATCTTCATTATTGTAGGGAATTTTGTTAGTATCATTCTTTAAATTTTGTTAGTTACTTTCAGTTGGCTTTAACAAATCCCCTGGCTAGTAGATACTAGTGCTATGAAATATAATTAACTCAAAGCTTTTTCAGAGCTTTTTAGAGTTTTACAGAGCTCTTTAGGCTTTTCAGATCTCTTTAGATATTTTAGGGATTTTTAGAGTTTTCAGGGTTTTTTAGAGTTTGAAAGGCTTTTTAGAGAACATTCAAAGTTGATCTTCACTATTGTAGGGATTTTTTATTATCATTATTTAAAGAATCTCCTAGCTTGTATATCCTAGTGCTACGGAGTATAATTAAATTTAAGCTTTCCAAAGCTTTTTGGAGTCTTCCTGAGCTTTTTAGAGTTTCTCAGAGCTCTTTAGGGTTTTTAGAAAACATTCAAAGATAATCTTCAATATGGTAGGGAATTTTGTTAGTATCATTCTTTATAAAGAATTAAGTTACTTTCAGTTGGCTTTAACGAATCCCCTGGCTAGTAGATACTAGTGCTACGTAATATAATTGACTCAAAGCTTTTTCAGAGCTTTTTAGATTTTTTAAGAGCTCTTTAGATTTTCAGAGCTCTTTAGATATTTTTGGGATTTTTAGAGTTTTCAGGGTTTTTTTAGAGTTTCAAAGGATTTTTAGAGAACATTCAAAGTTGATCTTCACTATTGTAGGGATTTGTTGTAATCATTCTTTAACGAATCTCCTAGCTTGTAGATCCTAGTGTTATGGAGTATAATTAAATGAAGCTTTTCAAAGCTTTTTGGAGTCTTCCTGAGCTTTTTAGAGTTTCTCATAGCTCTTTCAGGGATATTTAGTGTTTTTAGGGTTTTTAGGAAGCATTCAAAGATAATCTTCATTATTGCAGGGAATTTCGTTAGTATCATTCTTTACGAAGAATTAAGTTACTTTCAGTCTCTTGAAAACAGTTTCTAATTTTTTGAAAATGAGGAGAGAGAAACTCTGGCGCTCTGACTAGGGTTTTTGCGTTTTTCGAATTTTTCAGCAATCTTACTCTTTTGATGATGGCTGAAGAACCAATCTTACTTCTTACGAATGGCGATAACAATACTCAATCCTTTGCTGATAAGGTTAAGGTGAGACAAACTTTGCAGCCTACAACCGTTGATATCAATAGCTTACCAACTCCAACTTTGGTAGATGGTGAACCTTCTTTGATTATTCCTGCGGAAAACTATCAGGAAGGATGCAAACCTTTTGAGCATAGCTTCATTGCTCGTTTAAACTTTACAGGATTAAAGTTTGTTGAGGTGAAAAAAGTTTAGTTTCTCAATGACAGCTAAACCCTAGTTCTGTTCATTTCATGACAATGAGTAAAGGGTTTTTCGTTATCATGTTACACGATGCGGAAACAAAAGAGAGAATCAGACACAAGAAATGGTACGTAAATCAACATGAACTCAGACTCATGGATTGGTACCCTGGTTTCGATCCGGAACGTCAGAAAACTTCCGATGCAAATGTATGGGTTCACTTTCCTGGCCTTCATGCAGAATTATGGACGGAGAAGAATTTACTATAAATGGGAAAGGTTCTAGGAAATCCTATAGTGGTTGATCAAAGAACCCTAAATTTGGAATTTGGGAACTTTACGTCTGTCCTTGTGGATATAGATTTAGCAAAGCACATACCAGATAGAATTCGTCTCACAGTAGGTGGACGTAATTTCTGGCAATACCTTGATATTCCAAAGCCTCCTAAGTTTTGCTTGAAGTGTTGCATTATTAGGCACACTGATAAGGAATGCAGGAAGCAATCACAGCAAGAAGATCAGTCGACCAAGGTAGATGCTTCAACTAATGGAGAATTTTCACAAGGTTGGCAAGAAGCAAAGAATAAAAGGCAGCGTAGGCGTAGGAATGCTCGAGTTCTTGCGAATGCTAATGATGCTGGAGGTACTGAGAAACCTGTAACAGTTGAGGAGAATGCTGAGGGTGTGGAGGAAACCGCTCAGCTTGAGGAAGAGCTAGCTTCTTCTGAAGCTCAACTGCAAGCAACGTCTTTGGCTGTTGAGAAATCTAAAAAGGCCCTTGCTTCGAAAGAAGCTTTAGCTAAAAAGTTGTTAGTGGGTGAAACTACAACTTCACAAGCTAAGTCAGTTAAGAGTGGTGAATTGGCAAGAACTAACCGCTTTAAGAATAATGCTGGATCTTCTTCTACTCCTGTAGCTACTGTTGGAGAACAACCTGATGCGATTGTTAATATGATTTCGCCAACACCAATATATAATGTTGTCACTGATACTACGGTGGTTATTTCGCCAAACAAATTCAACGTCCTGAGTGATGAGCTGGGTTTGTCAGAATCTGTGCAGCAAGTGAATGATCAAGTTGAGGAAAGTTCAGATGAGGAACTGACGCCGGAACAAGCTTCTTCAGGGGTTAAGGGTTCAAAGTGGAGTTAAATCAAGGATGAACACAACAGAGCTAAGGTTACAATGAAGGCTGGCAGGGTACGACTTAACAATAATCAACAAACAAACATATTTTCGGAATCCAAGTCTGACTCGGAAACAGAAACTATTGAACTTGGGATCAAAGTTCGGAAGGGAATCTCTCTAATACTGGAGCGAAGGAATCCAGCAAAGACCTCAGCAGCTATTAATAAACCTTCAAAATCAGTTTCCTAATGCGTGTACTCTTTTGGAATGTCAATGGGGTGGCAAAGGTGGAGGCGGGTATGAAGTTGCGTAATTTAGTTCATGAGTATAAGCTAGTGGTACTATGTATTGTTGAGCCAAAAATACAGTATTCATATAGTGTAATGCAGAGGTTAAATTTAGCTGGTTTTACTAAAAAGGCAATTCATAATTCTTCTGCAAACTCTTTGGTTAATCTTTGGATTCTTTGGAGTGAAGATTTTGAGGAGCCAGTGGTGATTAATAGGTCTAAGCAAGCTATTACAGTGAAACCTGAGGGGGCCTTGATCTCTTTTGTTCATGCTAGTTATATTCAAGTTTTTCATAGAAGACTTTGGGGTCAGTTGTCTTCGAAGGATTCTATGACTCCTTGGTTAGATATGGGAGATTTTAATTGTGTTTTTCGTGAAGATGAAAAGAAGGGGGCAGAGTACCACATACTTCTTGTATTGATGATTTCAGTGATTAGTTAGAAGAGAATGATCTTTTTGAGGCAGACTCTTTGGATACTAAATTTACTTGGTCGAATGGGCAATCTGGTGCTAGAAGAATTATCAGCAAACTTGATCGTGCTGTTATTAACGAAGCTTGGTTATCCAAATTTTCAAATTGGCGGTGTAAAGCTCTTCCTAGGGAAGTTTCTGACCATTCGACCCTTATTGGATTTCCTTTTAGTTCTCCAAGGCCAAGGCGTGCTCCTTTCAGAATTCAGAAAATGTGGTTTACACATCCTGATTTTTTTAGAATGGTTGAAGCATCTTGGAATGCTCCGGTTTATGGTAATCCTGATTTTATTTTTCCTTTCAAGCTAAAACGTTTGAAGGAAGCAATGAAATTGTGGAATCAACAGGTGTTTGGAAATGTTAATGCTCGGCTTAAACAAGCGCAATTGAAATTTGAGGTGGCGAGTCGAAACTCTGATGAGAATCCTTTTAATACTTTAAAATTGAATATTATGAAGGATGCTTTGGTGGAGGTATATAATGTTCGTGTGCAGCAGAATATTATGCTCAAACAGAAGTCTCGAAATAAATGGATTTTGGAGGGGTCTAGTAACACTCCTTATTTCCACAGTACTATTAATATTCGAAGAAGTGCCAATACTATTTCTGAACTGGTGATAAATGATGGGCTAACTATTACTGAGCCGGATCAACTTAGAGATCATGTGGTTTCTTATTATGAGGCTAAATTTAATGGTGATGACCTGCCAATTGGTGAGCATTTGTTTGAGTATAAACATGACTCTATTTATTTTGGAGGAAAGCCAAATGTTGGATGTGATTCCAACTTTGGAGAAAATTCAAGGTGCTGTTTTTGATTTAGGAGCGGATATGCTCCGGGTCCGGATGGTTTCTCAAGATGTTTTTATAGACATTGTTGGGATTTGATTCATGAGGATCTATTCAAGGCTATTAATTTTTGTTGGACTAATAAAACTATTCCTAATGGGGATAATTCTAGCCTTATTCTTTTGCTTGCAAAGGTTAGAGGAGCTGATAGCTTATGGAAATTTAGGCCAATTGGTCTAAGTAATTTTTTCTTCAAGATATTCACGAAAATCCTTGCTACTAGATTTGGTAAGGTCTTGGGGAAATTGGTTTCGGAAGAACAAGTTGCTTTATGAAAGGAAGGAATATTCATGAAAACATTAGTCTGGCTTCTGAGATGGTTAATGAGCTACACATTAAGTCAAAGGACGGTAATTTGGGGCTTAAGCTTGATATTTCTCAAGCTTTTGATACAGTAAGTTGGTCCTTTGTTATGGAGGTGTTTCGGCGATATGGATTTTCAGAAAATTGGTGTGCTTGGATCCTCAATATTTGAAGTCTGCTCGTATATATATTCTTCTCAATGGTAGTCCGGAAGGTTTTTTCAAGATTAATAGAGGTTTGCGACAAGGGGATCCCCTCTCACCTCTTATTTTGTTTTGATAGAGGATGTTCTTAGTCGTAACATCACTAAACTCTTTCAAAATAAGGGCATGACTCACATGGTGAAGCATAATGGTATTTCTCCTACTCATCTTTTCTTTGCCGATGATATTATGATTTTTTGCAAAGGTGATATGAAGAGTGTGGCGAATTTGGTGAAGCTTCTTGATGATTATCAGTATGCTTCTGGGCAGCGTGTTTGTAGAGAGAAAAACAAGATTTATTATGGAGGTGGGTCTCTTTCTAGGAGACAATCTATTGTTAATTTTTTAGGCATGTGAATTACTTTTTTCCCGGACCGCTATTTGGGAGTTAAGGTGATGCCTGGTATGGTTAAGTATGAGCATATCAGCAATGTTGTTTACAAGCTCAAGGATCAACTCTCGGTCTACAAAGGTAAGATGCTTTCCTTCCAAGATAGAGTGGTGCTCATTAAATCTGTTCTTTGTAGCTACTCAATACACAATATGGCGGTGTATAAGTGGCCAGTAAAATTTATTCACCAATGCCAACGAGTAATTCGTAATTTTCTTTGGTAGGGAGATTCGAATCTTTCTAAGGCTTTTGTGGTGGGTTATGATAAGATATGCAGTCCGGTACAAGAAGGGGGTCTTGGTCTAAATAGTATGCGGACTATGAACCATGCACTTTTAACAAGCTTTGGTGGAGTATTTTTACCTCAAAGAAGAAATGGGCTCGGTACTTGGAAACTAAGTACACTTGCAGGGATGGACGTATAAAACTGGCTGGAGTTAAATCAACGATTCTTCCTGGCATTCGTTGGGTACACCAGGATATGCTAAGGAATACTAAATCGTTAATTGGTGATGGTAGGGAAACTTCATTGTTTTACGATATTTGGTATGGAACTGAAGCTTTGGCGGATGTTTTAAACCGCACTGACCTGGATAGGCATGCTCGGGTTAGTGATATCATTGTGCAGGGTGAATGGAAGCTGCAAGGAGTTCATATGCAGGTTCTATTGGACACTAGTGTGGTGCTGGAGGAGTTGCCTAGAATTCGCAATGGCCTGGACAAGAGGATATGGATGCCGGATCTGAAAGGGAATTTTTCAGTCGGTCTGCAAGGGAGATTATTCGAGATAAATATCTTATTATGGAGGAAGCGAAATTGATTTGGAGGAAGTTTGTGCATCTTTCGTTAGCTGCACAGAACTGGAAGTTTGTCATGGGAGCGTGTGCTACATTAGATAAGGTGCGCAGCAGATTCAAAATTTCGCTGGCATCGAAGTGCAGTGTTTGTCAAAACGCTGAGGAGTCTTTGGAGCATGTTTTATGGAGATGTAGCTTTGCAAAAAAGGCCTGGGACTGGATTACAGGTATATTCAATATTAAACCTCACTACAATTTACTTATACCTAACAAAGAAGCTGCACGGCAAAGTGGTATGGTCAGGGATTTGTGGCTGGTGGCGAACTTGGTGGTGCGCTCTTAGTTGTGCTTCTCTAGAAATAAGAAGGTGTATGAGAAGAAACCTCCTTGCTGGTCTTTCTTTCAAAAAAGAGTTTTCAACTTGATCCATGAATACTCGGTGAGAATTCAGAACTATATGTATAACACGGTGGAGGATTTACAGCTGCTAGATTTATCTTGTGTTAGATACAGAAAGGTGAAGACTTCTGATCCTAAGGCGTGTTTTTGGTATCCTCCAAATCAAGGCGAACTTTTGTTATGCACTAACGGCGCTTCAAGGGGTAACCCAGGGATCGCATGAGCTGGAGTAGTAGCAAGGAGCGCAAGTTGTGATGTTGCGGGAGCTATGTGCATTGGACTGGGCATAACTACAAACTATCTGGAGGAGCTTTATGGAATTATTGTGGGTCTGGAATGGACATTGCAATGGGGTTATAGACATATTTTGATTCGCTCAGATTCGTCTAGTGTTATAACAGCTTTGGAAGAGGATTCGGTTCCTTGGTCTGCACTACAAAGGTGGACTGATGTGAAGAGATTGTATAATTCTATTAGATTTGTGCACACTTATTGTGAAGCAAATTTTGCAGCAGATAGCATGGTGAAACGTGGAGGTTAGCCGTGCTGTGTTGGTGGCGTTTGACAAAGTCTGTTGCCCTTTTGAGGAGGGGGTTTAGGCTTATCTCGCATGGCTACCATGAACAAGGTTCTTATTATGATGTTGTGGTGGAGTATTCGCAATTCGAATAAGAAATGGGCAGGTTTTCTAAGAGCTAAATTTTTTAGAAGAAATGGTTGCATCAAGAATTATGGAGTTAAATCCACAATTTTGTAGGGTATTCATTGGGTGTATAAACTTGTCGAAAGCAACACTAAAGTTCTTGTTGGGGATGGTAGTTCCACGGCTCTTTACTTTGATATTTTTTTTACTAATCTGTACATTGCAGACATTCTCAATGATCAATCTCTGGATAAAACAATTATGGTTGGTGACTTTTGGAATGGCGCTCAATGAGACTTCCCCGATGTTCATATGGAACGGTTAGTAGATGTTGGTGTCGACATCACTCAACTCCCGATCCCAACTGGAGGTGAAGATAACATAGTTTGGATGCCAGACTTCAAAGGGGAGTTCAACGTAAGTTCAACAAAGGATCTGTTTCGTCAGATATACCCTATGTTGGAAGGAGCATCTCTAATTTGGAAGAAGGAAGTCCACCCAGTTTTGGCAGCTCAAAACTGGAAATTCTTACGTCGTGCTTGTGCTACTTATGACCTGATCAAAGAACGTTTCAAAATTCAGACGGGCAACAAGTGCTGCCTTTGTGGGAGTGATGAAGAAACTCTTGACCATGTGCTTTTCAACTATAGTTTTGCTGCACGGGCATGGAATTGGATTGCTGGAATTTTTAGTTTGCAACCTAATGTTAACCTTTTGGTTTCTTTTAAGGCAGCAAAAGGAAGGAGTCAGATGGTTCGTGACTTATGGCTAATTGCAAACTTGGTCATTAAACCAGAGCTGTGGGTGTTGTGGAATAGGGGTGTTTTTGATCACATGAAGCCTAACTGGAACGTGTTCTTCAAATGAGTTTTAAAGCTGATCCAAGAATATGCAGTGCGTCTTACAGGGTATATGAAGAACAATGCTGATGATGTACTGGTTTTGAACTACTTCAGAGTGCGACATAGGAAGGTGAAAATGCATCAGGCTATGGAATGTTTCTGGCATCCACTGGAGGTGAACGAGCTTCAGCTGTGCTGTGATGGTGCGGCAAGGGGAAACCCTGGTAGAGCAGGTGCATGGGTGGTGGTGCGAGATTCCTTGTGCAACATTGTGGGAGCTATGTCAATTGGTTTGGGAGTTACTACAAATTACCTTGCTGAATTATATGGTATTATTATTGGGAGGGAATGGGATACAAAATGGGGAGTTCGTCAAGTTTGCATCAGTCCGGATTATTATAATGTGGTGGAGGCTCTTAAAAATTCAAATTTACCTTGGTTTTCTAAGCAAATGTGTATTCAGGTGTGTAGAAACTATGATTCAATTCGGTTCATTCATACATACAGAGAAGCAAATTTTGCTGCAGATGTGATGGCTAAACGAGGTTGTTATTTAGAGAATGGGGTTGAAATCAATTATGATGAAAGACCTAATTTTATAACTTCAGTTGATTTTTTTTTTTTGATAAGTCAAAAATTTGTATTAATAGATAACAAATTTACAAAAGATAGTTTACGAGAAAAGAGGTCACAGCAACCCCAAAAACTTGCAAACTACTTGAAACGAAAATAAGTAACATTTGGATATTCAACTGAAAGCAAAAAATCAGGTCTTCCATCATGATGTAGACCCTCCTCCATACGAAGAAGGCAACCTCTTTTTGCCATAGCATCTGCCGAGAAATTCGCCTCTCTATAGGTATGAATAAACCTTATAGTATCATAGTGATTAGAAACTGCCCTCCACCTTTGTCTAGCAAACCAAGGAAGATTAGAATTCTTCAAAGCTTCAACAACACTAGATGAATAGTATCTTATGCAAATGCGTCTGAAACCCCACCTAACAGCCCACTTCATACCAACAATAATACCATATAGTTCAGCCAAGTAGTTTATTGTAATCCCAAAACCAATAGAAATAGCTCCAAGGACTGAACAGATTGCATCTCTTGCGACAACACCAGCACCCGCAACACCAGGGTTCCCACGCGTTGCACCATCACAGCAAATTTGAACTTCATCTTCTTCCGGAGGTTTCCAAAAGCATTCAATTGGCTCGCTAAATTTAACCTTTCTATGATGAACACGGAAGTAATCAAGGATGATGACATCCCCAGCACAGTTCTTCATGCAACCTTTAAGACAAACAACATACTCCTGAATTATCTTAAGCACTCTCTTCAAAAACAAGCTCCAGTTAGCCTTTTGATGTTCGAAAACAGCTTTGTTACGAACAACCCACAGTTCTGACCTGATGACAAGGTTAGTAATCAGCCAAAGATCACGCACCATAGTACTTCTCCCTTTTGCTGCTTTGACAGAAATCACAAGATTTTCATTAGCAATTAAACCAAAGGTATCATTAATCCAATTCCATGCACGGCCAGCGAAACTGCAATGGAAAAGAACATGAGTAAGCGTCTCTTCCTCCAAACCACAAAGACTACACTTGTTTGCAAGCTGAATTTTGAATCTGGACTTAATAACGTCAAAAGTAGCACATGCGCCTCTAAGGAATTTCCAATTCTGAGCATCCAGATTTGGATGTACCTCTTTCTTCCAAATAAGAGATGCACCAGCAAAGGTGCTATATCTTTGACGAATCAAATCTTTAGCTGAACTGACGGAAAAAAAGCATGTATAATCAGGCATCCAAACTCTTGAATCGTCCCCACCATTCGGAATAGGCAATTGAGTTGCAATAACACCAGCTTGTAACATACGATCCATATGCACTTCAGGGAATTCCCAATGATCAGCTAACCAAAAATCACTTACCAGCACATTTCTATCAAGGCTTTGGTCATTAAGGATGTCAGCAAAACACCTATCCGAGTACCATGCATCATAATACAAGGAAGTAGTACGACCATCACCTAAGAAAACTCTAGTGTTCGATTCCACCAGCTTGTAAATCTTCTTAATACCCGGAAGAATAGAAGACTTCACCCCCTTGACTTTGATACAACCATTCCTACCAAAAAATTTGGCACGAAGAAAACCAGCCCGTTTCTTCTTAGAAGTACGAATATTCCACCAAAGTTTCATGATAAGAGAATCATTCTTAGTAGACATACGATCTAAGCCAAGGCCCCCCTCCTCAAAAGGACAACAAACTTTGTCATAAACTACTACCACTGCACAGCTAACATTAGAATCACCCGTCCAGATAAAATTCCTTATAGCCCTTTCACATTGCAAAATAAATTTGCGAGGCCATTTGTAAATAGCCATGTTGTGAATAGAATAACTAGCAATGACAGATTTAACAAGCACAATACGATCATGAAAAGATAAGGAGAAACCCTTCCAACCAGCAAGTTGAGATTTTATCTTTTCAACCAAATTAGAAATATGACGGTATCTAATCGTACCTGGAATTATTTGAACTCCCAAATATTTTTCCGGAAAAGCGGCAACACTCATCCCCAAATAAACAACAAGGTAAGTACTTCTACTCAAAGAACCACCACCATAATAAATCTTGCTCTTTTATCGACAAACTGTTTGACCAGAATCTCTTTGATACTTTCCCAACAATTCCACAAGGTTATGAAGACTTTTTAAATTGCCTTTACAAAAAATCATAATGTCATCAGCAAAGAAAATATGAGTAGGAGAGATACCACCTCTTGTAACCATGTGAGACATCTTTTTATCACAAAAAAGCTTCGTAATATTTCTGCTAAGAACATCTCCAATCAAGACAAAAATCAGAGGAGAAAGAGGATCCCTTTGACGCAAACCTCTATTAATTTTGAAATAACCCTCCGGACAACCATTCAAAAGAATAGAGATTCTAGCTGAATTCAAGATATCATGAATCCAAGAGCACCACTGTTCCGAGAAACCATATCTACGAAAAACTTCCAACACAAAAGCCCAACTCACTGTATCAAAAGCCTGAGAAATACCAAGCTTAAGGCCAATATTACCATCTTTGCGCTTAAGGTGAAGTTCATTAACCATTTCAGAAGCCAAACTAATGTTTTCATGGATATTACGCCCTTCCATAAACGCAACCTGTTCCTCAAAAACCAGATTATCCAAAACACTACCTAGCCTTGTAGCAAGAATCTTAGTAAAAATTTTAAAGAAAAAATTACTAGGACCAATAGGACGAAAATTACAAAGAGTGTTCGCACCTCTTACCTTCGGAAGAAAAATGATGAGGCTAGAATTGATCCCATTTGGAATATGACCAGTATCCCAACAAAAAGTAATAGCCTTGATCAAATCATCCTGAATAATATCCCAGCAATGACGATAGAAACAACCAGAAAACCCATCTGGACCTGGAGCACTGTCAGCTCCCAAATCAAAAACAACTTGTTTTATCTCCTCCGGAGAAGGAGTTCTGTCCATGGCAAGACTCTCCACCTCCAAGATGCTAGGATGCTCATAATCGAATAAACTAAGTTCATAGTCCAACTCCTGACCATTGAATTTGTTCTCATAATATTTGCACAACATGATCACGTACCTGGTCATAATATGAAATAGTAATGTCGGCCTCATCAACTAATTCAGAAATAGTATTAGCACTTCTTCGAATACGAATGCTATTATGAAAGAAAGTATAATTGCTTGAACCCTCCACAAGCCATTGATTTCTAGATTTTTGTTTAAGCATAGTGCTATGCTGAAGACGCGTTTCACTTAGCTTAGACATAGCATCTTTCATAAGATTGAAATTAGTAATATCACTAGGATTTTCATCCGAACGAAGAGCAGCAGATTCAAACCTCAATGGATCTTGCTTCAACCGAGAGTTAATATTACCAAAAACCATAAGATTTCATTCCTTGATCACACCTTTAAGCCTTTTCAATTTATAAGTAAAAATAAAGTCAAGAGACCTGTGAGCATGCATATTCCAACTTTCACTAACCATACGAAGAAAATCAGCGTGCAAAAACCACATTTTCTGAATACGAAAAGGAGCTCTCTTAGGCCTTGGAACAGCAAAAGGATAACCCAAGAGAGTCGAATGGTCGGAAACTTACCTAGGAAGAGCTTTACACCGCCAATTCTCAAACTTTGCAAGCCAAGCAGCATTAATAACAGCACGATCAAGCTTACTAATAATTCTATCAGTATCCGATTGTCTATTAGTCCAAGTGAATTTAGTACCCAAAGAATCCGCTTCAAAAAGATTATTGTCATCTAACCAATCCGAAAATTCATTGATAGCTGAAGTTCTTGGTTCAAACCTCCCTTATTATCGTCAAGCCGAAGAATACAGTTGAAGTCACCCATAACAAGCCATGGAGTAACATCATCTTGACTATTAAGTTGCTGCCAAAGTCTTCTTCTAGTAGTTTAAACATAACTAGCATGAAAAAAAGAAATATGAACTCCTTCAACCTCAATAGTAATGGCTTGTTTACTCTTATT
Organism: Papaver somniferum; assembly: GCF_003573695.1. NCBI lineage: Eukaryota > Viridiplantae > Streptophyta > Magnoliopsida > Ranunculales > Papaveraceae > Papaver > Papaver somniferum. The sequence continues at coordinate 194,824,747 of NC_039358.1, read as the reverse complement.
GATTATAGAAGGATTTCTTGAATTCAAATAACAAACCCAAATATTAGCAATACTATTAGCAGTAGCATTATGATTAACATGAGAAGAAAAACCCTCAAATTGAAGTCTGTTGCCAAAAGCAGCCGAGCAGTGTACCTTTGGTTCCGCAAGACAAAAAAATTCAGGCTTGAAATCTCTTATTAACTCCCTAAGTTTACATTGAGCTGCCTCACGAGCAACTCCATAAATATTCCAATAGAGAACCCGCATAATCAAACCTTGGGATTTTGAGGTTTATTTAGCTTTACTTGATTAGAAGTATTTGAGGAGGACTTGAGTCTTGGTGAAGATCCATTCCTAGCACGGATTCCCAATTTAGTTTCATCTTCCGAATCAGACATAACATCATTATCTTTCAAAGCATTAATTCTGTTTTGAAGAGCTATCAACTGATGTTGCTTAGCACGTTTAGCCACTTCATCAACCATATTAATATCACGCAACTGATTATTAGAAGATTCTCCCACATAGTTTGCACCCAGGATGTTAAACTTGTTGTGAGAAACATATTCAGAACTAGTCTCAAGAGCGTCACACACCGGTATTGGCAAAGATGATAAAGGTATCCTACCATGATTAAGAAGTTTAGTTCTAGCCAATTTAATATTCCCATCTGGATTAGTATTCAAAACAGAAGTACTCACCGACTTTGCTTTGGAAACTAAAACTGAATGAATAAGTTTAGCTTGTTTGGTTCTTTCAAACTCAGCTAACACACTAGGGAACCAATATCAATGAAAAAAAGAGAACCAAATTAATCAACCGCTTGCCCCAGGGAGACAATATCGAAAGAGAACCAAATTAGTCAATCGCTCGCCCTAGGGAGCCCATATCAATGTAAATTAATACTCGCTAAAATAATAATCTCGCTAAAATAATAGAATTTCTTGGTCCCTTCTTGGGCATATAGTGCAAAAAAAATAATGTCGACAATATAATAATTTAATACCTTTCAAAAATATCCCTTAAGTATTTATAGGTCCCAAATATTATATAAATTAATAATTATTAATAAGAAAATTGAAAAGGTTTTTATACGTATATGAACCCATAGTTGCTTGTTTTTCTTTGAAGTTCAAATCTAACACTTAATTATGGTTGTTGACAACCAACAATTTAAATGGTTTAATTACGGTTATTTATGTTGTCAATAGTCAATAGTAGAATACTTCAAATTCCAAATCGTTCAAATTAAATGAGTCAAATTCAATTTATTGACGTTATCAATATAAAACTAAATGAATTAAAAAGTTTACACAAAGCTTTTTGTTGGTAGCCTAACGACAAGTTGAGCTCCAACTCCCTTTTGAATAGCAAAATATAAAATATAAAATATTCTCTAAATTAATATATTATTAATTTATCTTTAAAATAATAAATTATTAATTTATCGATAACCATAATTATCTGCAAGAGATTCAATGTTGTAGCAGTGCAACCAGATCAAATATGCTCAAGATTATCTTTTGGTTGTTCTTATCAGTGGGCTAGATCAATGCCTTGTTCCCCTTCAGTTCAGAGCTGTAGTTTGCTATCGTCTTGGTATTCCTTTGTCCCTCGAAGGTGGGTTATGCTCTTGTTGCAATAAACCTATGGACATTTTCGGTGGTCATGCGCTTCATTGTGCTAAGGATGTTGGAATCAAGTTTCGTCATGACTTAGTTCGTTATGTAGCTACCGACATCTGTTACAAAGCAGGTGTACCTGCGTGCAAAGAAGCGGCTCTGGGTATTTTATCAGATAACAACAAGGATTTACGTCCATCAGATATCCTTGTACTCAATTGGAAAATGGCCAAGATGTGTGTATGGATGTCACTGGTGTCTCACCCTTTATTGGTGATGGAGTTTGTGCCTTCATTCCATGCCAGGCTATTTCGAGAGAAATTTCGCGCAAACGTACTAAATATTTGTCTGATTGTGTTTCTCATGGTTTTGGTTTGGGTGTCTTAGCTTTTACTACTTTAGGGGATCTTAGTGAAGATTTTATTTGTTTTTATAAACGTCTGAAGAATTGTTTAGTCAACAATGACGCTGGTAGTGGTTTAGGTAGTTTTATTTTTCATAGGATGGGTGTTGTTTTTCAGAAAGGGGTAGGTGCTCAGATTGTTGCTCGGCTTCCAACCAAAAGCTCTGTAGTTTGATTACATTATTATAATTTAATATCTCTTTGAATTAATAAAATTAGTGGTCCCAAGGCTATTAAATTATAGAGGTTTAACTGTAATGGAACATAACAACTGTAACGAAATTTTGTCAAGCAAAAGCAAAATATATGCAGTATAAACAATCTTTTCTTAAACAGGAAAACGATTAACTAACAAATTCGTTACCTCAGATTCCGCAGCCTCTTCTCCCCGGAAAGATGTATCATTAAGCGCAAGTTCAAGTAAGAACTCTCCCCCAGTGTGTTGTCATCCTCTCACAAGACAAAAGAACAACAACAAAAGCAACATTTACTTGAGAAAGGTTGAAACGGTTTTAACTAATGCGCGCCAATAACAAAAGTTGAAAATCCGAAACACATATGTTATGCTAAACACAACTCATGTAAACATAAATTGATTCAACATATTGTGACTTTTCACATATGAGTTTCAATCAGAACACATTATGATCCTTTGATAAAGCCTACCAACATGGGCTAGAACTTAATCCCAATAGATCAAAAAGCCACACAAACCATAAGGGTCACAACATATGAGACCGAATATTAAGGTTGATGAAAACCGAAATCAGACATCTATAAACCGAATACACATAACAAAAATATAATTATTCATTCACAAGCTATGTAATCAGTAACTATCACAAGAAAAATTATAAAATAATAATTTTATTCATAAATAATGATAGTTTTATTCAAAATAGACCTTATACAATAATTGAAATAAATCAAAACATTGATGTTTATTTTTTGTAAATAAGAATCTAATCTTATTTTTATGAGCAACTTAATCCTTCATATCAGTACTAGAGGAAGGAAGGTTATTACTTTCAGTATTGAGCTTGTGAATTTCTTCAAGAAGATAACCTTGTTGCTTGACCAGAATTTCTTGCAGTTTAGATGTTTTCGTGAAGGACTTTGCAAGTACATGTAATTCTGTCTTTGCTTGAATACAAAATTGTGTCAATATCTCAATACACTGATATTTCTTCAGCATATTCTCTCTTTCCTTCTTGCTAAGCCAATCTCTCTTTTTGATTTTTCTATTAGGTTTCTTAGCATCAAGAGATGGTGCAGACTTATTCTTAAAGAGATCTTTCAGATCAAGAACCTTTTCCAGAGAAGACTTCGGATCCGGACTCATAGTTCGGACAAGGAATGACCAGAGAATTAGAGAGATCTTTTTATGTTTTTCATACTTACGAAAATATATTATTCCTACAAATACGAATATCTTAAAATATATTTTCAATTACTAGATTTTATTCCCATAATATACACATAAGTGCCTTGATTTTTTGCTTCCTCACACGCATAATTGGCACACAAGGTGAGTGTTAGAGCATAGATCGGTTGAACCCACCAAGCGTTGGTATGTCAAGTTTGGTTGTCATATTTTAGTGAACCAAAACTCACTTAAAGAGTCGCTTGATTATGTACTAGAGTCAACTTCGTATAGGTTAGCTTGAAAGTATTAGGATATGAGACATTACAAGTATTACATGAAGACTTGAAGAATGTGAATAAGTACAGAGCTCCAACGACGACATCATCCTTACACTTGAGGTTAGTAATATTTGACTTGAACTCTTTCATTCCCTAACGTATCTTTCAAGTCGTGCATATTGAAAACATAACTGCGAAGCTATAAATGATTATACTCTAGTTAGACGTAGTATTAAGGAATACAATATGAAGTATAACGCTTATCTTTTGAACTTCGTATATAAGACATCGACATAATCGTTTGAATGATATTGTAATTATGTATGGGTATGAGGTGAAGATTTCATCCTAGGAAACAATGTTTTACATTAGTTTAAAGGAAGTAAATTCATGAACTTGTTTTGTGAATCGAAAGGGAAATCGCTAGGCTTATTGGTATTGTTATTCATTGCATATGTTTTGAACTACCAATATGTGTGATTAGTATAACCGCTCATGACTTTCTTATGTTCTTGGTAAAACTATTCACAAGGCCTGACTTTTGTATTGGTATGACTTTTATTAGAGAAACCGATCTTAAGTAATCACTTGAGATGGTATGATCGATTTAGTGTTATTGGTATGACCAACTCTAGGCAAAGGGGAACCGATCCTAGTAAGATGTGCAACCGATCACAAGAGGGGAATCAATCCTTGTAAGAGGTGCAACAAGTTTCTAGATATTGGGAACCGATCCTATGAACATGTGCAACACGTTTTTAGAAATTGGGAACCGATTCTATGGACATGTACAACAAATACAAGTTAGACACCATATATATGTGGGAACCGATCCTAGTACCTAGTCAACCAAGTTTTGGTAACTAGTGTGACTAATTCTAGTACCCACATGGAGGTAGAACCATTAAACCCATGTTTGGTGATTTGATAGGATAACCAATCACATAGTTCTTGGAAGTCAGAAGAACCAATTCTAAACTTGTTTGGAAGTGTGGCAAATCGATTCCAAGATTGTAAGTATGAAAAAGGACTTTCAAAGTAAAGATGTCGACATACTTTGAACATGTGTAGTAACGCTTATCTTTAATTATTCAAAGATATTCCTTAATAACTAAAGGAGAATCCCGGATCGAAAATAAATTGAGAATCTTTTAGTTAAGGTTTTTAATTTTATATTTGGAAAATCAAAATTAGTAATGTGCATTTACTAATTGGAGATTTTCTAAGAGATTTCGGTCAATATTTGGACAAAGCATTTCCAGGAATTATGGAAACCGAATTTGGAATTTATTGCATATCTTGAGAATATTTTCGGTTTTGGAAATTCCTTGTTGTCCAAACTTCCTTGGTCTATAAATATCAAAGTTTGCATTTCGAGCGAACTAATCCTCAGAGCCAGCAAAACTACCTAGTTGTGTTGTTACTGGTGGAGCCGCCTATTCGGAGAGGAAAGTAACCTAATTAGGCGAAATCTCTTACGGCCTCTCAGTTTAAAGACTTCTTTGGGATTGAGAATATTTATTAGTACCGTTGGTGGGAAACTAGATAATTGTCGTTTATCTTTTGTTTTCGATTGATTTGATTGATTAACGGTTGTTGAAATTTGATTGCACCTAGTTTGTTTATGCTTGAGAATCTTCTCTTCTGATATAAGATTCACTCAAACTAGATCGAAGTTTCGACGGGGATCTTTAGACTGTTTGTACATCTAAAGACGTCTTGTGATAATCCATTGTTAACAGACTCCGTGCTGTGTGTGATTGATCACAAGAGATTCAAGTTGATTGTGTGCAGGTGTTTATTGAAGATCTAAGAAGATCTGAAGACGAAGAAGATTTCTGATTTGGGTTCATAATCTTTGGTGTGCACAATACTTGTTTCGGGTAAAGAGGATCCAACTATAATCGGTTTATCCTTGTGGTAGATTGGATTGATTAGTTGAGTAGATCGGCATCAATACAATTCTTTGTGATTAAAAGTATTGATTGCAAAATCTTGACAATTATTTTGGTAGTTGTATTGGATAGATCTAAGGACCTGACAAAGGAGTTTATTGGGATAAACGGAAGAGCCTTTTGTTGAACTCATATCACTTGGTTGAAAAGAGTTGTTACCGAACAGATTTGTTGTTCCTTTACTGTTTGGAATACAAACCAAAGGAATTGTCCCAAGTATGTAACTTATTACAAGTTGGAGGCGTGGGAATACAGACGGAACTAGGTGAACTATAGGTTTAGTTGCTTGGTCTCAATTATACGAACTTGGTTTGATTTTGTATAGCGGCTTAATCCTGAGAGTATTCAATTCTGGACAAGGTCCCGGGGTTTTTCTGCATTTCCGGTTTCCTCGTTAACAAAATCTTGCTGTGTCATTTACTTTTATTTTTCACAACTATAATTTTTGTTATTATAATTTAAAGTAAATTACACAAACGTTAATTCATATTTACTTGATAGTAATCCTATTGTGTTTGGTTAAGTCCGAACCTATTATCAAGTAAACATACTTCCTTGTTGTATTGTCTCGATCTTGTATCCATAGTCAATCACACAAGTTATCTTGTTATCGTATTGTCTCGATCTCGTATCCATAGACGATCATACGAAGTGTGAACCGATTAGTTGTATTATCTCGACTCAGTCTATAGACAGTCACTTTCGGAGAAAGGACTTATAGGTGGAAAAGTTTTAGATTGAGGTATATTTGGATACCCTCGTCTTTTCAGTGAGGATGCAATCTAATACCGATTAGGGTGTTAGTATGAGATTTTCTCTCATCATGGGATTTAAAACAAACAAGATGTTCTTGATCTAGTAACGTATGATTTATATATATTTTCTTGTTACCTTGAATTAACGAAGTTTCCTGAGATTGGTTGGAATTGCATATACACTCTTTAGCAATTCTTGTTCTTGAGAAAGTTTTACACTTTGTGTTATTTTTCCCTTTACCATTAGATGATTCTTCAACATCGGAAGGCATGTACATTTTTAAAATGGTAAATCACTAATGGAGCAAGAGGGAATCAAATTAACAATTAGTGCAATATTAGGTGTTTCCTCTTCTTCAGAATTATATGAATGAGAGGTATGGTCTAGAGTTACAACTAATGCCTTTTTCCAGTGTATTTCCTAAGATTAGGACAGTCTTTAGCCATATGACCAAAACCTTTACACTTAAAGCACTGCGGCTGATAGGCATCATCTTCTTCTTGATCCTTTTTGTTCTTGATTGGAACTCGATCATGGGGCCGGAAGATCGATGAGTATCTTTCAAAAATCTCTTATTTCCTTTCTTTATGAGATATCGAAACTCTCTTGTGATCAGTGATAAATTTTTTTTCAACATCATCATCAGAATCTTCTGCAATCAATTCATCAGAATCATCCAACAATCTATTTTTCTCTACTGGAGCTTTTGGAAGTTTTTCATCTTTGAAAGAGATTCCTTTAGCTTGAATAGATTATGATTCATGATCGAAGATCTTTAACTTCCCAACAAGTGTGCTTCGTGAAAGAGTTGAAAGATCACTTGCCTCTATGATTGCATGCTTATTAGATTCGTATCTAGATGGCAATGACCTGAGAATTTTGCACACTATATACTTTTCAGAAATAGTTTTTTCAAGAGAGAAAGAAGCATTTACTATCTCAAAGAGTTTAATATGAAACTCTTCAAAAGTATTGAAAAAGCGGGGGTCTAAAAACACCACCCAATATTTCGCTTAACAATCTGTATGGACTAACTCCGAAATACTTTCTAGAGAATCAACTAGACAGTCAAACTCAGTCTAGGTAAAAGTATCTCAAGGAGTTAATATCTCTCTCTTGTTTTGATTTACTCAAGCTAATAGAAATCAGCGAGTCCTAATCAAATATAAGGAATAACTCGGATGGTACCAAAGACCAATATCCGAGGATCAATCAATGAAAATCAACAACCAAAGGTTGGATTACTCTAATTGATGATCTAACGCACAACCTGTATTATTTCAATTTTAAAGATAAAAAAATATAATGCGGAAATTGAAATAACACAGACATCGGAAATTTTGTTAACGAGGAAACCGCAAATGTAGAAAAACCCCGGGACCTAGTCCAGATTGAACACACACTGTATTAAGCCGCTATAGACACTAGCCTACTCCAAGCTAACTTCGGACTGGACTGTAGTTGAACCCCAATCAGTCTCCCACTGATCCAAGGTACAGTTGTACTCCCTACGCCTTTGATCCCAGCAGGATACTGCGCACTTGATTCCCTTGGATGATCTCACCCACAACTAAGAGTTCCTACGACCCAAAATCGTAGGCTTTAACAATAAACAAATCTGTCTCACACAGACAAGTCTATCAAAGGATCAATCTGTCTCCCACAGAAAAACCCTAAAGTTTTTGTTCCGTCTTTTGATAATAATCAAGGTGAACATGAACCAATTGATAATGCGGTCTTATATTCGAAGAACAACCTAGATTAATCAATCACCTCACAACAATCTTAATCGTATGGTAGCGAAACAAGATGTTGTGGAATCACAAACAATGAGACGAAGATGTTTGTGATTACTTTTTATATCTTGCCTATCGGAGATATTAAATCTTCATCCAATCAATCTGATTGTACTCGTACGATAGAATATGCAAGATCAGATCACACAACTACGATAAAAGTAGTATCGCTCTGGCTTCACAATCCCAATGAAGTCTTTAAGTCGTTAACCTGGTTTTAGAAGAAGAAAACCAAAGGTGAAAGGAGAACCGACTCTAGTACGCAAACTAGTATCATACGTAAGGTGTGGGGATTAGTTTTGCAGAGTTGCTAGATGTCCCCATATATAGTCTTTCAAATCAGAGTTTTGCGTTAGTTACAAAGCAATCAATATCCACCGTTAGATGAAAACTTGATTTAGATTCAAGCTAATATTTATCAACCGTTAGATCGAAAACTTAGCTTGTCATACACAAATGACTGTACGCTTCTAGGTTTATTAACCGCACCCAAACGTGTACATTGTTAGTTCAACAATAGTCTAACCAAAAAGATAAACCATAAGAGCATTTCATACTAACCATGTTCTTCTTCACCATAACTAGTTCAAATGACTCAAATGAACTAGTTAATAGAGTTGTTCAATTGCAAGGAAATCTTATGTAACTACACAAGACACAATTGAAGCAAAGATGATTTGATTCACAATAATCGGTTCATGAACTTTAATAGCCACGGTTTGCAAAAGCATTCCTTAGTCTTTTAAGATTAAGTTCAGAAATCATCTTTAGATATATAACCTTCTCAAGTTCGCAGACTAGGTTCGCGGACTTAAGACATCGGACAGAGTTTATAACTCATGAAGCTAACACCAGTTCGATGCCATACAAACCCCCATACACTGCGCTTATGGTTTCTGCCAAATCTACAACACCATCTTCTTACCGTTTACCATGAAAATCACCAATGCCTTCTGCCCATTTGTTCAGCCATCATGAACAACTGCAGTTCACTCCCAGCAAAACCCATAACTTCGTTCAACAAATGACCCTTTAAGCACCTACTTGGCTGTGGATACGGCTCTATATTCTTCCATCATTTCCTTATGTATCTCAAGAACACGTAGTGGTAGAGTTTCCACGTCCCATCAATTGTCTTGGCCCACTAGCCGTTTCACGTGCTTAAGACAGAATCTTCTTTGTTGATTGAATCAATATCTCCGGCCATCAAATGGGAATCTATTGCGGCACATGGGTTGTTGTTGCCTTGCCAGCCAACAAACTTTAGTTCAGATCCCTAGCTTTGGTGCCGCAAGCAGCAACACTGGTTGCATTGTGTCATAAATGTCGTTAAGCTGCAACTTAGGCATTCATTTGCAGAATGATCGAATTCATTTGTACTTTTTACAAAAGCACTAAAATAGTGATATTAGTCAAAATATCGAGCCCTAACTAATATAAATATGGGTATAAAATGTGGCACTTACGTGCTTATCAACACCCCCATACTTATATTTTGCTAGTCCCGATAAAAACAAAAAATTGACCCGTTACACAGCTGATCATATCATAAGAGAGAGTTAGACCCGCTACACAGCTGGTCATAAAATGAAAATTTGAAATACCATACACAAGACCCGCTACACAGCTGGTCATAGAAAAAAATCTTACAAAAGATTCGCTACACAACTGGTCATAGCCCTAAAAATCATTATGATAATAATTTTTTTCTTTTGAAGACCCGCTACACAGCTGATCATCTTTTTTTTTTTTAATCTTTTTTTTTGTTTTTTTAGACCCGCTACACAGCTGGTCATAAGAAAATGATAAGAAAACAAAAGAATAGACCCGCTCAACAGCTGGTCATAATAAACCTGGAATCCTACAATAGACCCGCTCAACAGCTGGTCATAAATTTGCAAGAAATTTTCTGAAAAAAGAAAAGTGAAAAGTTAACCACTGGCAAAAAAATTGACCCGCTACACAGCTGATCATATCATAAGAGAGAGTTAGACCCGCTACACAGCTGGTCATAAAATGAAAATTTGAAATACCATACACAAAACCCGCTACACAGCTGGTTATACAAAAAGTCTTATAAAAGATTCGCTACACAGCTGGTCATCGCCCTAAAAATCATTATGATAATAATTTTTTCTTTTTAAGACCGGCTATACAGCTGATCATCTTTTTTTTTTAATCTTTTTTTAACTTTTTTTTGTTTTTTTAGACCCGCTACACAGCTGGTCATAAGAAAATGATAAGAAAACAAAAGAATAGACCCGCTCAACAGCTGGTCATAATATACCTGGAAACCTACAATAGACCCGCTCAACAGCTGGTCATAAATTTGCAAGAAAATTTCTGAAAAAAGAAAAGTAAAAAGTTAACCACTCCCCCACACTTAAACATTACATTGTCCTCAATGTAATTGAGTCATCCAACGTAAAAATTAAGATGGGAAATTCATAATATGCGAAAATAAACAAATAAAAATGAAACAAAAACATACATATACCTACTGAATATACAAACAAGACTCTCCATATATCAACAACCTAAAAATTTGGGGATCAACCCAGCGAACAATATAAACAACCAATGACAACCTCAAATCCTTGTTGTAGCAACATAAAGATATAGAGACTATCTAAAGGAAAGAACCACCCTCAAACCTAGGTTTTGCAAAGGATATATAATCAGTTGAAAGAATTACTGACTCAAGTGGTTCACTGGGGATGGGAACTGAAACGATCCGGGAGACATGCACAGGCAAAGAGAAGTCACGAGATGCAAAATAATCTAGTAATACTGGAGAAGCACGCAATTCTAATCCAAAATTAGGAATCTTCTGAAAAGTTGTGCTAACAATTCTAGGTATATGAACTTTTCCACTGGGTTTGTGACCCTGTACTAAATCATCATCATAATCATCATCAACCAAGGAATCAATAGGAATATCACAATAAAGATGATTAAAAGAAACCTTATAGATAGAGTGTAATGTCTCTAAGTCGTCAGACTTAACTATGATTTCCTCGGAATTAACACATTCTTCATAAGCATCATTGTTATAGCACTGATATGTCACACCATCTAAAAGAATGGTGTGCTCAATCCTAAACTCATCCTTTTGAATAGGCGAGTGATCATTAACACGATCAGGAGTTGGACTAAATACACCACCTTCACTTGGTATGACAATGTCTCTATTCCTATGGTCACAACTACCAAATTCATCATCATTCTCCATACACATTGATTCATTAGTTAAAACGGTTTCATCATAAATATCAGGAGTATTAGAAAAATTAGAACATGTTTCCTCTGTAAGGCCAATATCTTTTACCGACTGTGTTAGTTGAGCAATCGATAAATTAGTTTGTTCAGCAAGTTGAGCAATATAATCATGGCTTTTACTAAGCTCGGCAAAAAATAACTCATTAGCTTTGGTCTGTTCAGAAATTTAAATATTGAGGCGTTCTAACAAAGATAGTTGTGATGCCGATGGGTCACAATAAGATTGATCATCTCTCTCATACTGTAACGGAGAAATGTGTGAATTATAATTGGAATTAACAAATTGTGGCTCATAACCAGGGTAAGGTTGGTAATGATCATAACCTTCACAAGGTCCGGAATGATCATACCTATGAGAATAATTCCAATCATTATTTACACACTCGACAGGTTCTTGATAATGAGAAGGTGCATATGCATACTCCTCAGGTGAAATATCAAATGAATCCTCCGTTTCAGCTCTTTTGGTAAGATTCCAAAAATCTATGAAGGAAGTCAACTCACTGGAAACCATAGTACAAAGTAAAATTTTCCCAATAACTCACTCTGCAAAAGCTTTGTGAGAATATCAAGTACTTACTTTAGGCCAGTTGTTGATTCCAATCGCCGCTCTTCAGACTAAGGTATTCAAAGAAAATATATAAAAAATAAAAGCAAAAATAAGCTATGTACAAAAAATAAAAATAAATAAATAACTATGTACAAAATACCAATTACAATATTCCACAACCGCTCCCCGGCAGCGGCGCCAAAAATTGATAGGATCCGGGAGAACCCTATATGTGATAACCGCAATCGCACGGTGTCTAACTAGTATACAGAGGCAAGTACGGGTCGAACCCACAAGGAGCGGTGGAAATACCAATAACCAATATTCTCAATCAATTAACCAACAATAATGTTTTTGGATTTTTGGAATGATAGAAACAAAAAAGTAAAAACTAAACTACTAGAATGAATCCAATGGAAGAATCGGTAACCAGGGTTTTATTGGTATCCACCACTATTTCCTTGCAAATACTGAAATGAAACATAATTATGAATATGTGTTTATTGTTCGTTCTATTGACATCACCTATTATATGTATTAGAGTCGCAAATATCACTGGTATACCCTAAGCATGGCACATCAAAAGACTAAATCCAAGCATGAGCCATCAAATTGCATCAGCGAGAAAGTTATACGAAACTAAATATAGGTTCACAAATTCTACATGGCTTTTCTAAGCATAACCCATCAAAAATTTTAACGAAGCAAGGATCATCAAATAATAAGACACACATATTTGTAGAACTAATTCATTAAACACATAGGTTTTTAAAACCGGTGAAGCAACAACTAATTTTTCAATAAATCAATAAACAAAGTTCGAAAATTAATCTATCCAAATCATAACGGTCTTTTGCTATATTATTCAAATTAAAGTAGCCTAATACACATGTAGTTTCAAACCATAAAAACCCTAGTTATGAAATCTAGCAATACATAGAAATGAATTTCTTAAAACCCATAAAAATAATAATCAAAAGAGAAACGATCAAACCAAAATCCTTCGTGTCGTATCTTTTTCTTATGCTCCAAAACACCATGCGGCCGCCTTCTCTTCCTCTCAAGTTTCTTCTGTCACAAACCTCTCAAGAAATCTCAGCCGCGCCCCTCTTTGTTTCTTTGCTCTTCAGTTGCGGCTCCAGTAGCCGGCTTTCTCCTCTCACTGTTCTTCTCAAAACCCAAAATATAGGTCAGACCTGCGAATCCATTTTGGACCTAGAAAAATTTCAAGGCCCAGGCTCAATCACTGAAAGCCTTTCTAAAGTCCAACTCCCTTTTTGTTTTCTGTTCGTGCAACTCCAGCACAGACTCCTATCTTCTGATCCTTGAAAATCTCGGCCACAACAACTCCCATGGAAACAACCAATTAACACACCCCGTGAACTTCTTAAAGCACCACCAGAATTCAGTTCAGACCAAACTCATCGTTCAACTCTAGCTGTCTATCTCACAACCTTCTTTTAACGGCAAAACCAACTCCAGCCATTACCACGATCGATGACTTGAATCCAACATCTCCAGCTCAGTCACGTCCAAGCTTACCATGCAAACACCGTTGGCACCAGCAGGTCACGGCCGATCGACTCTAATCAAATATCCACCAATTACAACCAGCACCACTTTCTCCTTGTTTTGCTCTCGACTGCAAACTCCTCCAGATCACCAGCAAGGCACTGCACCAATAACACACTTCTTCATGGCCTTTTTCTTCGAACCACAGCACCTAACTGGTCTTGTCCGCTTACTGACGTCTAAGCTCATTCACAGATCCATTCCCATCGCAGGTTCGAAGTTAACAACAACTCCTCTTCTTCACGGCATAAAACCTTAACAGCTTCAACCCATATCCACTCGTTGTTGCTTTCAATGATTCGATCTTTCCTGCCATTTATACTCACAGGTCACGACAACAACCTTCGCCTGCAATAACGCCTCATTGCTACAATTAGTGTCGGCTGGGAATTCACAGCACCATCGCTGCCAGCAGCTGATTCAACCCATCTTGAAACCATGCTTTGTTGCTGCCAGATTACCTCAATCAATATCAATAGTTCGAAGTACAAACCAGCCACCAAGAACAACACTACATCACTGATTCCTTGCTGCCCTGTACAACCACCATTTCGCCTTAATCGTCTTGTACAGCTCATGAAGCTAACACCAGTTCGATGCCATACAAACCCCCATACAATGCTCTTATGGTTGCTGCCAAATCTACAACACCATCTTCTTACCGTTTACCATGAAAATCATCAATGCCTTCTACCCATTTGTTCAGCCATCATGAACAACTGCAGTTCACTCCCAGCAAAACCCATAACTTCGTTCAACAAATGACCCTTTAAACACCTACTTGGCTGTGGATACAACTCTATATTCTTCCATCATCATCTTTTGTATCTCAAGAACACGTAGTGGTAGAGTTGCCATGTCCCATCAATTGTCTTGGCCCACTAGCCGTTTCACGTGCTTAAGACAGAATATTCTTTGTTAATTGAATCAATATCTCCGGCCATCAAAGGGGAAGCTATTGCGGCACATAGGTTGTTGCTGCCTTTCCAGCCAACAAACTTTAGTTCAGCTCCCTAGCTTTGGTGCCGCCGGCAGCAACACTAGTTGCATTGTGTCATAAATGCCGGTAAGCTGCAACTTAGGCATTCATTTGTAGAATGATCGAATTCATTTGTACTTTCTACAAAAGCACTAAAATAGTGATATTAGTCAAAATATCAAGCCCTAACTAATATAAATATGGGTATAAAATGTGACACTTACGTGCTTATGAGGACGTTACATAGTTGTTACACCATTTCTCGTCAAAGCAATTTTCAAAGTGATTGAACATTCATGATTTTCGTCACTAGGTAAAGATAAACTTGGTCGAAGCTAAAAGCTTACCAACACATATTTCGAGATATAGATAGGCGAGGTATACTCGGCTCGAAATACCAAATGTGTATAATCTAGTCTATATATATAGCATACGACTTTTGTCTCAAAGAGTAGGAGATAAAATAGATAGACTTTTGAGTGACATATAAGTTCAAGTCTCCACATACCTTTTTGTCGAGAAGTTCCACCGGTTCCTTGAGTAGTCCTTCTACTTGTATGATGAATCTCCATGAAGTCCTTGAGCTCAACTACACTTACTATCCTAGTCCGAGACTTAGCTATAAGAGACTAGAAATCAAGACTTATAGTTTTGATCACTAACATTGACAAACATGCTTGAGATAGCAAAGCATGCGAGTTTGACCGAGCAGTGCTCTAACAATCTCCCCCTTTGTCAATTTTAGTGATAAAACTATCAATACATATGGAATACAAAAAAGATAATGAAACTTTAGTAGCTCCTATTCCACATGTCTAATCTTCAACATTCCTCGAAATCTTCGTTACTTCCGAGTACTCCAATAATCCCAAAGTTTGTAAGTTTAGCATCACCGTTGTTGAAGATCCGTAGCTATAACAATGAGAAAGCATCGGTCTCGATCATTTTTATACATTGTCATAGTATTATTAAACAGTGTCAAAGCTCAATTGTATCACAACTTCAACAATAATACTATGGTGATATGTATCATTCCCCCTTAGTCAATACTCCATCTCACATGGAAACCACTCCCCCTTACATAATGACCCGAACACCATATGTATTTGTAGTGTGAACTACATATTAATTCTCCCCCTTTTTGTCAATAAAATTGGCAAAGGTACAAGAACGGGATCAATATGAAATTTCCGTAAGAGACATTTCATGACTAAAAAGAAAGAACACACATCATCTTATTTAGATGCAATCATATAGCCGAAGCTAATAGCATTCATCAAGGAGTTTAAAGATACAAGATAACCCCTCTAAAATTCCACAGCCGCACACCCCTCAAGATATGACCATTAAGCACAAGTTCAAAAGAACTCTTCCCCATTTGATGTCATTCCCGAAAGAACAACAAGAGCGACCTTAATTTCGAAAGAAAAGAAGGATTTTATTGGACACCAAAAACCATAAGAATGATTTTCTATATCCAAAAATTCAATCAAATTAATCACAAGTAAAACCCGTGATTAATTTAATCGGTATACACAATCAAATCAAACACAAAAAGTGATCAATTCAATTGTTTGTGCTCAACATAAGAAAACTCATGGAGACACAAAAATACTCAACCAGATTAATTACAAGAGATCCCATAATTAATCTAATTGGAATACACAACCAAACTAATTACAAAAGTAATCAATTTAATTGTCAATTGTTTTGCTCGACATAAGAAAACTTACGGAGCAATAACTAAATAACCAAACAAGATGATTAATTTAGTTCAAAATGCTCAACATAAAGTACCTTACGGAACAACCAACAAAGCTAATCAAAAATAATCAACTTGGTTGTTTACTGCTCAACATAAGACACATTACGGAACCTCACAGTATCACATAAAATATTGATCATTAAAGATCAATACCGTGGAATATACAAGGATTCATTCTATCTTCCATCACTATTTGCATAACAACAATAATAGACATAATCCTTGAAAATAAAAGATTTTAACCTATCTTCCATCAACATAGTTGACAATATAGGCTTAACTTTTGTATTTGTCAAAAGTCCATTCATCCTTATACCAGTACGTGAATACTGAACACGAACGACTTTACTTTTGACAAAGTATGGGACCTTCAAGTTCATGGGCGCAAACATACATATCCCATAACAAGTTGCAATATCACAAATCATAAAGATTAATACTGCAAAAACATCATCCTCCAAATATTTTTAGAATTTTATACCAAAAAATCTAAAAACATGAAGATGAAAACTTTGGACATAGCTATGTGTAATCACAATAATTACTATTCCAAACTCTAGTAATCCTTCTCAAAAATAAGAATAAATTCTCATAAGAAGTTTCCTAGGCATCAAGACAAACTCGTAATGCACATATAAGATGATTTGTCCTTAAAGGGTAGAATCAATCTTTTTCGCTCGGATTTACACCAAGAATAGCTACCAAAAGCGTATAAAAAGATTTTCTTAACAAAGAAGAACATACAAAGTCATTAATGACCATGCACTACAGTTCACATAAGATGATTGCGAACATTCAAGATTCCCATAGTAATGCATACTACTGCCCGTCCTTGAACTTCCTTCTTTTTGATTCACCAACAACATTCTTGTAAAAGCTACAATGAGATTAGAAGAATAGTACTCCAAGAATACAAGTGCCCAAGTCCAAGAGAAGTGGAACAAGTGCAACGAAACGGAGCAAAACACTCAAAAACAAGAGACAGGACAAATAACAATCTGAACTCATCCAAATTCAGAAATTCCCATCTCCATTTTGAAAACAAATCAAATAGAAATAGAATGCAAAAAGAATGAGGTCATTCCGAGTTCGGACGAAGAAATTACGGCCAAAACAAGTTTACCGAATATCGACGTCTACAGGCAAGTATGTATAGGGGTTTGCAAACGAATTTTCATGAATTGGAGCAGTTTGCAAACTGGGTATGCGAACTTAAACCCCTGGATTTTGATTTTAAATGATGGTAACATACTTGGTATGTGTACCATGAAGTCCAAACATCCCGAACTATTATTTTCAAACCTGAACATTTAAGAACCTTAAACACAGATCAAGTTAGGTAGAAAAGAACGATAAGAAAGGTATGTGAATCATTATAAGTTCTCTAAGCAAATAAAATCACAAATATTGCTCAAGTTTATAGGCATACCTTTTTAGATGAATCCAGTTGAATTCTACAGCCTTACCAAACATAATCTGTGCGCCCCAGTTGTTGTGCTACCCTCACTGTATACATAGCAGGGCTTTCTCGGTGAGGATGCACTTTCAACACACTCAAGTTGTGTTGAGGTGAACCATGTCTTGCTCACCACAAGTGACTTTTGGATTATCATGAAAGAGATCGCTTTTAGAACCTTTCACATCCAAATTCATCTTCCCAAAGTACTCTTTAAGTTCCAGCATCATGGATACTGCTTTCTCCATAGTCATGGAACTTTCTGAGAGATCATTCCTTTTCACACTCAAAACATCATTGACTTTATTTGGTATCCACTTTTGAGTGCGTTTAGGAACGACCAAAACCTTCTTCCCATTACTCTCTTTAAGATTTTCCGGAAGAGAATTGGATTGACTATTCTTTTGAAAGTTAGTCTTTCTCCTATTGGGAGCATCGGATCTTGTCTTCGTCTTTACGAAGTTATCCTTTTTATAACCATTACGATTGTGAAAAGGATTCGTATAACGTTTATAGGCAAATCTAGGCTTATCACAGCATTGATTCCTTTTCCTAAGGGTTGGACAGTTACAACCTGTAACGTTAAGAGGATTAGTCTTAACGTATGATCTTGGTTTCACAACTTCTTGTGATGCCCAAACAAGAACATCATGAAGTTTCTCATTCCTTATACGGAAATGACATCTCCTTTCCAGGTGACCTTTATTTTCGCAATAGTGGCAAACATAAGGAATGTTCTTACCTCGATCTGTATGTGCTGACTTTGGAGGTTGATATACTTTACTCTTTCGAACCTTAACTGCCGGTGAAGGTATTTCACTTTTGCCATCAGTGGAAACCTTTTGTTGAGAAGAATCACTAGCCTTGACAAATTTTACCTCTTTGCTAATACTTGGAGCATCTATTCCCTTATAGCCCAATCCTCGTGTATCACGATGATTTTTACTTGCTCCTAGCATAGTGGTTAATTTGCTTGAACTATTATTGAACTTTTTCAAGTCATCTTCCAACATCTTGACTTTATCAAGAGCAGCAGCTAAATCAGCCTCAAGGCGTTTTTCTCGAACGAGACAAGCACTTTCTCTGTCATCAAAACTAATTTGTTGAGAGTTAAACCATGCTTCAGATTCTGCAAGTTCTCTTCCAACAAAAAGTACTTTTGATAAAGATTATCACATTCAAGTGACTTCATACGTAGGTTTTCCTCAGAATCCTTGAGAATCGATTCGGTAGAACGATTCGAAAAATAAACACCTGCGTCACATCTTCTCAATTTCTTGTTTTCTCGACAGAGAGGAGTCAGAAGAGGTGTGACATGAGAAGTTGTAATCTTCTTCATATTCCACGAATCCAAAAACTTAACATACTTTGAGACTTCCTCATCAACATCTCTATCAATATCTGAATCACCTTCATCAGAAAGTTCATCCAACTGTTCTTCTAGGAGAGTTTCCCAATCAACAGTTTTTACATCAAGAAAATGTTTAGATATTGACTTAGATGTGATAGTTCTCTCAGGTGAATCCAAGCTTTTATAATCATCTGGTAATTTCTGAACTGGTACGTTATTAGAGATAGACCGTCCATAATCGGATCGCTACAAACACATACTTATAAGGTCTTTAACGTGTTTGCCTGCTCTGATACCAATTGAAAAAGCGGGGGTCTAACAACACCACCCAATATTTCGCTTAGCAATATGTATGGACTAACTTCGAAATACTTTCTAGAGAATCAACTAGACAGTCAGATTCAATCTAGGTAAAAGTATCTCTAGGATTTAATATCTCTCTCTTGTTTTGATGCACTCAAGCTAATAGAAATCAGCGAGTCCTAATCAAATACAAGGAATAACTCGGATGGTACCAAAGACCAATATCCGAGGATCAATCAATGACAATCAACAACCAAAGGTTGGGTTACTCTAATTGATGATCTAACGCACAACCTGTATTATTTCAATTATAAAGATAAAATATAATGCGGAAATTAAAATAACACAGACACCAGAAATTTTGTTAACGAGGAAACCTCAAATGCAGAAAAACCCCGGGACCTAGTCCAGATTGAACACACACTGTATTAAGCCGCTACAGACACTAGCCTACTCCAATCTAACTTTGGACTGTACTGCAGTTGAACCCCAATCAGTCTCTCACTGATCCAAGGTACAGTTGTACTCCCTACGCCTCTGATCCCAGCAGGATACTGCGCACTTGATTCCCTTAGCTGATCTCACCCACAACTAAGAGTTTCTACGACCCAAAATCGCAGGCTTTAACAATAAACAAATCTGTCTCACACAGACAAGTCTATCAAAGGATCAATCTGTCTCCCACAGAAAAACCCTAAAGTTTTTGTTCTGTCTTTTGATAATAATCAAGCTGAACATGAACCAATTGATAATCCGGTCTTATATTCCCGAAGAACATCCTAGATTAATCAATCACCTCACAACAATCTTAATTGTATGGTAGCGAAACAAGATGTTGTGGAATCACAAACAATGAGACGAAGATGTTTGTGATTACTTTTTATATCTTGCCTATCAGAGATATCAAATCTCAAGCCAATCAATCTGATTGTACTCGTACGATAGAAGATGCAAGATCAAATCACACAACTACGATAAAAGTAGTATCGGTCTGGCTTCACAATCCCAATGAAGTCTTTAAGTCGTTAACCTGGTTTTAGAAGAAGAAAACCAAAGGTTAAATGAGAATCGACTCTAGTACGCAAACTAGTATCACACGTAAGGTGTGGGGATTAGTTTTGCAGAGTTGCTAGATGTCCCCTTATATAGTCTTTCAAATCAGGGTTTTGCCTTAGTTACAAAGCAATCAATATCCACCATTAGATGAAAACCCTATTTAGATTCAAGCTAATATTTCTCAACCGTTAGACCGAAAACTTAGCTTGTCATACACAAATGACTGTATGCTTCTAGGTTTGTTAACCGCATCCAAACGTGTACATTGTTGGTTCAACAATAGTCTAACCAAAAAGGTTAACCATAAGAGCATTTCATACTTCTTCACCAAAACTAGTTCAAATGACTCAAATGAACTAGTTAAGACAGTTGTTCAATTGCAAGGAAATCTTATGTAACTACACAAGACACAATTGAAGCAAAGATGATTTGATTCATAAGAATCGGTTCATGAACTTTAATAGCCACCGTTTGCAAAAGAATTCCTTAGTCTTTTAAGATTAAGTTCAGAGATCATCTTTAGATATATAACCTTCTCAAGTTCGCAGACTAGGTTCGTGGACTTAAGACACCGGACAGAGTTTACAAACTCCAGCAGAAATTCTCGGGTTTGAGAACTTCGCCGGTTCGCCGAATTTGGAATATATTGCATATCTTGAGAATATTTTCGGTTTTGGAAATTCCTTGGTGTCCAAACTTCCTTGGTCTATAAATATCAAAGTTTGTATTTCGAGCAAACTAATCCTCATAGACAAAAAAAACTATCTCAGTTGTGTTGCTACTGGTGAAACCGCCTATTCGGAGAGGAGAGTAACCTAATAAGGCGAAATCTCTATACGGCCACTCAGTTTAAAGACTTCTTTGGGATTGAGAAGCTCTGTTAGTACCGTTGGTGGGAAACTAGATAATTTTGGTTTATCTTTTGTTTTTGATTGATTTGATTGACTAACGGAGGTTGAACTTTGATTGCGCCTAGTTTTTTTATGCTTGAGAATCTTCTCTTCTGATATAAGATTCACTCAAACTAGATCGAAGTTTCTACGGGGATATTTAGACTGTTTATAGATTTAAAGACGTCTTGTGATAATCCATTGTTAACAGACTCCGTTTTGTGCGTGATTGATCACAAGAGATTCAAGTTGATTGTGTGCAGTTGTTTATTGAAGATCTAAGAAGATTTGAAAACAAAGAAAACTTTGAAGATTTCTGATTTGGGTTCATAATCTTTGGTGTGCACAATACTTGTTTCGGTAAAAGAGGATCCAACTATAATCGGTTTATCCTTGTGGTAGATTAGATTAATTAGTTATGTAGATCGTCATCAATACAATTCTTTGTGATTAAAAGTATTGATTGCAAAATCTTAACAATTACTTTGGTAGTTGATAATAAGATAAATCTAAGAACCTGACAAAGGAGTTTATTGAGATAAACAGAAGAGCCTTTTGTCGAACTCACATCACTTGGTTGAAAAGAGTTGATACCAAATAGATTTGCTGTGTTCCTTTACTGTTTGGAATACGAACCAAAGGAATTGTTCCAAGTACGTAACTTATTACAGATCCGAGGCGTGGGAATATAGACAGAACTAGGTGAACTATAGGTTTAGTTGTTTGGTCTCAACTATACGAAGTTGGTTTGATTTTGTATAGCAGCTTAATCCTGAGAGTATTCAATTCTGGACAAGGTCCCGGGGTTTTTCTGCATTTGCGGTTTCCTCGTTAACAAAATCTTTTTGTGTCATTTGCTTTTATTTTACGCAATTATAATTGTTGTTATTATAATTTAAAGTAAATTACACAAACGTTAACTCCTATTTACTTGATAAGTAATCCTATTGTGTTTGGTTAAGTCCGAACCTTTTATCAAGTAAATATACTTCGTTGTTGTATTGTCTCGATCTCGTATCCATAGACGATCCCACGAAGTGTGAACCGATTTTTTGTATTGTCTCGACTCAGTCCATTGACAATCACTTTCGGAGAAAGGACTTATAGGTGGAAAAGTTTTAGTTTGAGGTATATTTAGGTACCCTCGTCTTTTCAATTGGTATCAGAGCAGGCAAACACGAAAATATCTAACAATCTGTGTTTGGTGCGATCCAACTTATAAGATATGAGTCAAAATAAGAAAAGCAAAGCTAAACTTATGAAGAACTCAGTTAACGTATGTCAAGATAATGAGAATAATATCTCAGAGAAGGTCAATGGAAATTGGTCTCGAAAGTCTTTTTGAAAATCAAAGAAAAAATCTATGACTGATAACTTGATTGCGAATCAGGTTCCTGATCAGAAAAGAATGAATCCGAAACTTAAACATGTTTTGGATCCGACTCTAATCTCTAGTGAAAAATCGTCTGAAAATAGATTAGATTCACTAGACTGTCCAAGTTCTGGTTTTCGTAAAATGTTAGAAAGATTCTTCAAACATGTTGAAAGCTATGCAGAAAAAGGAAAAACCATTGACAGTCTAGATGATGCCATAAAACTTATTGTTCAACTAAGCGTAAGAATATGTGAAGGAAAGCGAGAAACACTCAGTCTTCAAAATAATCTGGCAAATTATGTGGAACAAAAATTTCCTTGTGCAATGAAGTTCATCAACAGAATACTAAGTGTGAAATTCTCAATCAATCGCTAGAACACTCACAGATAAGAAATAAGATCCTTATTGAGAAACTTCTTACTGTAACATGTCAAGAGGTATATCTAAACAGATGTTTAGAAAAACATTTCCAACAAGGAATGGATACCTTAAGAGGACAAATAGAATGTCTTGAACAAGAGACATTAACAAACTGTCGACTGGAAGATCTAGACCATACGGATTCAAGCTCAAAGAACATACCATCGTGGGCACAAGATGTAATCGAGGATATTGCATCTCACAATAATAAAGAGGATGGGTTCAAAACCCACGAAGAGGAACATGATGATGTTCAAGAAGGGAGAAGATCTCCTCAAGAGGTATTTGATGAGGAATATCCTCATCCCAGTGCTTAACCGCATTAGAATGTGCATCCTTACAATTCCCAATCTTCGGATGTAAGGAAGCACATGTATCCGGGCACTCTGTATCCTGTCAATAATCTCTTATTCAATATAAAGAGCTTACACAACCTACATAAAGATGCAATTTTCTGGCTCTATGTGTAGAAAAGTTGTATTGCAAACAACTTGTGTAAAACAGGATAAGTTTCCGAGCTAAATGTATCTCTTGATACATATCTAGAAAGATAATTTATTTTTGAAGAAAGATGTGAATTTGTAACACATTAGATGCAAAAAAATCTTTCAAATCTTATAAGAATTATTTATTTAAGGCTGATATCTATTTTTGGTACGTGTTAAAGGTATTTCAAGTATATGTACTAAGCGTGTCTGAGAACTTATGCTAAAGGATGTATTCTCAAACCAGATCTCAAGCAAAACTTCTGAAGGCCTTGAGTGGAAGAAAACAGTTCATCTTGATGATACCTTCAAGAAATCTGGTTGTGAAGATATAGAAAATGAAAAGGAAGATGTCACTAATCTCCTTGTCCAAAACAATTTGGATGCTAAGATTGATATTATCAATCTACGTTAAGTCCTCCTCAGTACTATTGAAACTCATCATAGACATGCGGCACTACTAAGAATTGTTATCTGTAACCAAAGAAAGTTGATTAAAATTGGAATCAGTAACAGGAGTATGCTCGGAATATTAATCGAAAGGTTAATGCTTTAGCCTGTGAACATAATCAAGGTACTGTGTGCAGAATCTGAGATACCAGTCGAGATGCTGTTGATGACGATCCTTAAAAATTTGAGAAAATTGAAGATGATCTTTGAAAAATCTGTTGAAAAATATACATCAATTTTTGATTTCTTTCAATGATTGTATTAAGTCTATTATGAATAAAACTATCTTATTATGAATAAAATTATTTGATTTATAATTTTTCTTGTAATAGTTCTTGATTTACATAGCTTGTGCTTGAATGCTTTATGATTATTGCTATGTATGTTTAAGGGATGTTTGATTTCGGTTTTATTACCTTGATATTCGATCTCATAATGTTGTGAACCCTTATGGTTTGAGTGACTTTTTGGTTTAGCAGGATTAAGTTCTAGCCCATGTTGGTAGGCTTTATCAAAGGATCATGAGGGGTTCTGATAGAAACAATATGTGAAAAAGTCACAATATGTTGAATCGTTTGGTTTAGTATAAAATCATATGTGTTTCGGGGTTTTCAACTTTTGCTTGCAATAGTTAAAAACTGGCTTTCAACCTTTTTCTGGTAAAGGTTGGTTGTTGTTATTCTTTTATTTTGCATAAGGATAACAACATAATGATATTTCGATATCAATTCTCCCTGGAAGAAGATGCAAACATATTGGAGAAGACGATGTGAAATTTGAGGTAACGAGTTTGTTAGTTAATCGTTTTCCTGTTTAAGAAAAGCCTGATTTTATTTCATATATTTATTGCTTTTGCTTAACAAAATTTGGGTACAGTTGATGTTTTATTCCATTATTGTGTATGGATGTGTGTGTGATTCAATTGGTTCCGGTTAAGAAAAACTATTGGTATCTTGCTTTATTGTTTGGTATCAATCGTTTAGGCTTACAAAATTTCGGTGCAATTGCGGTGCTTTAATGTCTATGTTGTTTCAATTGCTTACGGTTGAGGTGAATAATTATGCAAGTTGATTTATTTGGTTTGTATGAATTGGTTATGGCTTAACGAAAGAAAAGGTTTACAGGATGAATTGTTTAGTCCAATTCGATTCCGGATAAGAGAAACTAAGTTAATTCTGATCTTAGTTAGACTTATCAAAGTGGAAGTTTCGGTTATTCAAGTCTAATCAAATGCCTTAACAAGAAATGCTAGTTAACTAACCTAGTACTTGTCTTGCTTAAAAGTTAAAGGTCTAAGTTATATGGATAATTGGAACCTGATGAGAAAAATAGAGTTATCTTTATTTTGGTCTTATCGAACAAGCGATTGTATTTGTACAATCGGTTTAGCAAAGGAACTAAGGTGCTTAGTCGATTTTTGGTTTGCTAAACTATTAGGGAAAATTGTTTCGGGCAATTTTTTTCTTGGTAACATATCAAAATAAAATTGCTTTGTAGTTTCGATTTTGATATTGGTTATCAAAAATGGTGTGTGGAACCCTCTTGCTTAACTCTATAGGTTGCAAGTCTATTAAGATTTGTAAGATCCTTTCGGTTTGTCCTTTATGTTTTCGTTTCTTTGTCATTATGTGACAAAAAGGGGGAGAAATATATGGAGTAAACAAGTGATACTGGTATTGATTTATATTGATTGGTATCACTAAGGGAAAGGACATTGGTGCTTAAACGTTTATCTAACGAAAGAGTAAAAGCATAGACTAAGGGGGAATAGCATATCATATGATGTTTGTAGTTATATGGACTACAAGGGAATAACAAATACGTGCGGATTGATAAAATCTACCTATCTTACCTTTAGGGGGAGTATTAGCTTTGTTATTATAATGTCAACAACGGCTTTTATGGATTGAATGTATACAAGTTATTGTGCTGTTGAATTCGGGAATCAAGCATATGTATAATGAATTCTTGTAATTTGTTTATCCATATGATGTAAGAGTTTTTCACTAAAATTGACAAAGGGGGAGATTGTTAGAACATAGCTCGGTTGAACCCACAAAGCGTTGGTATGTCAAGTTTGGTTGTCATATTTTAGTGAACCAAAACTCATTTAAAGAGTCGCTTGATTATGTACTAGAGTTAACTTCGTATAGGTTAGCTTGAAAGTATTCAGATATGAGACATTAAAAGTATTGCGAAGACTTGAAGAACTGAAAAAGTAAGGATCTACAACAACAACATCATCCTTCCACTTGATGTTAGTGATATTTGACTTGAACTGTTTTATTCCCTAACGTATCTTTCAAGTCGTGCATATTGAAAACAAAACTGCGAAGCATGAATGATTATACTCTAGTTAGACATAGTATTAAGGAATACAATACGAGGTTTATTGCTTAACCATTAAACTTTATAGATAAGACATCGAAATAATCGTTTCAATGCTGTTATGATTATGTATGGGTATAAGGTGAAGATTTCATCCTAGGAAACAATGTTTTACATTTGTTTTAAGGAAGTAAATTCATGAACTTGTTTTGTGAATCGAAAGAAAAATCTCCAAGCATTATTGGTATTGTTATTCATTGCATATATTTTGAACTACCAATATGTGTGATTAGTATAACCGATCATGACTTTTTTATGTTCTTGGTAAAACTATTCACAAAGGCCTGACTTTTGTATTGGTATGACTTTTATTAGTGAAATCGATCTTAAGTAATCACCTGAGATTGTATGATCGATTTAGTGTTATTGGTATGACCGACTCTGGGTAAAGGGGAACCGATCCTAGTAAGAGGTGCAACCTATCACAAAGGGGAATCGATCCTTGTATGAGGTGCAACAAGTTTTTAGCAGAAAGGGGAACCGATCCTATAGACACGTGCAACACGTTTTTAGGCAAAGGGGAACTAATCCTGTGGACATGTACAACAAGTGCAAGTTAGATACCATATATATGTAGGGAATCGATCCTAGTACCTAGTCAACCGAATTTTGGTAACTAGTGTGACTATGCAAAGTACTCACATGGAGGTAGAACCGAAACTTGTTTTGGTAGAACCGTGAAACCCATGTTTGGTGATTGAGTGTTCTTGATCAATCACGTAGTTCTTGAAAGTCAGATGAACCAATTCTAAACTTTTTTGGAAGTGTGGGAAATCGGTTTCAAGATTGTAAGTATGAAAGAGGACTTACAAGGTAAAGATGCTGACATACTTTGAACATGTGCAGTAACGCTTATCTTTAATTGTTCAAAGTTATTCCTTAATAACTAAAGGAAGAAAATCCCGGATCGAATAAAATAAATTGAGAATCTTTTATTTAAGGTTTTTATTTTATTTTTGGAAAATGAAAATTAGTAATGTGCATTTACTAGTTGGAGATTTTCTAAGAGATTTTCGGTCATTATTTGGACAAAGCATTTCCAGGAATTATGAAAACCGAATTTGGAATATATTGCATATCTTGAGAATATTTTCGGTTTTGGAAATTCCTTGGTGTCCAAACTTCCTTGGTCTACAAATATCAAAGTTTGCATTTCGAGCAAACTAATCCTCAGGGACAGCAAAACTATCTCAGTTGTGCTGCTACTGGTGAAGCCGCCTATTCGGAGAGGAGAGTAACCTAATTAGGAGAAATCTCTTACCACCGTTAAGTTTAAAGACTTCTTCTGGATTGAAAAGCTCTATTAGTCCCGTTGGTGGGAAACTAGATAATTGCGGTTTATTTTTGATTGATTTGATTGACTAACGGTGGTTGAACTTTGATTGCACCTAGTTTGTTTATGCTTCAGAATCTTCTCTTATGATATAAGATTCACTCAAACTAGATCGAAGTTTCGACGGGGATCTTTAGACTGTTTGTAGATCTAAAGACGTCTTGTGATAATCCATTGTTAACAGACTCGTTTATGTGCGTCATCAAGAGATTCAAGTTGATTGTGTGCAGGTGTTTATTGAAGATCTAAGAAGATTTGAAGACAAAGAATACTTTGAAGATTTTTGATTTGGGTTCATAATCTTTGGTGTGCACAATACTTGTTTTGGTAAAAGAGGATCCAACTATAATCGGTTTATCCTTATGGTAGATTAGACTGATTAGTTGTGTAGATCGACATCAATATAATTCTTTGTGATTAAAAGTATTGATTGCAAAATCTTAACAATTACTTTGGTAGTTGATAATAAGATAGATATAAGAACCTGACAAAGGAGTTTATTGAGATAAACAGAAGAGCCTTTTGTCGAACTCATATCACTTGGTTGAAAAGAGTTGATCCCAAACAGATTTATTGTTCCTTTACTGTTTGGAATACGAACCAAAGGAATTATTCCAAGTACGTGACTTATTACAGGTCGGAGGCGTGGGAATACATACGAAACTAGGTGAACTATAGGTTTAGTTGCTTGGTCTCAACTATACGAAGTTGGTTTGATTTTGTATAGCGTCTTAATCCTGAGAGTATTCAATTCTGGACAAGCTCCCGGGGTTTTTCTGCATTTGCGGTTTCCTTGTTAACAAAGTCTTTCTGTGTCATTTACTTTTATTTTCTGCAATTATAATTGTTGTTATTATAATTTAAAGTAAATTACACAAACATTAATTCCTATTTACTTGATAAGTAATCCTATTGTGTTTGGTTAAGTCCGAACCTTTTATCAAGTAAACATACTTCGTTGTTGTATTGTCTCGATCTCGTATCCATAAACGATCACACGAAGTGTGAACCGCTTTGTTGTATTGTCTCAACTTAGTCCATAGACAATCACTTTCGGAGAAAGGACTTATAGGTGGAAAAGTTTTAGTTTGAGGTATATTTGGGTATCCTCGTCTTTTCAGGATTGATCTAACCAGACAAAGGAGTTTATTAGATTAAATAGAAGAGCCTTGTCAACAACTCAAACATATCTTTTGCCAAAGATTGAATAGAGTGGTTACCAAATAGTTTCATTCCTTTGCTGTTTAGAATACGATCAAAAGGAGTAAAAGCAACTTGGGATAATGATTTTTGTATTGAGATTCACGTGCGTGACCAAAATGTGGAGGACGCAGGGATACTCAGGGAATTAAGTAACTAGGGGTAGTTTCTTTGGTCTCAACTATACGAAGTTGGCTTATGTTCTTTGTATAGCGGCTTAATTCTGAGAGTATTCAAAATTGGACTAGGTCCCGGGATTTTTATGCATTTGCGGTTTCCCCGTCAACAAAATCTTGTGTGTGTTATTTACTTTACTTCCGCATTATAATTATTATTATAATTAAGTAAATAATGCTATTGTGTGTTAATCATAATCACTTGACATTTATCATATAGTCAATCAGTTTAATTACCGTAACTATTGTCAAGGGAATATCAATTATCATATTGTCTCGACTATTGTCTCGACTATTGTCCATAGACGATCACATTTGGTATCAGACTTATGTGTTGATATTAAAAGATTGTGGTGTATTTGGGTACCCTCGTAATTTTACTGTCACTTATTTCACCAATAGTCGGAATACATCCCCATCCACATAGAATAAGCTGAATTAATACCCAGGCAAGGTTTTTTCAGATTCGGTTTGTAGGGGCGTCAGAATAAGCCGATTTCTTTTCATATTCAAAACCGATTTACTTTTCTTACCGTATAAACCGATTCCGAATATTTTATAGGAAGGAAAGCTTCAGAATCGGAAGTTAATAACATCCACGTAGGCCGATTCCTTTATGATTTTTTAACGTAACAAAAAAAGGCAAATCACTTTATTCATTAAGCTTGGTTCAATTCGCAATATAAAGTTTACGAAAGCGACAAAATATAAGCACCCGATGTAAACCAGTTCTGAATATTTTGTAGGAATGAAAGCTACAGAATCGGAAGTTAAGAACATCCACGCAGACCAATTCCTTTATGATTTTTTTAATGTAACCAAAAAAGGAAAATCACTTTCATTCATTAAGCTTGGTTCAAGTTGCAACATAAAAAAATACGAAAGCGACAAAGTATAAGCATCCAATAGTTCATTTTCTTAACAAAATGAAAACACTTATTGTAACACTTAGAGACCCTTCATTTGATCCGGCTCGACCAATTCTTCCCAACGCTTCATGTTGGGCTATTTTTTCAGCCATTTCATAGTGAGCTATGAGCCATCATGTAACCTACACAGTGGTGGTAATGGAAAATCTTCTTGTATCCTAAAACCGATATAAAATATGTTGTTATGGTTGAATAAAACAATTGTTCGATCCTTAAGCGATTCATCCCAAATGGTGTATTTTGGAGTGTATGTAAAATATGTTCTCTGACCAAATAAATGAATAATGCAACTCCACGTTTCCGCCAGGAGATGACCACATAGAGTCATGCTCATCCAATACTCTTGGGTAATTAGTTCATTCCCCTTTGGCCCTTGTACACTAGCAACCATTTCATCAAATTTCACTTCTTTATCTTTTCTTCCTCTTTCCTTCATCATGGAAATGTAAAATTTCTGGTAATGTTGTAGGCGTAAGGCCATCATCTTTCTAAAATATTGGCATTTGGTTAGGTTCTCATCCTCCTCCAAACTTATATGGCTTATTTGTTCTGATGCAACGTGATAACCACAATTCCCATCGACATCCACGTCGTCGGTAGATAACACATAGGGCTTACATGAAGTTTTGAATAATACTCCTCGAATATGGTACAACATGTTCGATGGCTTCTACCTTGTTCATTCCTGGGTGTTGCTCCATCACCAAGAGAGTCCCTTAGAGTCACTATAGAACCCATTTGTCTTGCTTGTCCACTCCATGAATGTGTCCTTGATACTCGTCTTGTACTCGCCTGACTCTCTTAAGAATGAACGATGAGATCGTTTGGATCCCTGTGTGTTGTGGTCACTTGACTTTCTTGAGAATGAACAGTTGGATCCTTATGTTGCGAAGGAGCGATTGGATAATTTGTCTTGATTTGTGCGCTACTTGTCCCACTTTATCCCTTCTTTGGTCGACCACTTTTCCTCTTAGCTGGTACCTCTTCATGCTCATGTTGAGAAGGAACAATTGGATCATTTGTCTTCACTTGTGCGCTACTTGTCCCACTTTCCCCTTCTTTGGTTGACCCCTTTTATTTTGAACCGGTACCCCTTCATATTTAGCATCTTCATACTCATGCTGAGAAAGGTTTCTTTGGGTATTCATCGCCACCTTAAAGTTTTTCCTTTCTTCCTTCCTATCCATATTGGTAGGTGGTCTACCCATCGGCGGCAGTACCGATGGTTTTCCAACTGGTACCATATGGGGATTAGAAGCGAGTTTCAAGTCGTGCATCAACACTTTTCATGCTAACCATCTCTCTTTGCGTAGTTTTCGATTATTTCTTTTCCAGTATCCGTGTATACAAAGGATTCGATTGGATATTCGGTTGGAGGTGATTTGGAAGTAAGTTTTTTTCAAAATGAATCAATGATATCAAACAGAATTCCTTATTGGTACCTCGTGATCATGTGATGACACGGGAGTCCCAAGGCCATCATCGTCTTATATGAACATACAATCCTCTTGATCCCCATCTCGTAATCCTCATAAAATTTGTAATCCTTTATCATAAAAATGATTGCACAGTGAGACACCTTATAATTTATACCTTTAAGCAACCAATGGTAATCCTTGAACTCTGTCACGATTTTCGTCCTACTCCCATTTGCGTCGTCATCTTGACGATATCAGCCTTGGTTTATTCATGGATGGCTTTTTGTACCGTAACCACATTGTTTTGACTCCCTATGAGCAAGCTCTTCAAATTTCCATGAGATCCTTCCGCGATACTTGTCGCCTCATTCTTGTACCGCCTATATTGATAGGTGTAAGCATACACAATTTTTTCCTTGTACGGTTGTTTGAGGGCAAAACTGATTCTGCTGTTTTTGGTAAATTTGGGTGTGTTGATGAGAAATGAATTCAAACCCTAAACAAATGTACTGCACTGGAGTACTTTTGAGTTTGAGAGATCAATCTGTAAGACTCTGGCCTAAACCAAGAAATGGTCGTTCCAGATTCAATTCGGTCACGTGACATGTTCCGAAGAAACTCCGTCATCTATTTTATGAGAGACAGTGCACTTAAGTTCGCAATTTTTTCTTAATTCTCTTCATCGGTTATGCAATCTCTTGCTTAAATTCATGTTTTAACACTTAATCTATCCTGTTTCAATCCCTCTTACTACTTTTTCATGTTCTAATTACCAATTTTTTGATTAGTTTTTTAAGACTTTTTAAAATTTAAAAGTTCATCTTTTCCTCTTTTTAAAACTTTTGCAAATGAGGAACTAATTTTTTCCTGTTTTCTCTACAATGTGTTTACAGATTGAGGTATCTCCAATGGCGTTTGCCTTCTTATGTGTCATGATCATGGCGTTTGCCGAGCTTGCTGTATATCGTTTGGTTAAAAAGGAATCTTGTCGAAGACATTATGGTACAAGGTGGATGAAGAATCAACTCAGTTCCAAATCGGTGAGCGTTATCTTCAATGAAGCCCGCATCTCACTCCGTTCTAAATTTTCAAAATTCAAATTTAGGAAAACCTACTATATTTTCTTTAGCCTGATTTTTCTCTGGTCAAAAGACAGCTATAAAACTTGCCTCATAGAAAACAAATTAGTCATATTCGGTTGCAATTGGAACAACCTAAATATATGGGATCATAATAAATAATTATATCCTAATATCTTCCCAGCACCTATATCAACTCCAAATCAAGTTTCAATCTTAAGAAAACAGTTTTTACTCACTACAAAAATGGAAGGAGAGAGCTCTACTCAAGTCGGAGACCTAGTTAAAAAGTTCAAGCAAGAAGTCATAGATTTGGGTGATACTTCTGAAATAGTTGTTATTTCTCAAGGAGAAGACAAAGAAGGAGATGAAGAAACCAAGTGGGAAGCAAGTGCAATAAGCAAGATTATTACTGAAAGAAGGATGAAGGCTGACACTGTGGCCAAGCATCTTGGCTTTACTTGGCCATTCATGAAAGCAGAAGATGTAAAAATCACTAAGACTGATCCCAACATCATGATTTTCAAGTTAAGCAATTGGACTTTGCTAAATACTGTCATCAATGAAAGACCTTGGAGCATTAACAAGAATCTTCTGGTGGTACATGATTACATACCTGGCATGGTTTACACAAAAAAGAATTGGGGGTTCCAACAATTTTGGATGCACCTGTTTGGCTTGATGCCAGAGCATGTGAATGTGGCTGCAGTAACAAAGATTGGAGAATTAATGGGCCAAGTCATTTCCATTGAACCAAAGGATGCAATACCAAATGGCAGTGACCCTGTCAAAGTTTGTGTCAACATAGGTCTGACAAACCTATTAAGAAGGGGAGTTAAGGCCGTAACTAATGCTGGTCTCTCTCGATGGATAAAAATTTTCTATGAAAGGCAACCAAGTGGCATATGCAAGGAGTGCTATGTGATCAAGTATTGCAAAGTGGCATGTAAGGAAGAAAAAATCTTTCTGGAGAAGGCTCATGAAAAACCTTATTTATTTGGGAATGTGAATAATGTAAGGAAGACCATTGCAATTTCCTCTACAAGCAAGGCACCTACTTCAAAAAAGAATACCAAAGCTCTAGTGAAAACTGCAGTTTTTGTACCTCCTAAGAGTGGTGTTGCAGTCAATTTAGACTTCTTATTATCTAAGGCTTCAGAAGGAAATCATGAAGAAGAAAACAGACTTGGAAAAAGGCAGAGAGCTGATGATGGAAAAGCTGCAGATCAAAACTCTGATTCCACCAGTACCATAATGGCTCCAAATGCAGATTCCTCAGCAGCTTACAGGGTCACCACTGGAGACAACCAAGCAGTGAATGCAGAGTTAGAGAATCAGGTATACACACTATACTTCTTTACTTGTTTCTTGAATTACTTTGCCTCTAAAATATTTTTTATCCACTATATTTTTTGTTTTAATTTTCTCACACAATATACTATGCATACACAGTATCATAAGAATCCTTTTGGGTTGCTTTCTGTCTTCATTATTATTTTTCTAGCAAACATGAAAATCCTTTCTTGGAATGTTCAAGGTTCTAAAACTTCTTCTACTAGAAATCATTTAACTGACTTAATCAGAGCTCAAAACCCAGACATTATATTCTTGTGTGAAACAAAAATCAGTAGTACTAAATGTCAGCCACTCTTAAAGCAGTATCAATATCCTAATTGGAGATATATTGAACCTGAAGGTCTATCAGGTGGTCTTGTGTTACTATGGAAGAATGGTTTCTTGTGTGAAATAATTTATAATCATTACGATATGTTTAATGCCATAGTTCAATCTGATCCTAGTAAGCCAGAGTTTTTATTAACCTGCATGTATGGTTTTACCAATTACACTAAAAGAAAGAACAATGAAATTATATCCAACAAATAAGTGAGAATAATAGTAATCCTTGGGTAGTTCTAGGAGACCTAAACTTTCACTTATTTGATAATGACACTGGCATTTCTTCTTCTACAGATGGTTGGGTGAATAGCATAGTATCTAGTAGTGGCTTAGAAGACATAGGTTTCATTGGTAAAGGCTATACCTGGAGCAATAATAACATGGGGACTGGATCTGTTAAATCCAGAATAGACATGGCTTTAGTTAATGGTAGTTGGAATCTAAATTTCCCAGATACAAGATTATTGCATCTTACTCAACTAGGTAGTGACCACAGTCCCATCATGCTTGACACTGATATAACTGTTCCAAATTGTTGGAAGCCATTTAAATTTTTCTTAACTTGGCTCAATGATGAATCTTGTTCAGTTGTTATTACTAATGATTGGAAATCTAGTGTTACTGGTTCTCCTGGTTATCAGTTAGTAACTACGCTGTCCACTACAAGAAGAGATCTTTCTTTATGGAACATAGAACATTTTGGTAATATCAATCATAAAGTAGATAATATCCAAAGTAAACTCAATCAACTCCAAGAGCTTCCTCAAAATTCCAATACTGAAGGTGATATCATCAACATCAATAATGAGCTCAACAAGTGGCACAAAATCAAGTCTGAGTTCTATCAGCAAAAATCCAGGGATCACTTCACCAAAGACATGGAATCCAACAACAAGTATTTTCATACTAAAGTCAACAAAAGAAGGACCAGGAACAACATAGATGTTATCCAAGACAACAACAACAATTGGCTGCAAAGTAGAGAACAAATTGCTCAGCACCTGACTCAGCATTTTAAAAGTATCAGCACCACCAACAATCCAGTACTTGATGACAGTCTCTATACTGTTCTTCCTTCAATTGTCATAGTTGAGCAAAATGCATTACTTACCAGAATACCCAGTAATGAAGAAATTTTTACCACACTCAAGAGCATGGAAAATTGGAGCTCTCCTAGTCCAAAGGGGTTTCAAGATGGATTTTTTAAAAGTTAGTGGGCAATAGTGGGAGAATATGTTTGCAACATGGTCAATAAATTCTTTGAGACTTAATATATCCTGAAGCAGATCAACAAAACATACATCTCTTTGATTCCACAAAAGAACAAAATGCATATGTGCAGCAGACTATAGGCCAATTGGTCTATATAATACCTCCTACAAGATTATTTCCAAGGTTCTAGTAAATAGAATGAATCCAATAATGGAGAAGCTCATCTCACCTTACCAGGCAACTTATGTTTCAGGAAGACTCATAAGTGACAACACAGTCATTGCTCAGGAAATTATACACTCAATGAAGAAAAAAATAGGAGAGAATGGATGGATGACACTCAAACTTGACATGTCAAAGGCTTTTGACAGGTTGGAGTGGCCTTTCTTAATTAAAGTCCTTTCTTATTTTGGCTTTAATGAGGACTTTTGAGACCTTATACAACAATGTATAAGCACAACTCAGCTTTCAGTAATGCTCAATGGGTCTCCTTGTGAATCTTTCACTCCAACAAGAGGGATCAGGCAAGGTGACCCACTGTCACCTTACTTATTCATTCTTGCAATTGCTAATCCAGCAAGAAAACTAATCCAGATGATGCAGTTGCTATCAAACAGATGCTTGGAGTTCAAGCAATGAATTCTAAAGAGAAGTATTTGGGTTCTCCATTTATCATTGGACACTCAAAGAAAGAATCTTTCAAAAGCATAAAAGAAATTTTTGAAAATATTTGATGTTTGGTCTTCTATTTCCCTTTCACAGGCAGGCAGAGGCACAATGATTAAACATGTTCTTAATGATGTCCCCATCTACCAAATGGGAACCTTTAAGCTTCAAGCAAATCTTCTTCAACAACTACGAGCATTGAAAGGAAATTCTTTTGGGGATATCATAACAGCAGAGGATACAACCCTACAGCTTGGATGAATGTTTGCAGAACCATTGAAATGGGTGGTCTTGCTTTCAGAGATCTAGAAAAGCTCAATTTAGCTCTCCTCACCAAATTGACTTGGAGAATATGCAGTGAACCTGACACTTTATTATCCAAGACTCTCTCAAGCAAATATTTCAGAACTGGAGACTTACTTCATCAACATATCTCAGCTAAAAATTGCTCATATACCTGGAATGGGATTTCAAAAAGGCTAGAAATTGTGCAGAAGAATTATTTCATGGAAATCAACAACGGTAGGAAAACAAAAATATTGAAAGACAAATGGATCCCTGGTATGCTTTATCCACCTTCTCCTCAAAATGAACTCTTTAGATTTTATGAATTTTTGGAAGAGTTAATGATCCCTGAATCTGCACAATGAAATATACACCTTATCAATTCCTTATTTGATACTGACACTGCTTTCAAGATTCAAGCACTCTATATAGATAATAACAAGGAAGATTCAATGCTCTGGATGCCTACAAAAGATGGAGTTTTTTTGTGAAAAGTACCTACAAAATGCTGACTTACAATGATAGAGAAGTTCAGGTGGAAGGGAGGATAATTGATAGGAAAATATGGAAGTCTATTTGGAGTTGTAAAGCTGCTCAGAGAATAAAACTCTTTGCATGGAAGTGTATAAGGGGTTTGCATTCAACAAAATATAAGAGGGCTTTGTTCAACAGTGACCTTGAAACCAATTGTGACATTTGTGGTCACAATGAAGAAACGATCGAGCACATCATCTTAGAATGTAGGCATGCTAGAACAGTTTGGAGAGGGATAAATATCAATATAGATGCAGTTAGAGCCAGCCATAATTCAGTTTCAGAATGGGTTACTAGTTGGTTTTCTCATCAAAATCGAAACAAAGAGGAAAGATGGCTTTATTCACTTATGATTGGAGCTTGGATAATTTGGAAGGATCGTTGTGATATTGTTTTTCAGGGAGTTTCTCTTAACCCTTGCAATACAGTACACATGATGCATTATCATCTTACTCTACATTTGCAGGAATCTCATTCTGCTGTTTTAAGTAATGTTATTGCGTCTAGATGGAAACCACCATTAGATAATATTTTTAAATACAATATAGATGGCTCTTTTGACCATGATACTAACCAATTTGGTATTGGCATTGTGTTGCGGGATTCTACAGGTCGCTGTATTGGGGCAAAAAGGAATTATGGAAATGGAGCCCTAAGTCTAGAGGCTGTTGAGTGCATGGCTATAAGGGAGGCGTTGTTATGGAAAAAAAAAAACTAAATCATTTAAGGATCCAGATAGAGGCTGATGCTAAGCTTGTTATACAATCCATTAATAGTCATTCACTTGTCATCCAGTGGGAGAATAGGAATTTAGTAAAGGAGATTAAGTACTTAAGTTCTACTTTCAGTTTATGCACTTTTGATTATGTCAGTAGAGATGACAATCAGGTAGCAAATTCATTAGCAAAGTCAGCTAAAGAAACCAAAATCTCTGCTGAATGTTTTAAAGATTTTGATTCTATCATATGTAGTCTCCTAGCATGAGATCAAAACTCTACTCACTGAATAAAATTTCTTTCTTTATCAAAAAAAAAAGATTCAATTCGGTCACAAAGTGAAGGAGAAGGGTTGATCTTAGGGAGGGAAGCGAAGAAGGTGTTTGAGATCAAAGTATTGAATTATGAAGGTGTGGCTGTTTATGACTTGTATCAGAATGTGGTTTCTGGATACTTGTGTTGATAACACGTGTGTTCTATTGAAATAGGTTGAAATCCTATTTATACAAGTCATTAAGCGCACGCCCTGATCTCGTAGGAAGTGGAGGTGATTAAGCGGTGGAGAAGTGGGGTTGTGTAAAGAGTGGTGATCACCACGTTTCCATTATGAAGGAGAAATGATCACACTTTCACCCACTATTCCCATTGTTGTTAACCGTCTGTCTTTCCTGGCACTTTATCGTAATGAGCGCGTTGCACGCCGCACGCTGTAAACCGCCAGACCAATACCCCAGTGAGTATCCCCCAGTTTGTGACATGTTTGATGTCTCGAGTAAATGGGTCAAGTCGTGGGACTTGCCGCTGAAAGCA
The DNA here is from genome assembly GCF_003573695.1 of Papaver somniferum. Lineage (NCBI taxonomy): Eukaryota > Viridiplantae > Streptophyta > Magnoliopsida > Ranunculales > Papaveraceae > Papaver > Papaver somniferum. The sequence continues at coordinate 194,786,235 of NC_039358.1, read as the reverse complement.
GCACGTAGCGCTTTAGGTTAAATAACTAAGTTATTTGTGAAGCCGATATTCATGAAATAGCGTATGTATTCGATGCACGTAAAGCATCGCTTTTAAACTAGCAGCTCCAAATAATCGATGTACATGGAACATCGTTGTTTTAAAGCTCGATCGAATCAGTCACGGTTGAGCGTCTCAAAAGGAGCACGACCACCCTTTTTCAGGGAGTTAGTGGGTGTTATGCACGCATCCCAAGGAGTGGACGATCAATTCCTATTGGAGAATGGCGACTGGTAGACAATCTAAAATCCTAACAGTCGATCAAAGTTAGATATGGACCGCTTAAATCGGCTAGCCAAGTTGAGTGGCCGAGGATATTTGCGGCAGTTAATGACTGATGCTGAATTACATGCAAGCAGCACAACTAGTTACCTTTGGGCGATCGTTTGGGATCCCTATGAGCTAGTTGTTGCTTGTCCGATTGTCCCTTATGAAAGAAGAGTGGATGATGATCACAACGATATCTTATTGGTCACCCGAAATCAAATCTAGGCCGGTCAACTCGTCTGGCGAAGTTTGACGGTGGAGATGATTTGCGGCAGTTGCATACTGCCGTTAATTTAGTTTTAGGGTTTAGGGGCCGCGCGACCAACTCTGTTTTGTCTAGTCGAATCAAAGCGCTGGGCGCTGATTCGAACAAGCCGATTGGCCATGTGCAAAGACGATCCGCTGGTGAATATGCTAACATCTCATGGCCCATCTAAAATTAGATCCAAACCACTCGATTCGGCTGGCGAAGATGGATGGTCGTGATCGATTTGCGGCAGTAACATACTGCCGCAAACACCAATTAGGGTTTCAAAGCAGCGCGTTCACCATACTTTTGGTGAACTATTCTATACGCTATTGGCTTTCCATGAGCAAGTCGATCGACCAAGGGTGGAACTGGGTCGACGATGAACGCGACGACACCTCATTGGCCATCTGAAACTGGATCTAGGTCGTCCGACCAGGCTGGCGAAGATGGACGGACACGATCAACGTGCGACAGTTGTATGAAAGTGCGGCAGTCGTAGAAACCCATACTAGGGTTTTGGAATAGCGCGTTCGCTCTAGTTTGGGAAAACGTTTTAACACTCCCGGGACTTGCCGTGGGAAGGTCAATAGACTAAGGGAGAAGTTAAGCCGCCAGTGAACACGCCAATACTTCTTTGATCGTTCGAGATGCGATCTGAAAAGGCGTGGGTACAACAACCACACTCAATATTTCGCTTAGAAATCTGTATGGACAAAATCCAATATACTTTTAAGAGAATCAACAAGACTCAATCTACAAAAAGTATATCAAAGAGTTTTATCCCTCTTTCTCGATTCATTTCTTTCTCAAGCAAATAGAAATCTGCGAGTCTGACTGAATACAAGAGAAATCACTTGAACGGTACCAAAGACCAATGTTCAAGGATCAATCAATTTCAATCAACAACCAAATGTCATATTTCCAATTGATTGATTCAAATGCACAACCTGTGATATTTCAATTATATAACAAAATATAATGCGGAATAGAAATAACACAGACACCAGAATTTTGTTAACGAGGAAACCGTAAATGCTTAAAAACCCCGGGACCTAGTCCAGATTGAACACCAAATTGTATTAAGCCGCTACAGACATTAGCCTACTACAAACTAACTTCGGTATGGACTGTAGTTGAACCCCAATCAATCTCACACTGATTCAAGGTACAGTTGCGCTCTTACGTCTCTGATCCCAGCAGAATACTACGCACTTGATTCCCTTAGCTGATCTCACCTACAACTAAGAGTTTTTACGACCCAAAGTCGAAGACTTTAATAAACAAATCTGTATCACACAGAAAAGGCTACAGAATAGACAAATCTGTCTCCAACAAATAAACCTACAAGTTTTGTTCCGTCTTTTGATAAACCAAGGTGAACAGGAACCAATTGATAACCCGGACTTATATTCCCGAAGAACAGCCTAGTATTATCAATCACCTCACAATAATCCTAATCGACACGGCGAAAGAAGATATTGTGGAATAATAAACGATGAGACGAAGATGTTTGTGACTACTTTTCTATCTTGCCTATCGGAGATAAAGATCTCAAGCCAATTACGATTGTACTTAAAACGATACAATCATCAAGATCAGATCACACAACTACGAGAAAGTAATCGGTATGGCTTCACAATCCCAGAAGGTGTGGGGATTAGTTTTCCCAGTTGCTAGAGTTCTCCCTTATATAGTCTTTCAAATTAGGGTTTGCGATCAATGTTAGCTTGGTAACAAAGCATTCAATATTCACCGTTAGATGAAAACCTGATTAGATTCAATCTAATATCTTTCAACCGTTGGATCGAAAACTTAGCTTGTTATTCACAAATGAAATGTACTATTTTGGGTTTATGTAACTGTACCCAAACATGAACATTTGTTGGTTCAACAATAGTTAACCAAATGGTTATCCATATGAGCACTTTCATATCAACCATTTTCTTCTTCACCACAACTAGTTCAAATGACTCAAATGAACTAGTTAGAGAGTTTTTCAATTGCAAGGAAATCTTATGTAACTACGCAAGACACAATCGAAGCAAAAACGATTTGATTCACTCGAATCGGTTCATGAACTATATAGCCACGATTTGCATTTAACATTCCTTAGATAATATAAATAAGTTCACAAACAATCGTCTTTAGATATAACCAGTTTAAGTTTGCAGACTTAGTTCGCGGACTTAAGTTCCAGGAAGGAGTTCTCAAACTCCAGCAGATTTTCTCGGGTCGAGAACTTCCGCCAGTTCGCGGACTGGGTTCGCAGACTGAGTTCACGACTCTTGTTCCGGTTCTCTTGATCAACAAAGTTCGTAAACTTTGGTTCAAGGAAAAAGGACTTATACATATATGTGTTGCCACACAATGCTTATATCCATCATTGGTTATTTATTCTAAACTCTCATTTCAACCATTGAAACATTCTTAGAGGACATTTCGTCAAAGTAAGCAATTTTCAAAGTGATTGAAACGTGTCATGACTTTCGTCACTAGGTAAAGATGAACTTGGCCAAAGCAAAAGCTTACCAACACATATTTCGAGAAATAGATAAGCGAGATAAACTCGGCTCGAAATAGCAAATATGTATAATCAAAGTCTATATAGCAAAACGACTTTTATCTCAAAATAGGAGATAGAGTATATAGACTTTTGAGTGATAGATAAGTTCAAGTCTCCATATACCTTTTAGTCGATGAAGATCCACCAGTTCCTTGAGTAGTCCTTCGTCCTGTATGATGATTTCCATGGAGTTTTTGAGCTCAACTACACTTTATATCCTAGTCCAAGACTTTGCTATAGTAGACTAGAAATCAAGACTTATAGTTTTGATCACCAACATTGACAAACATGCTTGAGATAGCAACGCATGCGAGTTCGACCGAGCAATGCTCTAACAATCTCCCCCTTTGTCAATTTTACTGACAAAACTATGAATACATATGGAATACAAAAATAAATGAATTAACTTTTGTAGCTCCTATTCCACATGCCTAATCTTCAACATTACTCGAAATCTTCGTCACTTCCAAGTACTCCAATGATCCCAAAGGTTGTAAGTTCAGCATCATTGTTGTTGAAAATCCGTAGCTATAACAACGAGAAAACAAGAGTTCTCAATCATTGTTATACAGTGTCATAGTATCACTATATAGTATCAAAGTTCAACTGCATCACAACTTCGACAATAATACTATGGTGATATGTATCACTCCCCCTTAGTCAATACTCCATCTCACATGGAAACCACTCCCCCTTACATAATGATCCGAAAACCATATGTATTTGTAGTGTGAACTACATATTAATTCTCCCCCTTTTTGTCAATAAAATTGGTAAAGGTACGAAAACGGGATCCTAATGAAATTACCGAAAGAGACATTTCATGACCAAAAGAAAGCACATATCATCTTATTTAGATGCAATCATATAGAAGAAGCTAAATGCATTCATCAAGGAGTTTATAAAGATACAAGATAACCCCTATAATATTCCACAGCCGCACTCCCCACAAAGATTTGCCAATCAAGCACAAGTTCAATTAAGAACTCTCCCCCATAATATGTCATTCCCGAAAGAACAACAAGAGCGACCTTAATTTCAAAAGAAAAGAAGGATTTCTTTGGATATAACAAATCACATACAAGTATGAATTTGAATCCAAAAAACTCAATTAAATTAACCACAAGAGAACCCATGATTAATTTAATCGGAAATTCTCAACATAAGTGAACTTATGGAGACTCAAAAATACACAATTAGATTAACACAAGAGAACCCATAATTAATCTAATCGGAATACACAACCAAATTAACCACAAAACGTAATCAATTTAATTGGTCATGCTCGACATAAGAGAACTTACGGAGCAACAACTAAATAACCAAACGAGAATGATTAATTTAATTGAACATGCTTGACATAAAGTACCTCACGAAGAAACAACTAAGCTAAAAATAACTCAGTCGATTGTGCTCAACATAAGACACTTTATGGAACAACACAGTATGTACACAAAAATTGTGGATCGGAGGTTAACCTTATACCGTGTAATAAACAAGGATTCATTTTATTTTCCATCACCATTTGCACAATGACATACAATATACATAATCCTTGTAAACAAAAGATTTTAACCTGTCTTCCATCAATAATTGACATAATAGGCTTAAGTTTTGTATTTGTCAAAAGTTCATTCCTTCTTTTATCAACACATGCATATCGACATATAAAAGACTTAACTTTCGACAAGGTATGGAACAATAACGGTTCACGGGCGCAAACACATATATCTGATCGTTGTCGTAGGAGTCAAAAATAATTACACTTTCTTACTACTCAAAATATATAATATAGCAAGGGCAAGAAAGGATCGTTCCCACAGAGAGGACTAGGTTGTCAATATGTTATGGTATCTTAAGCAAACAAAAGGGGGGATATTATGATTTTGATATACTAAAATAAAATGAAAGCAAAACAAAGAAATAAAGCACACAATTCAAATATGTGAAATTATTGGTCAAGGATATCGTTTTCATCCACAAACATGCTTTTCAACAATAACTAGAATTGATATTTAATCTCAACTTTATTAAAAGTCCTAAGATATCTTGATCGCAAGTATATCTCGCTAATTCCCTGATTTCATCACAACCACATTAAAAGATGCATATGTGAATTCTTCCTAGAAAGCAACCTAAAGTGTAAAAGCACAATTAAGTTTAACTCCCTAAAAGCATTGAGTTCTATGGAATAAGACTAATCAAAGCAATCGAACGTGTAAAAGCACTAATCCGATTTAACCAAGGTTATGATCCACGTGTCACTACTAGGATGCATCACTACAAGAAATACCCACAATTATGCTACTTGCAATCATGAATTATCACTTTTACATATAATAACCCTAATCTAGCAATAAAGATGAAAACTAATTCAACCGGTTCGCGACTCGACTAAACATGTATTCAAATCATATAACAATATTAATAGTGAATCATAAGCAACAAAGTATGGAGACAAAACTAATTCATTGCATAAAAATCATGTTTGGAATTCAAACTTATTCCTTAACCAAAAGAAAACTAGCTCATGTTCATGGAGTTCATCCAAAGAAGAAATAAATCTATCATGTTGTAAACCCTAGAACAAAAGCAGAAGTGAGATGATATATCCCCTAAAAAGATATAAGGTTGTTTTCTTTTATAAGCTTGCGAGAAATAGCTGCTGAAATACCAAGTGGGCCACACAAAAACTGAACAGGTCCAGCCCATCCATCATCAGTGGCTTGTCAGTCCACTGGAACTGACAACCTATGTCTCCTTATTCCATTAATCCATTCTACAGCAGCATCACATCTCCGTGCAATGTTAACTCCTCTATCATCCACATAATCTTCTTGTTTTAGCTTCACAACTCACACTACTTCTACAACGTCAGGACCAACTTCATTCTTTGCCTCCGCTCAATTCCATTTCCTTCTTGTGCACCACCAGTTAGTTGTGTCATCAATTCTTTGTTCTTCTGTAATTTCACACCAAAGTCTCGACATAAACATCATCATTACAATCATGTGTAAGCTCAATTGGGTCTTCCACAATATTACTTAATTCGGTCACATTCTCAACACATTCATCATCATTAGACTCAAACCTTGTTGCAAGGAAGTTCTGTAAAACAGTAGTTTCATCATACTCATGTACCTTTTGAATAGGTGTTTGATCATTATAAAGATCAAGAGTTGAGTCAACTACACTAATGTCATCAAATATCTCCAAAGGTTGGTCCTTTTCAACACAATCATCTTCATTTTCAGACTCACCATAATAAGAATCGTCGTCGGTTTCCCAACCTTTATCACGACGTCATTTAAGTTCCATATAAATGGTCCTACTAATTTCGTCGACAAGCTCTTCCGAGGCTCCATCATCTTCCAACTTGGATAATTTCTGTGCAAGTTTCTTGACGTTCACACGCTTACTACCATTGGCTACAATAGGTTCTCTTTCCCATGACTCTTCCCTTTGAATGGGTGAATGATCATAACTACGATCTAGAATCGGGTAAGAAAAAGTGTTGCAGAAATTGGTTTGTGCGATGTTCAGTCCATTTATAGCATTCATACATCTCGGATAAAGCAAATTGGAAGTAGAATTGTCCCACCTAGGTGCTTGACTTATATACCCACTATAAGGTTGTTGTTGGTATAATGAAAACCACCATAAGCTCTTGGATATTGATCATAGCCAATAAATTGGTTCCGATCGTATCCCATAGATGGTGGGAAATCGTCATAGTGTTGAGGAGGTTGAAAACCGTATCCATTGCTCCAGTATGCTCCTTCCATGTGACAATAAGTACCCGAAACAAGAGTTCTCAAAACTATGTCAAAACTAGAAAATAATAAAAACTAAAAATAAGAAACCAAAAACAAGTGACAACGGCAGCGGCGCCAAAATTTGATCGTTGTCGTAGGCGTCAAAAATAATTACACTTTCTTACTACTCAAAATATATAATATAGCAAGGGAAAGAAAGGATCGTTCCCACAGAGAGGACTAGGTTGTCAATATGTTTTGGTATCTTAAGCAAACAAAAGGGGGGATATTATAATTTTGATATACTAAAATAAAATAAAAGCAAAACGACAACGATCAAATTTTACGTATAATAACCCTAATCTAGCAATAGAGATGAAAACTAATTCAACCGGTTCGCGACTCGACTAAATATGTATTCAAATCATATAAAAATATTAATAGTGAATCATAAACAACAAAGTATGGAGACAAAACTAATTCATTGCATAAAAATCATATTTAGAATTCAAACTTATCCCTTAACCAAAAGAAAACTAGCTCATGTTCATGGAATCCATCCAAAGAAAAAATAAATCTATCATGTTGTAAACCCTAGAACAAAAGCAGAAGATGAGATAATATATCCCATAAAAAGATATAAGGTTGTTTTCTTTTATAAGCTTGCGAGAAATAGCTGCTGAAATACTAAGTGGGCCACACAAAAACTGAACAGGTCCAGCCCATCCATCATCAGTGGCTTGTTAGTCCGCTGGAACTGACAACCTATGTCTCCTTATTCCATTAATCCATTCTACAGCAGCATCACATCTCCGTGCAATGTTAACTCCTCTATCAGCCACATACTCTTCTTGTTTCAGCTTCACAACTCACACTACTTCTACAACGTCAGGACCAACTTCATTCTTTGCCTCCGCTCAATTCCATTTACTTCTTGTGCACCACCAGTTAGTTATGTCATCAATTCTTTGTTCTTCTGTAATTTCACACCATCCACCAACACAAAACTCCAGCTGCAACAACAAGTAATCCACAACACATTTCATCATCCACTGCTATTTTCTTGGCCACAGTCCCATGGCAATCCGCAAACAACAGCATCTTGAGCCTCCATTCTCTTCAGGTCCGTCTCTGCTTCACGTGCATCATGCCATACCAGCACCAGGCATCACTTGCGATGGCTTAACTCTTCCCTGTAATTTTAATTCATTCACAGACCTAACCAGTCTCTCAATCCATCTCATTCAGCACCTGAAACTGCACACCTCCAGTTGAGTTCTTCAGTGTTGTAACTTCTATGTCCTGCCCATCTATTCAGCATCACTTCTCGGCATCATATTGCAATAAGCAACTCCAGTACCTGCAACCTCCTACCGTTTCATCTCAGGCACTCAACTGCGGCTGCTCCTTCATGGCAATTACCAGATTCCATCCACCAGCAACAGCTTCTCTATTCTTTATTGAAACCTCATACCATTCAGTTCAAACCACCAGAAATACAACTCAGCTGCAACCAGCACCAATACTAGCTCCATCTTTGCACACATCTGAAACTGTACTACCCTCTTCACTGCCATACCTCCTATTGCTGCACAACCATCAACTCAACCCGCAGTTTTGTCACAACCATTCACCATTTCAGTCAGAGTTTCACAACCAACACCCTTGACATCTCAGTAGTACCACCGCAAGATCAGTTCCATAACGTTCAGTTCTATTTCAATCTTCTTCTCCGTAGCCACCAACAGCTGCATACCACCTCTTCCACCTATCACCTGTAATTTTTCGACAGAGTCCACACTCATGTCGGCTTTGAACTCAATTCTTCGTCCATAGACCTCAGCTGCAACTCCTGGCAACAATTCCAACATCCACAAAGACAACTAATTCCATTTCTGCAACCACACATTCACTGACAGTATCACCTTGTAGCAGCTCAACAAACCATTCTCAATAACCCATTACAGTGGAAGCATTTACACATATCATAACTTGTAAAATCCTAGGCATACATATAAGCAAATCCAAGTCTTCTCTATACTGCATTTCAGCTTACCACCATCTCCTTGTTCTTGTTTCTCAAAACAAAAACAGTAACAACAATTCCACCTCCAATTCAACAATCAATGGCCTCAACCCACTGTTGCTTTTCATAATTCTACCAAACCCTTGTGAACTATCACTGCAATGGTTCGAGCTCAGCAACCCATGATTCAAACTCAACCCTAGCTTTCTAATCTTCAATCAGAAACCCCTTTGATTTCCCATCAGTTCACTTCCGTAATCGATCCAAACTCGAATTTGAGTTTAACCCATCGCGAACCCAAGTTTCCAATTCTTCTTCCATGTAGATTAAATGATCCGACAACATAAATCTCCTCGACTGAACCCTAATTCGCCATTGTAACCTTCTCTTTATCATCTTATTGAATCATTCTCTTAATTTCACCATTAACAACACCTTCATTCATCTCTGAATCTCTCCCTTTTCTCTGAATTTCCTTCTCTCTAATTCTCTCTTCAGCAGCCGCCATGGGTTCTCCTGTGATGAATGAAAGTAAATGATTGAGAACTAAATTATCTCACATGTAGGAACCAAAACTGATATTGGCACCCCACTTAATAGTTAAGGGAAAATCATCTCAAACATGGCATGTCGGTTTCAGATAATCGACGGCCTAATTCCTTGCTCAACTCAACTGTCAGTTTTGAGGAACTGACAGTTCATTCACCTCCTTGCGCAACCTAGCCCACTCCAAGTATCACTCGCCTGTGAATTGGCCTTTTTGCCTTTTACGCTCCAAATAGATGCTTTCTCCTTCTTTTGCTCACGATGACTCCAAAGTACCTATTAAACTCAAAATCAAACATAAGATTCATAATTTACAAGAAAACTCGCGAAGAAAGCATATACAATAGATAAATATCAAGGTGCTTATTACACCTATCAATATCCCATAGAAAATTGCAATATATAAAACCATAAAGATTAATACTGCAAAAAATCATCTTCCAAACAATTTTAGAATTTAATCCAATAAATCTAAAAACATGAAGATGAAAACGTTGGACATAGCTATGTGTAATCACAATAATGGCTATTCCAAACTCTTGTTATTCTTCTAAACAAAACAAGAAAATAGAAGATTTACTAGACGTTAAGACCTTTGAAGAATTCTTTATCGTCCCCAAACTCCTTGTCGTCAACAGCCATTGGGACATAAGGTTCATGAAGATAGAAGTTAATATCAATAAACCTTCTTGACTGATGTCGAACCAGGGCCTTCTGAATCTCATGAGTCTTAAACACAAAAGCCTTTATTTGATGAGTATCCTTTTGCATCTCCTTCAACACTTCAAGAACATCAGAAAACTTCTGAGAATTTGAAGGAACAACTCTAGGCTTCCTCATAGTCCTTATTTTTCTTTTCAATGTCGGAGCTAACAGAGATTTCTCTTTTTCCTTCATGATTGGCAGCTTGACAATCATATTAAACATCCTTTCCATCAGAAGACATGGTACTTGGAGCATCCATAGGCATATGGGTTTGTGAGAGGAAACCACAATCTCAACAAGTGGTCTTGAGATAAAATGAAGTTTCAAGGAAGGAAAAAGGAATGTACGGTTAAATTTTAACAGGTTCGTGCACGCAGAATTCTGAACCCTAAGGAGAGTAGAATTGTCGAGAATAACCCTCCTTAATTGATAGACACAAAACTAAGAAAAGAAGAGAAAAAAAATTTCTTAAAGCCTGAGAGGTACACAATCTTGTCTCTTTTGATCAGGCACATGAGACAGGATTTACCAATCAACACAATCAAGTTGTGCTGCAGTGAACAACGATTTGTCCACCATTTTCCTCTTGAGAGGAATCCACAGACCTCTGTCTATCAAAGCGATTTGACCATACTTTCTTCTCTAATGGTCTTGGTTTATCCTTGGAAACTAACTTCTTAGACGAAGATAAAATCCTACATACTCAGCGGTCTTCTGAGCAAGTTTAAGCTTTGCTAATTGCTTTTCTCTTCGTTGAAGTTTGTTGACGTGCCTCAATTGGTGTTTGTACTTGTAACACTTTGAAAGTTCATGAACCTTTAGAGAACAGTACGAGCACGTCAATCTAGAATAAAAATCAGGATTCTGAGATGTGCAAGCAGCTAGACACATGGTGGAACCTGAAACATTACATATAGAGTTTCCAAGAAAAGGGTCAATTTTTTCTTCCAGATTAGTTGGGTTTTCTTCTGAAAGAATATCAAGATTGATGTATGTATTGCTACAATTATCAAAATCCATATTTTCACCAAGAAGTGCAACACTTGGTTTTTCGTCTTCATTAGAATCATAGCTGTCAGACATTTCATCAAGAGTTGCAGCAAGACCTTTGTTCCCAGTGTATTTTATACGATTTGGACACTCGTTTGCAAAATGACCAAATGCTTTAAACTTAAAGCGCTGTGGCATATCCCCGTCATCAGTTTCATCAATATCCCTATTTTTAGGAGGAACACGATTATGAGGTTTGAATGATGCTTTAGGCTTATCTCTGGAGAACCATTTACTTCTCTTCAAAAAAAGATCCCTAAACTGTCTTGTGATCATCGAGACCGATTTGTCAATATCTTCATCTGATGAATCAGTCTCAGAGTGATCGTCTTCAGAGATATACACTTTTTTACTTTTATCAAGTAATTTAGTATCCTTTACTGCTTTGAACGCAACATCCTTAGATTTGGATGAATGCTCATGATCAAAGATCTTAAGCTTCCCAACCAGCGTATTTCTGGAGAGATTATCTAGGTTATTTCCCTCAACAATGGCATGCTTTTTATAATCGTATCTATATGGTAGCGATCTGAGAATTTTCATCACAATGTCCTTTTCAGGAATAGTCTTACCAAATGCAAAAGATGCATTAACAATTTCAGACACTTTGTGATTAAATTCATCAAATGTTTATTCATCTTCCATACAAAGGTTTTCCCAATCGGAATTAAGGTTTTGAAGCCTAGCTTCCTCTTCACTGATATTACCTTCGAATACGGTTTCTAATACATCTCACGCTTCTTTAGACTTAGTGCAATTTGACACATGGTGCTAAATATTCGGGGTAATGACATGTATAATGGCATTCAAACCGTCGGAATTTTGCTTTGCAACAAGTATATCGGCAGGGATGTATTCACCAATATCCTTGGGAACGTTTACATCTCCAACTGCCACAACGGGAGACATTAACAACACATACACATTATTGAAAATCATGTGCTTTGAAGAAAAGCTCGCATAACAATTTTCCACCATAAGTAATTAGAGCCATCGAAGACTGGTGGTACGTTGATAGAGATAGCACCTCTATCCATAGAGTCAGATCGCTACAAACACAGACTTGTAAGGTCTTGAACGTGTTTGCCTGCTCTGATATCAATTGAAAAAGCGGGGGTACAACAACCACACCCAATATTTCGCTTAGTAATCTGTATGGACAAACTCCAATATACTTTTAAGAGAATCTACAAGGCTCAATCTACAAAAAGTATATCAAAGAGTTTTATCTCTCTTTCTCGATTCAATTCTTTCTTAAGCAAATAGAAATCTGCGAGTCTAATTGAATACAAGAGAAATCACTTGAACGGTACCAAAGACCAATATTCAAGGATCAATCAATTTCAATCAACAACCAAAGGTCGGATTTCCAATTGATTGATTCAAACGCACAACCTATGATATTTCAATTATATAAAAAATATAATGCGGAATAGAAATAACACAGACACCAGAATTTTGTTAACGAGGAAACCGCAAATGCAGAAAAACCTCGGGACCTAGTCCAGATTCAACACCACACTATATTAAGCCGCTACAGACACTAGCCTACTATAAACTAACTTCGGTCTGGACTGTAGTTGAACCCCAATCAATCTCACACTGATTCAAGGTACAGTTCCGCTCCTTACGTCTCTGATGCCAGCAGGATACTACGCACTTGATTCCCTTAGATGATCTCACCCACAACTAAGAGTACTACGACCCAAAGTCGGAGACTTTAATAAACAAATCTATATCACACAGAAAAGTATACAGAATAGATAAATCTGTCTCCCATATATAAACCTACAAGTTTTGTTCCGTCTTTTGATACATCAAGGTGAACATGAACCAATTGATAACCCGGACTTATATTCCCGAAGAAAAGCCTAGTATTATCAATCATCTCACAATAATCTTAATCGACGCGGCGAAAGAAGATATTGTGGAATCACAAACGATGAAACGAAGATGTTGTGACTACTTTTCTATATTTCCTATCGGAGATAAAGATCTCAAGACAATCGTTATGATTGTACTCAAAATGGTACAATCAGCAAGATCAGATCACACAACTACGGGAAAGTAGTATCGGTCTGGCTTCACAATCCCAATGAAGTCGTTAACCTGGTTTTTAAGAAGAAACCAAAGGTTAAAGGAGAATCGACTCTATCTAATACAACTAGTATCACACATGAAATGTGGGGATTAGGTTTCCCAGTTGCTAGAGTTCTCCCTTATATAGTCTTTCAAATCAGGGTTTGCAATCAATGTTAGCTTGGTAACAAAGCATTCAATATTCACCGTTAGATGAAAACCTGATTAGATTCAAGCTAATATCTTTCAATCGTTGGATCGAAAACTTATCTTGTTATACACAAATGAAATGTACTATTTTGGGTTTATGTAACCGTACCCAAACATGAACATTTGTTGGTTCAATAATAGTTAACCAAATGGTTAGCCATATGAGCACTTTCATATCAACCATGTTCTTCTTCACCGTAACTAGTTCAAATGACTCAAATGAACTAAGTTTTTTAATTGCAAGGAAATCTTATGTAACTACACAAGACACAATCAAAGCAAAAACGATTTGATTCACTCGAATCGGTTCATGAACTATATAGCCACGGTTTGCATTTAGCATTCCTTAATCAGGTTTGCTTCAATTGTGTCTTGTGTAGTTACATAAGATTTCCCTGCAATTGAACAACTCTCTTAACTAGTTCATTTGAGTCAATTGAACTAGTTATGGTGAAGAAGAACATGGTTGGTATGAAACGCTCATATGGTTAACCTCTTTGGGTAGACTATTGTTGAACCAACAATGTACACGTTTGGGTGAGGTTAACAAACCTAGAAGCGTACAGTCATTTGTGTATGACAAGATAAGTTTTCGATCTAATGGTTGAGAAATATTAGCTTGAATCTAAATCAGGTTTTCATCTAACGATGAATATTGATTGCTTTGTAACTAAGGCAAAATCCTGATTTGAAAGGCTATATAAAGGAGATATATAGTATTGTGCAAAACTAATCCCCACACCTTACGTGTGATACTAGTTTGCGTGCTAGAGTCGATTCTCCTTTAACCTTGGGTTTTCTTCTTCTAAAACCAGGTTAACGACTTAAAGACTTCATTGGGATTGTGAAGCCAGACCGATACTACTTTTATCGTAGTTGTGTGATCTGATATTGCATCTTCTATCGTAACAGTACAATCATATTGATTGGCTTGAGATCGTGAGAGATCTCCGATAGGCAAGATATAAAAAGTAATCACAAATACCTTCATCTCATCGTTTGTGATTCCACGATATCTTGTTTCTCTACCATACGATTAAGATTGTTGTGAGGTGATTGATTAATCTAGACTGTTCTTCGGGAATATAAGACCGGATTATCAATTGGTTCCTGTTCACCTTGGTTATTATCAAAAGACGGAACAAAAACTTTTAGGGTTTTTCTGTGGGAGACAGATTGATCCTTTGATAGACTTGTCTGTGTGAGACAGATTTGTTTATTGTTAAAGCCTGCGATTTTGGGTCGTAGCAACTCTTAGTTGTGGGTGAGATCATCTAAGGGAATCAAGTGTGCAATATCCTGCTGGGATCAGAGGCGTAGGGAGTACAACTGTACCTTGGATCAGTGGGAGACTGATTGGGGTTCAACTATAGTCCAGTTCGAAGTTAGCTTGGAGTAGGCTAGTGTCTATAGCGGCTTAATACAGTGTGTATTTAATCTGGACTAGGTCCCGGGGTTTTTATGCATTTGCGGTTTCCTCGTTAACAAAATTTCTGGTGTCTGTGTTATTTCAGTTTTCGCATTATATTGTTTATCTTTATAATTGAAATAATAAAGGTTGTGCGTTAGATCATTATTTAGTATAATCCAACCTTTGGTTGTTGATTGTCATTGATTGATCCTTGGACATTGGTCTTTGGTACCGTCCAAGTTATTCCTCGTATTTGATTAGAACTCGCAGGATCTGCTTGAGTAAATCAAACAAGAGAGAGATATAAACTCGTTGATATACTTTTAATTGATTGAGTCTTGTTGATTCTCTTGAAAGTATATTCGAGTTTGTCCATACAGATTACTAAGCGAAATATTGGGTGGTGTTGTTAGACCCCCGCTTTTTCAATTAACATTCTTGATTTTGCCTAAGGAATTTAAGCGTGTTCGATCGAGCTAACTTAAAAGTACATCGATACAAAATTCTCTTTGTCAGAGAGTGATGCATCCTGTGTGAGTACTTCCATGCAGATCTCAATATTGACACTTCGGGAGATTCATGCTACTCAGCTGAGAGTGAACATTTAATCGTCATGTCATATCAATATTGAGAGTTCGGCTGGGAACATAGCATAGGAAAATACTAGGCAAGTCATGCATTAGTGAATAATGCTGGTGGAAGATAAAATTCACAGAAATTTTTGGGATTGCTATTGCACGCACCATTCTAGGTAAATTTCATATATACAAATATATTGAATTGCTCAATACATATTGAGCGAAGAGGCTTAAGCACTCATTGCTTTTAAATGGCTTCTGTTCCTTTACAGGATGACATCGCATTAAATACAGGGTTTACGATTTTAGCCCTTGAACTAAAAACCACCATCAACAACGGTTCCAACAATTCCTTCAAGCAATAAACCATACATTTCTCATAATCCTTTTTCTGAATCCCAATGAAACTCTCCAAATAAGATTTGAACTCCACCTCAGACATTGAGTGTGCCATCTGTCTCTTCTTTTAATTCTCTCATTCCTCCGGAGTTAATTTCTAAAGATTCTCATCTTCAACCTTCCCACGAGTGATGCCTTTCTGTGGATTTGTATTTTGGATATGACACTTACAATTACTACTAATATTGCATTATATGTGTCATGTGCAAAGAAAATGCTTAGCGTCAGGGAAAACTAACCCTATGATATTCATTAGTGCTTGGTCCTTATCCGTTACCACGACCCCGGGAGTTTTATCACCACAGTATATCTCCTTCAAGGTCTCTAACATCCAAGTAAAAATCATATCATTTTAATTATCCATAATTCCCCATGCCACCGTTAAAGTTTGCTTATCGGAAGTGTGGAATGGAATGTTTAACAACGACATGTTATACTTGTTTGTCTTGTACGTACAATCTATCAACAGAACTTGATAGAAGCATTGGGCCAACTTGATCATCTCCGGATGCACTAAGAAAATACGATCATTTTGCCTTCCAATACCTCATTTCTCATTGTGTATCCGTGTTGATCGGCTAACCACTTAGACTGTTCCACAATTGCTCTACCATCAGATGCCCTTCTCCTTAAGGATGATATGGCCGTGTAAATTTTCCTCAAGGACAAGTTATTCTTATCATTCTCCATAATATTCTTAAGGATGTCACTTGGTTTACAAGCTTTCATCGACTTTACCGTTTCCAATTGATGTGGTTTCAACCCACAAACGACAGAATATCCAATAAGAGATACCGGATCATCATGATTATGACAACCATTCATCACTTTAGAGAGCTTGTATACATTGTTGGGTCTATTAACTATAATTTTAAATGGGCAGCCATACTTCTTTGGTTTAGTCATGTCTTCTCTAATCGTCTTCTTCACGCACAGTCTGTCCTCTGCCCCGTGACTTTCATGCTTTCCAACTCTCCCGCAAACAATTTCTAAACGGGTACGGCTTGAATGACGACCTATAACTAATGTGCATTTTATCTCTATGCTATTGTCCACAAATTATTGCTTTGCATCGTCCCTATGTTTTCATATCAAATCAGTATAATAGTGGGCAGAGGTATCAGGGTCCATTTAAGATACGGTTCGGGTTGATCTTCGTCGAACACTTCAACAATCTACATCATTTATCAATAAGTTAAGGATCCAGAATCGGTTTATGTGTAACAGTCGAGAAAACCAATTGTTTGGAATCGGTTTATATATCTAAGTGTATATCAACCGATTAAGAATTTGATGATTTCAGAGAAAAATATTTTCGGGGAGGGTATATAGCCAATTTGTGCGAAAGTATGGAAATCCAAAGCAAAGATCACTCCAACAAGTTCACGATCGTTTCCGACTTGTCCAGAAAGGGGTAAATGATTACATAACGATACAAAAGAGGATCTTTGACACTAGCCACTTAAGCTTTTCGACCCAACAATTTGTAAGTATTTTCTTCTTGGATCGACACAACTCCATTTTGACTACCAATTAATATTTTCTTTAATCGTCCATGAGACCCTTCCGCAATGCTTGTCGCCTGGTTCTTGAAGTTACGATATTCATATGTCCATGCAAACACAAACCTCTCCTTAATCGGTAATCATTGTTTTTTACAATACTCAATCGGTTTTGGGTAATCCGTGCCATATTCATCCTCAAATTTCTTCAAATTAGTTTCGTAAATTTCCTCGATCTTCGACCAAACGATCTTGTCCCATGCTTTCATGAATGCTTTCCAAATCATTCTATCCTCCTTCCATTTTTCATCAAATAACCTTTTTTCTTCCTCTTGTTCTTCCACGGTTAATTTATTAATGCGCTCATCCTCCTCCTTCGACCTCTTGGCACCCTTTCTTGGTTTTTTATCTTGGAAATGATGATGGCAATTGGATTTGAGGTTGTTTTGAATGTGCCACGTACATTGAAAGTTTCGGGCTTCCGGAAACACTACCAATATTGCATGCATTAAGGTTTGATCGTTATCCGTTACAATAACCCTTGGAAAATTATCACCGTTATAAATGGACCTGAATGTCTCCAACATCCAAATGAAACTCACATTATTCTCATGATCCATTAAACCCCATGCAATCGTAAACGTGTTTTTGTCCGAAGTATGACAAGCAATGTTCAACAACGGATGTTGTATTTGTTTGTCCTATAAGTTGCATCTATCAACAAAATTTGATGAAAGCATTGTGCCAATTGGATCATTTCAGGATGTGCCAAGAAAATACATACCACTTTACCATCCTTTTCTTCTGTTCGCAACATGTAGTTATGTAACTCCGCTAACCACTCCGATTGTTGCATAACCGTTCTACCATCCCATTCCGTCCTTTTGATCATTGCTAGGGACGCCTTGATCGTAGACAAAGATGAAAGGTTGTCGGGGTCGTCCTTCTTAATCTTACTTAAGATCGCACTCGCTTTACAAATCCTTATAGACTTCACCGTATCCATTTCATGTGGTTTTAACTTCGCAACCATTACATGTCCAATAAGAATATCCAGATCATCGTGGTTGTGACAACCATTAACAACTTTAGACATCTTACACTCTTTACCTTCCCTACCATCGGGCTTATAGAAGACAATCTTAAATGGGCATCCAATCTTCTTTGTATGAGTTTGGTATTTCTTCCTCTCCGTCTTCCTTACATACTTATTATTCTTACCTTGGTGACTCTTTTTCACCCCACCTCGCTCACATGCCATTTCAAACCGAATATCCTTCACACAAGGGTTCTGAACTACCACACACACCTTCTCCTTTGCCTTGTTCATAAGCCATTCCTTTGCCTCCTTCTTACTTCCAAATGACTAAATGCGCATATAACAAAACAAACATTATAAGAATAAGCATTTAACATATAATATTTGAAGAATAAAAAAGAGAAGTCATGAGTATACCAAATCGTTTGCATAGTGTTGAGAAGTATCCGGCCTCAAATAAAATTCATCGTCCACCGTTACAATAGCCTACAAACAATAACAACAAGTTATTCCAGTACAATCGGAAGCAAGGGATACCACATATCTACCAATTAAAACACAATCGGAGGAAACATATAGTTTATATTCTTCCGATTAAATACTTTGAAAGTTTTTTTGTTTCTGTATTAATAATCGTGCATAATCGGTAGCATTTTTAATTCTCATACTACCAATTACATTAAATCGGTAGAAAAACAAAACTCATCTACCGATTGTGAAATCTGGAGAATTAAAAAAGAAACAGTTTTGGAGGAATTTGAATTTGGGGCTTCCTCAATAATCGGAGGTCTAAAATTATCAACATCTACCGATTATGGATTATGTAACAAACCAATAATTGAAGTTTTGAAATATCTGTATTCGGGGCGACTTTGACAATCGGTAGTTATATAAATTTTCAAAACTACCGATTATCCCAAATTGAAAATTTTCAATTTGGGGTTTTGCATAATCGGTGGAGTTCTATGTTCTTTGTGCTACCGATTAATGAGATATATTACACAGTTAATGATAATCGGTAGATATATAACCATATATCTACCGACTGGGTAGTTCATGGCATTCAGTGCATGCAAAATTCGAATTTTCTCGTTAGAACACTCATACAAACGCATACAAAGTGGGTTATGAGTATCTTAACACAATACCTGTGTGTTAGATGTATCGTTAGCTTCGATCTCGGTTGATTCTCCGGTTTCCTCCATGAAAGCGTCGTTTAGGGTTTCCTCTCCACAAAAGTTGGATCATTCAACATATACCCCAAATCGTCTTCTCTATACGGTTCTTTAGCTTCAACATTATGTTCTTCACCTTCTTCTTCGTACACATCCATATTTCTTGTTGATTTAAGAAAAATGGTAAACTCCCACTTCTTCTTCTTTCTCTTCTTCCTCTCTCTCACACCAAACCAAAAACTAAAACCAAACAATAGGAAAAAGTTGCCTAAAACCAACTATATACGATTAAACTACCGATTGTACAAGTTAACTACCGATTATTCATACCGGCACTACCGATTATGAGGATATCTACCGATTGTGTGTACACATATACACCCGATTATAAATCTACCGATTATGAGGATATATATTGATTGTGTGTACACATATACACCCGATTATAAATCTACCGATTATGGGTTTCGTTGAAAAAAATAAAACAAAACACATTAATCTACCAACTGTAGATTCATCTACCGATTGTGTATACAAATATATCCGATTATGGAAATAACTATAGATTATGGAGGGTATAATTGTCATTTTAAAAATTCGCCGATAAGGGATAGCTTTATTTTACGCTTGGTGACCTTTTTTATCTTTCAGGGTCGCCCCTAATACTTTCAGGGTCCCACCTAATGACGCAAGGCTAAAAATGCTAGGTTAATTTAAGACCATATTTGCTTCTGCGTTGTGGTTGAAAATGGTCAAATAAATCTAGGTGACTGGTGAGGATAAAAACTTAAAAATGTAATAGTGAACAGTAATCAGAGGCAATGACCACTCCTCAGTAAAGATAGAAAGAGAGCAGTGAGTGAGACTCACTTCTCTCTCTCTCGGAATCAAATGGCTCTTCGACTGTCTCAACTGCCTTTGGCTTCCTCATCTTATTCATCATGCACTGCTACTCCTACTCCTGCTCAATCCCAGTTTCTCTTCTTCCAACACCTACCTTTGAATTACAGAACAAAAGTTACCCTTTCTCTCCACCACCGCCACCAACGAAATAATTCCAGACAAATTCTAATATTAGTTGGTAAAGAAAATGCTGAACTTGGTGTCTCCACCACTCAAGAAGACGATAATCAACCACCACTACCACAAGATGCTACTCCTGAAGAACTAGAATATATTCAACAAATCAAAAGAGTTGGTTTTCCTTCTTCACTTTTTTTTTTCCCTCCAACATTATCTTTCTCAAGTAATTATTTTTCTCTTTTCTTTTCTTTTTTTCATTTGATTTTGAATTTAACTTTGAATTTGTTTGGGAATGTTAAGGTGATTGAGCTTCTAAAGAAAAACAGGGATATGCTCTTTAGTGAGGTAATATTTATTTGTTTCCCCTAGTACTTTCAAACTGAAATTGCAGTAGGATTTATGTTGCAATTGATATCCTTCTTGTGTTTGTTAAAATTGTGTAGATCAAGTTAACCATATCTATTGAAGACCCAAGAGAAGTTGAGCGTCGGAGATTGCTCGGTATCGATGATCCTGATACTCCAACTAGGGATGATTTAGCTGAGGCACTGGATGAGGTATTATCTTTTTTTTTTTCTATGTAATATTTCTATTTACTCTCAGTTTCGTACATTTTTTATTGTATGTAATAAAAAGTGATAGAAGATTTAGGGCAGCAATAGAGCCATTCCTTAACTTCAGATATACGCTAAGAAAATCAAGAGGGAGGAATCTATTTGATAGCTGTGGCTATTGGTAGTTTTGGATTAATCCTCACAATTATTAGCATTGGCTTAACTTAGATCCTTTTGCATTTAAGCTCTGGAAAAACTAAGTACAATACCATAAATCTGTCTTGAGTACCCAGCCCTGGCAAGACGTATTTCATGATTCTGATTTAGAAAATGCAACGAGAGAGAAAAATAATCCGCACACTGCCTTAGAAAAATATCCAGAATACCCTGGAGGGTCCAGCTCTTTTGATCTGAAATGAGATTACAATTTACATTCTGCCCTTGAAGTCTCATCAATCTCGAATATCCTGCATGAGAATTTCTTTTGTTAGCTGTATTTCCGTTTCCTGCATGCACTCAAGCTGGAGTTACACATTTATATTTACCAGTGTTTAACATTGGCTTCTGAAACTATAGGTAAATGAAGGAAGAGTACCTGAAAATCGTGTTGCACTTCAAATGCTTGCCAAAGAAATGCTTGATTGGCCTAATGTAGAGGTATTGTAGTTTATTAGGCCACTTAATTGTTAAATGAGATGTAGATGTTATATTTATAATGTGGAATTAGGTCCTTCTTCGTTCTGCTGTCTATTAGTTGACACCATGCATGTTCCCTGTACATCCTTAGGTCCGCTATATACATGTGTGATTTTCAATGTCCTCATATCCAAATTATTGCAGAAGAAAATACTTTAATAAATACTTTTATTTCAAAATAGCAGCCTTCTATTTTACTCTGCGAAGTCTATTTTATCGTTATGGAGATGGATGTCCTAGATAAATGGTACTGATATTGTTAAGATGACACATGAGGAAGCGACTAGCCACAAAAGTAAGAGTAGCAAGACCTGTAGTAACAGTACCATGTAAATATCAATTTACATCGTATGGGCTACTTCTCATACTCCATAAAAATGATATGAGGTCTTGAAATGTAAAGGACGAGAGCCAGGGAAGGCTTAATTAGTTAATTTGTTTTTCAGTTTACATATACGATGTAGAGAAACTTCGGAGATCTGGAGAAAATAAGGTAGTAGACTAGTACTCTAGTACGATATAGGAAGAGCATGGATATGTCAAATTAGTTGATTGTTTGAAATACCCATCCGTTTCCATTAGAAGCTCAATACTGAAAGATGTCCACTCAATGCTTTAAAGCTGTGCAGAATGGTTGGGTGCCTTAACCATTATAAAGGCCGTTTCTTACAGTTTGCCTTTACCCTAAATTTATCCTAATGGAATGGCCTAAAGTCATTGCCAATGTAATCACCACTATGCCGGCCCTTTCTGAAGCAACAATTTAGTTCCTTAGTAGTTGTTTTATTAGTATCATTTTATTAGGGGACATGATATATCTATGACATTATTTGTTAGCCAACCTTATTGGGGTACTGGGTCTGTACAATGTTCCCATCAGATCTTCTGGGGTGCATACATGTTCTCATGTGACAAACAATGCTAAGAGATTCTGTAAACATGGAGTTCAGAGGTGGTGTACTGAATCAAATTATGTTTCTTGAGAATTGTTCATTTTCTTACTTTGTTTTGTCCAATAGGTTCAATCGATAAATAAAAAACCCAGCAAATCTCTATATGCCAAGGCAACTAATACTGGTGTTGATCCCAAAGTGGCTGCTAAAAGACTCAAAATTGACTGGGATACAGCTGCAGAGATTGACGATGATGAGGATGGTGACCAAGTAGACGTACCTGCCGCCGTGGTTTGTTTTCTTATCTCCTCTCTCGGGCTTCTTGCAATTTTTTCCAAGTTTTAATGCGTACTCGAATCTCAGAGGGTGTGAATTGATGCCCCCAGTTTTCCAAATGGAACAACCACATAAACATACCCCCATAGACATGTTAATCAAATTTTGCTGACCCAAAACACCCTATATCTATTCTTAAAAACTAGTACACTCTGGTTAAGCATTATTGATCAGGAACATGACCGAAGTCATACGTAGGATCACTCTGACGTCAAAAATAGGAAATTCTACTTTTGTGATCCTTAGTTTTTATTTCCATATTTTCTGTTGGGAGTGTTAGAACCAAGGTCTAATGTGGTAGTTTGAAATTTCACTAGTCCTATATTCACGTGTTCTACATTTTTAAACCAGTTACGACACCTGATCCTAAACCTATGAGCTTCACTTTTCTGCATTGACAAAGCTCTTTTTGAGTACGTAACCAGGCTAGCTAATTGTCATGCAGGGATTTGGTGCGTTGTACTTGGTTACCGCTCTTCCAGTTATCATTGGAGTCTCCGTCGTACTGATTCTGTTCTTTAATTCTCTGCAGTAATTGTTTTGCTTCTGACGTCTCTGTAGTTGATGTATAATCCCCGAGTCTAATAGAATCATTAGTCTAACTAGACTTGAGGCCATATTTCAATGCGAAAATCAAGTTGTTTCTTGTGAGCTTGACTGCATCAATTGTCAAACAGGCTACACGACTCCCCAAAGAATTATGTTAAAAACAGCCTGTAAGGATTAATGTTAGTTGTAAGTGTGTCTTACACACAAGTCATTACTGTCTGCAAGTGTGTTATACACTTGAGTCCTGTTACTGTCTATTACAGCTTTTATTGGCGGGAAACCGAAGTTACGTTCATCTCGAACCAGCATGTTTCCGTAGAAGTCAATTCAAGGAAACATCCTACTTTGGATAAGTTAGCTCGAATCCATCTCTTACATCTTTAGATTAGTCAATTCAATGAAACCAGATGGGTACCAAGCTTTTTATCAAAATACTTGGAACATTGTTGGTAAGGAAGTAACAAAAATGATTCAAGAATTCTTCTCCTTTGGCCATCTTCCAAGTCAAATAAATGAAAATTTTCAAGTGTTGATTCCAAAGAAAGAAATAGTGACTAGACCCACTAATTTGAGGCCAATAAGTTTGTGTAACATCAGTTACAAGCTTATAACAAAAATTCTAGCCACTAGATTAAAACCTATTCTTCGCAAAGTCATTTCTCCATGGCAGACAGCTTATGTACCAGGCAGGAACATTCATGATAATGTCATTATTGCTCATGAGATGATGCAATATATGAAGACAACAAAAGCTACTCAAGGTGTGGTGGGGGTCAAGCTAGATATGGAAAAGACCTTTGATAGAATGGAGTGGGATTTTCTGCATCAAATTATGAGTCATTTGGGGTTTTCACAGAAGTGGTGTCAGCTAATCAACAAGTGTATCAGTACTGCAAAAATCTCTATTTTCTTATCAATGGAAATCCAATGGAATTCTTCTCTCCAACAAGAGGGCTAAGGCAGGGTGATTCTATATCTCCTTACTTGTTTATTTTGTGCATGGAAGGTTTCAGTAGATTGCTTTCAAATGCTGCTAATCAGAAAATCATAAAACCGGTGATCCCAGCAAAAATAGGGCCAACAATTTCACATTTACTGTTTGCAGATGACTGCATTCTTTTTACAAAGGCTACTGAAAGATCTATAAATAATCTCAAGGAGCTAATTCAAAAGTTTACTTCTTCTTCTGGTCAGATGGTCAACTTAGAAAAATCAAGTGTGTTCTTCAGCAAGAATCTCAATGAAGATGATTGTAACAACATTATCAATTGGTTACAAATGAAGAAAATGGATGAAAAAGAAAAGTATCTGGGAACTCTTCTACAAACTCCCAGAAGCAAAGATAAGTTTTTTGACAATGCAGTTAATCAGATGGACTGTATGCTACAAACATGGCAAGGGAAACTTACCTCACAAGCTGGCAGAACAACTCAGATACAAGCTTCTCTCAGCAGTAAAACAAATTACCAAATGGGTTTATTTGAAGTTCCAGAAAAAAAAAATAACTAGAATGGAAAGAATCCAAAGAAACTATTTCTGGAGCAAAAAGAATGCAAAAGGAGGCAATATCATATCTTGGAGGAAAATAAACAAACCAAAAAGAAATGGAGGTTTGGGTTTGAAAGACTTGAAGGTGGTGAATCATACACTCCTAGCTAAACTGGCTTGGAGACTCATACATGAAAAAGAAGCCATGTGGTACAAAGTGTTAGAAGCAAGATATTTCAAGGGCAAGGATCTTCTGTTAGATAATACAACAAAAAAGAGAAGTTCTTGGATATGGCAGAGTATTCAGACATGGCTAGAAATTATCAAGAAGTATTACATATGGGAAATTGGTGATGATACTTCAGTGAAAGCTCAGATGCATAGATGGTATCCAAATTCGGAAGATGTGAACCCTGAAGCTGCTTCTTCCACTCAACAAATACACAACAACATAATGGTGGCTGATTTAATCTCTCAAGATTAGGGCTGGCAATGGATAACCGATATCCGGGATCCGTTTCCGATTATTCGAAATCCTATAGGATTTTATCCGTTATATCGGATACCGGATATTCGAATCCGATAACTTGTCGGATATTTCCCCTTAACCTATCGGAATCGGATTGGGCTCTATCCGTTAGGTTAATATCCGATATCCGATAGTGTAGGTGCGTACATGTAATTTTCCCATACCCAGTCTACTAGTCGAGGAGGAGTCGAGAAGACAGAACTCATTTCCCTTTTATTTTTTTCTTCTCTTCTCAGTTCTCACTTCTCAGTCTCGCTCCCAATAATTTTCCCCTCTCCAATAATTAATCACTCAATCAGGTATTGATTCTCTCCCATCTCTTTGTTGTAATTATTTCTCTTTTAATTTGTTCGATTTCTATGTTCGATTCTTATGAAATTAGGGTTTGTGTTGCAATAAAAAACTAGGGTTTCTGTATGGATGAAAGATTTGAGATGGGTTTAAACTGAATTAGAACATGTGGTCGAAGAATAACTTAATATTGATAGTTAGGGTTTGATAAAGTGCGATCTCAGCTCGACCTAAATTCCTTCGTCTTCTAGGGTTTTCAGTTTCATGGTTTTCATGGTTTTATCATTGTCTTGTTCATGAAATCTGGGCTAATCTCTTGCTGTTAATGTTTATTGCAGGATCCCAAGAAAGGTTTTCGGAAACTCCAGTAGCAGCAAAGAACTCCCCTGTATCTCTAGGAACCTGCACTGCTTCACGACTGCATACATCTGCTTTAGTTGCAGGTCTGCATCCAGTGATTGAATTTGATTATGTTTTAGAGGTGTTTTGATTTATGGGTCTGTTTGATTTCTTATTATTAAGGGGTTTATGTAGAAAGTTCATTAAG
The DNA here is from genome assembly GCF_003573695.1 of Papaver somniferum. Lineage (NCBI taxonomy): Eukaryota > Viridiplantae > Streptophyta > Magnoliopsida > Ranunculales > Papaveraceae > Papaver > Papaver somniferum. The sequence continues at coordinate 194,759,735 of NC_039358.1, read as the reverse complement.
AACTCCATTAGTTTTGATTATTGAAAGTGAGCCTAGAAGCATGATAAGTAGACGGTGGATACACTAATTTGAAATTGGATCTTTTGATTTTCACAAGTAGTTTTGCTTCTTAGTTCTTGGAATAGGATATATGATCATGTGTGTGCTGATGAAAAAATGCAAATTTGTGTGTTCTCAGAATGTCTGAAAGTCAAAGAGCATCCAATAGAGTTGGAACTTCAAGCAGTCAACCCAACTCCGAGCAACCAGAAAAAGAAGATCAAAGTGTTGCTTCAACAATTGCTTCAACATCACCTTCTTCGGGTAATAAGAGACTAGATATCGATTTTTTGAGTGAAAGCCTATGCATTTTGCTTGATTACACTCTTCATAATAGTGGTATATTTGGTGATTCAGTTCCTTGTAGTAGTGAGAATGACCTTAAGGTTCCGTTGACTTGGGATTTGCTGTTGCAGAAACCCAAATGTGAAATCTTGAAAATCTGAACCCCCTAGAATTGACCCTTGGATAGATTTGAAAGGCATATGCAGTTCATTTTTAATTGGCTAGACCAGATCTTGGAGGTAACAAGCGTTTTACCAGGCCCTGCAGCTGAATTTATCTTCTGTGAAACATTGAAAGACATTTTGTAGTAATTTTTGCTCTCATCTGCAACTTTATTATTAAATTTCTGCTCACCTTGTGTTGCACTGTTGCTTATAATGGTGAAAGCTTTGAGAAATGTTGGATGTCAGAATTTTCTTATCAAGTGATTCTTTGTGGTTTGTCAATGCAGAAATGGAAATCGTGGACTGAAGTGAAGTTGATGCAATGATACAACATACTAGGCAGCCAAGCAAGATCACACTAAGTTACACTACTCACTAGCATGTTGACATTGTTAGCCTCTGTGACTGTTAGACATTGTTTTTTTCTTTCTTGGCTTTGTTGTAGCCTGTTGTATACTTTATTTTGCATTGACTAGACTGGGAGTAGACTATTTAACTTTAAACATTGTGCTTGTGTGGGTTTGTACTTCTCAGTGAACATTTTGAACTTAAAAAGACAAAGAGTCTGTTTTTTTCAAGCATTTAGTTTTTTTCCTAGTTATCGGATTTTAACGGATAAAAATCCGATATCCGATAGCTTAATCTTAACCTTATCGAATTGGATTTTTTGATATCCGCCGGATGTTATCGGATATCGGATATCTGATAATCCTTAACCTTAACCTTATCGGAACTTCCAATATCCGTCGGATATCTATCCGTTGCCAGCCCTACTCAAGATACTAGAACTTGGAGTGTCAGCAAGCTCAACAATCATTTCGATAGTTCTCAAGTGCAGCAAATCAGAAATATCAGAATTCCCAGCTCTGGCAAAGACAAATTGAGATGGTCCCTTACCAAATGTTGGAAATTCACAACCAATTCTTTATACAGAGAGATTATAAAGACTCGGGCTCCTCTTCAACAAAATACTATTCTTCAGGAATCTCAGTGGTTGAAACTTTGGCATATGGAAATACCTTATAAATTTCAACAATTCTTATGGAAGTTTTGTCAAGAAATCTTACAAGTTAATAAAAGGGTCATCAAATATAGAAAAGATGTCAGCAGCTTGTGCTCTTTCTGTGGTCAAGAAGAAGAAACAACAACTCATCTGCTAAGTGAATGCAGTTTTTCAGATGCTATCTGGTTTGGAATACCTTCAGCCGTGCATCAATCCAAGAAGAATCACAATACTGTCAAAGAGTGGATTATCTCCTGGTTTGCTGATGAAAACTCTCTATAAGCTACTGATAATCATCTGGCAAATCTTGCTGCTTGCACCATATGGCATATATGGAAAGCAAGATGTGAGAAAGTCTTTGAAAACAAAACTTATCATCCTAGAAGTATTGTGCATAAAATTCATGGATACATAAATAGCATAAGCCTAAATTGCACAGATTCTCAAAACAAGTCTCTCAACAGGAATTGCATTAGTCGGCATGAAAATTGGAAGAAACCACCATATGAATGGATAAAAATCAACATAGATGCATCTTTTGTTTCTCAGAATACTAATGCAGGCTTTGCTTTAATAATTCGTAACTCTACAGGGGGATTCTTGGCAGCAATGACATTCTCAGCAAGAGCCAGAGATGTAAATCAAGTTGAATCCTTAGTTTTGCTAAGAGCTTTGCAATGGGTGTAGAAAATGAAGCTCAAGAATGTTATCATAGAAGGAGATAATAGGTCAGTCATTGAGTGTTGTAATAGTAGTGTAGAAGGCTTTAAATGGGAGGATCAAAATGTTATCACTGATTGTCAAAAATCCTCCAAAATTTAGAGTTTTGTCTAGTTTCTTTTCATAAAAGGTCTGGTAATAGTGTAGCAAATAAGTTAGCTAAGTTTGCTAGAACTAGCATTAGATTTCAGGTTTGGAGAGAAGATCCTCCAAATATTATAGCTAGTATCCTAGAAATGGAAAGCAAGAATTAGGTGTTTGTCTGAGTCAGTTTGTACTCTGTGTGTTGTCTTTGTCGTGGTTGTTCTCTCTTGTCGTGTTTTCAATAAATCTCCTTCTTCTTTGCTCAAAAAAAAAAAAAAAAGATTAGCATGATCGAATAATACTAGCACGAATATATGGTCAATACGATAATAGACAATCACACATGACACAGATTACGTGGTTCACCGACCTTTTGTAGGCTACATCCACGGCCAAAATCACCCCGAGAATCTTCCATTATTATAATAAGTCATTACATTGAAACTTTATGTAATCAGCTAGTTATGTAACCCACTAGTGCTAAACGTTAGAAACAACAAGACATATTACGAAGAGTTTACCTTTTCTTTTGTTTTTCTTCTTCTTCCATAAACCTTCACCGCCATGGTTGCTTTGACTTTAGACAAAAACATGAAGAACATCATGAATTCTAGCTTCTCCCATATGAACCCTAGAAACACTGGATTTCTCCGATACCCACTCTTTCAACAAGTCACTCTTCTCACATAGATTTCGCCCCATCACCAACCATTATAGGGAACATCGGTTGTGACCCTCACACCTTGTCAACAGGATTCTACAAGAGAATTAGTCCAGAGAATGATTTCTCCGCACCATATAAGTTCTCTTATATAGTAGTTACATCCTTGCTCCCCAAGTCTTAAAGAACTTCTAAGAATAACCTCACGCCTTAATTAGGAAACACTAAACTTGGAAAACACTCCTCCAAACCGTCATACAAGTTTCCTAATCCAAACAAATCTGGTAGACAATCTATTCCCGAAATAGGCTTTTAGCCACGGTTTTGAAAGCATTAGATCACTGTTTCTACTTCAAATTGCGTTATCAAAAGTCCAATTTCAGCCATAATGTTATGTTTACGGAACAAAATCCTAATAGTATTAACAAAATGTTTATTCTTTTATGTCTGAAACATCTCTGCATAAATACAGAGTTTGTCTGTTTTTTTTTTTGATGAGAAAAGCTTAATAAAAATCATTTCATTAAATATTTCATGGTATCAAACTTTTGACGAAGATCTCGATTCTTCATCACTTTTCGATCCAACATTGCTCAACAACAAATTCCGCTGCAAAATTTCTAAGATTTCTTAATATTCATAAGATTCATCACTACCAATTCTAAAAATCATTACTATTTGTTCGTCTGATAATTCTAGATCTAGAATCTTATTCACCTTTTATCAGTTTTTGAATAAAGTTTTTAGATCTCATTGATAAATTCTTTGATATTCTTGTAATCGAACAAGAATTTCTTTATCTCTGATCTTTTCTTGAAGGTTCTTGATTTCAGACCGAGAATTCTTTTTCATTCTTCAACAAATCTTAATTCCTGTAAGGCTATGGATGCTCATACTTCTGCTTTACCATTCAAAACATCACAAACTTCGTATCCGTGAAGCTCAAAGATGATGGCTCAAACTATTTGATTTGGAAAAATTTATTTGAGTCTATTCTAATTACTACCGATCTATATGAGTTAGTTGATGGGAGTACTCATGAACCTACTGCAACGATTGAGCTTGATGGTGAGACTTCACCAAATCCGTTATTCTTTCATTGGTGCAAGATAAATCGATTTTTTATGTCATGTTTGAATGTAACATGGATGACACAATATCAAGGGGAATAATTGGATTTTCAACTGCAAGAGATATTTGGGTTTATTTAGATAGACAATTTATTCAAAAATTTGTTGCAAGGAAATCTATTTTCTAAGAATCCAACTCCATTCTATCAAGAAAGGTAATAAAAGTATCTCTGCCTATTTTGATAAATTAAAAGTTATTATTGATTCCCTAGTTGTTGTAGGAGAAAGAGTTAAAGAATCTGATATAGTAATGTATGCTCTAATGGGATTGGGAAAAGAATATAGGCAATTTTTTATATCTGCTCACAACAGGATACTGAATTTTATTTTAATGAGGTTGTGTCAAGACTTTTGCATCATGAACAATGGCTTAAAACAGAAGATGCTGGAACAATATCCATTCTTGATACTCAAAGTTCAGCTTATTATGCTAAGAATAATATTTCTCACAATGCATCAACATCAAAAAAGCCTGGTAATAAGAACAAGACTATTGTGCATGATTTTAGTCAAGTTGGATGTCACATTTGTAAACAGAGAGGTCATACAACAAATATTTGTCGTTTTAGGTATATTCTAATAAAGTTTCTACTCTACTACTTCTGATGGTGCTGGAGCATCCAATACTTTACAACAAGTCGTTGCTGCTATACAACTTCATTCTGCAGAAGTTACTAATACAGATCCAAATATTGTTTTAGTGTGGTTACCTAACTCAGGGGCTACAAGTCATTTAACAAAGGATGCTCATCTCTTGGGACATGTAAAAGATTATTCTGGATGTGATAAAATAATGGTGGGAGATGGTACAATATTGCCAATTGAGAAGATAGGTAACATAGTACTTGATACAAATAACAGTCACTTTCATTTAGATGATGTTCTGTATGTGCCTACTATCAAACGAAACTTGTTGTCTATAGCCAAATTCACTAAGGATAACAAAGTTTCTATCGAGTTCTTTGAATGGGGGATGAAATAAAATGTGTCAGAACAAGAAAAGTTTTAGCTGAAGGCAAAATTAAGAACAATTTATATCCTATGGAGGGGCTTACTTATTTTGCTATGACTGCAACTACTTCGAAGTCCAATAATTCCTGGAACTTTTAGGGGCGCCCCCGAAAGAATTAGGGGCGACTTTTTTTATTCCCAACCCATATACAACGTTAAGGAAAGTCCTAAAGGTTAGTAGAATACGTTAATGCCCTTACATAATCGGAAGTCATTTTGTGTCCGATTGTTAATACTTAATCGGGAGTTAAGTAACTCAAAGATACTACCGATTGATATGAATTTGTGGCAAACGCGTAACTGGCTTCTATGACAATCGGTAGAAACATGAACCTCACGATACTACCGATTGATAAAGTATAGAAATAAGAAATCTTAAGAATTTTTCCATGTTGAAATTTGGGGTTACTACATAATCGGAAGTCTTTTTGTGTCCGATTGTTCATACTGAATCGGGAGTTAAGTAACTAAAAGATATTACCGATTGTTAACGTATAGAAATAAGAAATATTAAGAATTTTTCCATGTTGAAATTTGGGGCTACTATATAATCGGACGAAAAAGAAAATGTCTAAACTAACGATTAGGAAATTCGAGAAATTCAAAATTTAAACAATTTTGCTTAATTGAAATTTGGGGCTACTTAACAATCAATAGCTAATGAGATGGTATTAACTCCCGATTATATCGTTTGACCGATAAAACCAATATCAACCTAAATTCATTTCATTTTATTTCTTTTCAACTTCAACTCATATTCTCTCCTCTTCCCTGTGATTGCATAGAGGAAAACTTTCCCCCTCGTTCAACTCCGCTTCAATACATTATGTTTATGGTTTGTGAATTGTTAGTTTTATGGATTATGAATGGTTTTATTTCTACCTTTATGCATTTAACGATGACTCGTAAGCAAATCACATTTTATGAATTTTGATGCACAATCGGAAGATTAGTTAATATACTACCTCCCGATTCTGGGGATTTTGCAAAATAAATTCAGATTCGGAAAGTAAGTTCACTCCTTGAACTTCCGATTATAATAATCGAGAGTTTTGTAATATAGTTGTCTACCGATTATTCTATGTGAAGAAAACTTTGTTTCATGTGTCCAAACAATACCATATTCGGAAAGTAGGTTCACTCCTTGAACTTCCGATTATAATAATCGAGAGTTTTGTAATATAGTTGTCTACCGATTATTCTATGTGGAGAAAACTTTGTTTCCTGTATCCAAACAACACCATATTCGGAAAGTAAAATCACTCCTTGAGCTTCCGATTATAATAATAGTTAGGTTTATTTTATATTGTGCCTCTGGTTCTTCAGTGTGAAGAAAACTTTGTTTCCTGTATCGAAACAACACCATAATCGGAAAGTAAGTTCACTCATAAAATTTCTGATTATGATAAACGGAAGTTTGTGTAACCAAATAAACGACCGATTACCCATAATCGGTAAGGATATTAAATTTATGTACTTCCCATTACAGCCATTACATAAAATTCAAAAGACCTTAACGTTACAATCATGTTAAAAGCACCTAAATCCATACTCTTACGATCACTTAAAGTATTAAAAAAGATCATAACTTCCAGTGACTATAGAAATTGTCCCTCTTGATTTTGTAACATCTTTCATGTTCAAATCGTTTCCATAGAGGTCCACATACCGGCGATCAGCAAGATTTCTCTGAAATTACGAATGAGTAACAAGTTAGTACTAAATAATGTTTATGTGAGCCGGAGTTACAAAGATACTTACTCGTTTTTCATACGTCCACCAAGGAAAAGCGTTCCTAACAAATCGTTCCTCATCTTCAAGTTTGTCAATCTCCTTATCGAGCACCTTCTTTCTCATCTTAATATCATTGGATGATCTTCGAATTCGATTACCATCTAACGCCTCAAATACCATTAAGATACAGTTCCATAACTGCTCTTTGGATTCTGATTTGTGGAGCTTGTGAACACGATCATGAGTAGTTACCACAACGTACGCTCTATAAATAGCACAATCTTGTTCTTCGACAACAACAATATCCATGTTTTTGTTTTCAAAATTAGAACTGAAGAGAGGAAAGAGTTTGTTGCAAATGGGTTGATATATATGAGTTTCTTTATATAGGTTTATGGACCAACGACTCTTTTTCTTTTTCCAAAAAACTCCAACGGCTATTTCATCAATTAGGTTTAAACTGCAACGGCTATTTTAACGAAGGTTGAATCTGAGGCTACTTATAATCGGTAGGTTTACAAGTTATATTATATACCGATCATGGAAGATTTCAAAATTCATCAAATGAAGGATTTAAGAAAAATCTCATTTTGGGGCAACCCATAGTCGGGAGGTTTTGTAACCTATTAAGCTTCTGATTATGGCTACATCCAAAACACAAACCAAATGGTTATGGTTGGCTATGTACCCTCAAAACCTATGGAATTTGGCCAAGGTTGAATCTGGGGCTACTTATAATCGGTAGGTTTACAAGTTGGAATCTCTACCGATTATGGCAGATTTCAAAATTCATCAAATGAAGGATTTAAGAAAAATCTCATTTTGGGGCAACCCATAATCGAGAGGTTTTGTAATCTATTAAGCTTTCGATTATGGCTACATCCAAAACACAAACCAAATGGTTATGGTTGGCTTTGTACCCTCAAAACCTATGGAATTTGGCCAAGGTTGAATCTGGGCTACTTATAATCGGTAGGTTTACAAGTTATATTATCTACCGATTATGGCATATTTCAAAATTCATCAAATGAAGGATTTAAGAAAAATCTCATTTTGGGCCAACCCATAATCAGAACATCAGCTAAATACATTAACTACCGAATATAATAATCGATAGGTTTCTTAACCTGCATAGCATCCGATTGTGGCTACATTTTCAAAAAAAAAAAGAGCCGTTAAAACTCTCATCTATATAAGGAGGGTAACATCCCATCATTTATGCACCACACTGAAATTATTGAGGTGAAAATTAAAGTGAAGATCATTATCAATGGAAATTCCGTCATCAGTCGAACACATACTTAGAAGATGCAACCGAATAACATCATCAATTGCAGCAATGGAAGAAGAGATACAGAAAAGAAGCAAACAACCAAAAAAAACTAGACCATCGTTAATTGCAATGAAGGAGGAAGAAGAGGCAGTCGAGGCAAAGAAACGAGGTCAAGAACAGTTCCATCAAAAAGAAAGATTAAAACAAGTTGAGGAAGTGACCGAATGGGTAAAAAATTATTACATTGTCAAAGATCTACCCGAAGAACATCCGAGTGAGACTATATTTTGGATTAATGTTTCATTGGGTCCTTTCGCTGGAAAGATGGACTGTAAGAAACCACGCTATGATTATGAACCAGACTACGTTTGTTCAAGGGTGAATCATGTTCTGAAATTGTGCACCAAGTACAACGAGTTTCTTGCTAGGCACAGAGACGACAGGAATGCGGCACAAGATGCTTATACCAAGTGGAGAGGAGAGTCGTTTCTGCATTTCGAAGCCGCATTGATAGTTCAATGAAGGACTGGAAAAAAGAATAACATGTGATGTGTTTAGAAAAGTTTGAATCTTCCCTTGTAATTTTCAAAATTTAAATTGTAATTGGAGGTTTATTTAATATTTAGTAACCGATTATGCTTATTCGTAGGAATGTTTGAGTATTTGTGTTCTGATTATGATTTCTTATTACCATTACATAAAGTGGAAACTAGCCCTGCCTCGAAATACACACTAAATCGGTAGATAGTAAATAAGATTATCTACCGATCGGATACCAAGAAACTAAAGACTCTGAGTTCAAAATGCACATAATCGGATACCAAGAAAAATACTAAACCTCCGATTAACATATTCGGGAGAAATTTTTATGACCATTTCTACCGATTATAGTTCAATATTGTTCGCACAGTGTACATTGTATCAGTACACTGGTTTTACACCTCACTACAACGACCATATTTTGAAAAAATATAGCCGTTGGGACCATCATCTATATAAATATGGTAACCTCTTATCATTTCTACACCACACTAGTTTTGTGTATGCTACAAGAAGATTTTCCATCGTCAACTCTTTCTAGTTCATTCTATATCTCATCTTATAATCATGACAACATTTGACGCAACTGAAGATTTGGAGATTGTCAAAACATGGTATCATGAAACAAGACGCGAAGATGTCATATCCGGAAGGATCACTTCCGAAGTCTTTTGGGGGAGGATATATAGCCAACTTGTGCGAGAGTACGGAAATCCAAAGCAAAGATCCGTTCAACAAGTTCATGATCGGTTCCGACTTATCCAAAAAGGAGTGAACGATTGCATAATGATACAAAAGAGGATCTTTAACCCAAACCACTTAAGCTTGTCGATCCAACAATTTGTAAGTATTTGCATACTTCTTTTACATAGCGGAAAAATGAGTCACTTAAGCTTGTCGATCCACTTAAGTTATAACAAAAATTTGTTGGTTTATGTAGGAGGCACTCACAAAAAGGAAGTACTTAGAGGAAAAAGGAGAATAATTCATATATGATGGAAGTTATTGATGTGTGTCGTAACCACAGCAAATTAATCAAGATATTTCTCACTAATTAAATAATAATATAGCGGTAGTAAGGATCGTTCATACAGAGAGATGTGTAATTGATATGTTATTTGATTCAGCAAAATAATAAAAGACAAGGGGGATTGTTTGATCAACGTAAAATAAAAACAATAACAAATAAAAGAAAGATGATCAAGGAATCCTTCGCCGTTACCAAGCGATAACTGGATTAGTATACTTATCTATCTTCGTTAGAACCATTCATCACCAACCGTAGAATAGCAGCTAGCTCAGTGCTATCCCCAAAACTCCTTATACCACGGATACGGAAGCTCTCCAATATCGGATTTTATCCAACCGAATCACCAAGTAGTAGCTCACTCAAGGTGTAATCCGAACGTTTAGGCTTTGTGAATTAGGTTGATCCCAGTAATTAAACTCTTAGCTCAAGGTCCACTTGCTGGTGTTATCTTCACTCGCAATTTCTCCACAGAATCCCTCTGCAAGGTCTCGCGATTTCTACTTGTGTATGAATTATTCGACGATTACTTATCTCCTAACTCAATACTAGCAATAGAACAATCAATAGACTAATCTAGTATGCATCCCAAATCAATCTAAGAATCACTCATAAATATTAGATGTAGTGAAAACAAGCGATAAGATGATTAAAACTCATAACAAACTTGTATAATAATAAAGCTTCACGCTAGAACATTGAATTCATCCTTAATCAATAAAGTTTAGCCTCTCATGTTTACACCGTTTCCCGGTTTCCCCCTAAAGGGGTAAACCCTAGAGTTTTAATAAAGAACAAAAGTGTCTTATGAGATGTAGAGATATAATTCTAGGTCAAAAAGTGTTTCTTTTATAGTCTCCAAGTTGTAGAAGCGCCCATGCATCAATCCCGGTCGAGTGGTCGCCAAAACTCCCAAATTAGCCTAACTAGGTCATGCTCAAAACTGGCCGTGCAAAGAAGTACATAAACAGAACTTAATGGGCCCACGAACACACTGTTAAGGTCCAGCCCAATAATTGTTCAGCTATCTTATATAACTGTCAGATACAGGGAACTGACAGTCTATTTCTTCTCTTCTTATTACGGTCGGGACTTTCCCATACACAAGTTTCTCTGTAGCTTTTCCGAAAATATTCTCTTCAATAACGGCCAGGACTTCCTAGACGTATGTTCTCCTGGATGTTTCCCTTACTTTCTCGTCACTTTTACGGCTGAAATTATCCATCCATAAACTCTCCTGAGTTTCACTATTTCTTTCCTTCTCTTCCGGCAGTTCCATACGACTCTCGACTATCCCTGTTCTTCTTCATTAACAACACCCAACTCCATCGAGTTATCACCAAGCTCCATATTCTTCTATTAGGAAATAATATATGAGAGTCTATATTAAGGAGATATGCACATTAAGTTGTGAGAGTTTATGTTAGGAAAGTGTCTATGTTTAGAGTTTGATCTTAGTTAGGAAAGTGCCTTGAGTGGTCGTGAAGTTTGTGAACAATATAAATAGGCTGTTGAGCCATGAAAGTTGACACACCAAAATTATTATCAATGTAGTCTTTTATGCTTCCGCGTTTATGCTCTCCTCTCTCTTGCTCGATCCTTAACATGGTATCAGAGCGAGGTGAGAGGTAGAGAGAGGAGAGAAAGTTAGAGAGTTTTCGTTTTAGGGTTAAAAAAAAAAAAAAAAATTGCTGGGAAGAAGACATTAGGGTTTGAAAAAAAAAAGGATTATTGCTATCTTGCTGCTCCATGACTTGTTGCATGTGAAGTCATGTTCGTGTGGTTTTGTTCATGTGCTTGTTGACGAAAAGAAGGACTAGGATCAAGATGGAGAATTATATAAAGAACGGAAAGATGTTACTTCCCTAGATTTGATTTCCAGTGCGATGATGTTTGGTTGTTGTTAGTTCGATGGAGAATATGGAAACTGTTTTCTGTTGATGCTGTTAAGATGGAGTCATAGAAAGAATGAAAACTGGAGATTGGCAAGCAAACATGGTTGGCTGGTAATTGATCATCGGTGATGGAATAATTGTTACCGATGATATTGAATATGAATGATGAAAGCTGAGTAGTTGGTTAAGCAGATGAGAAGGATTTTGTCTGGATTAGAAAACAAGCACGAGGAAGAAAGCTAGGTGGCTGAGTAGGTTAACGCCTGACATGAACCAGATGATGCTGATGTTGTTGTTCTCGATTTCGTGGGTTTAAGGTGATGGTGGTTTGATTCTGGCAAGCGTACGAAAAAGGAGAAGTGCCCAAGCAAGGTGTTGTTTCCATTAATAAGGAGGAATTTCAAAGTAAAGTTAGATTGCTGCCATTAACGATGGATGGATGATGAGTATTTGGTTGATCGGTTCTGCTAGTAATGGCAGTGACGATGGTTATGTCTGGTGGTTGCTGCTGTGATGATGAGCAGGTGTTGATGGCTCATGACGGAGGTTGCTGCCATTAACATGTGAAGCTGGAGATGGGTTGATGGATAGTTGAAGGCAAGAATGGTTTTCCAGGGAAGTGGTGATATTGTACCTCGGTGATTTCCAGTAATCACACAGTGATGATGATGACGCTGAGAAGAACAAGGGTTGTTGATGGAAGAAAAGAGTGCTGCTGGTATTACTGGAAGTTCGGTGATGGATGTTGTGAAGTGCAGGACAGATGAAGTTGTTGCCGGAGATAGAAAGACGATCGGGATCAAATCTGTTTTTTTGTGAGAAGAACGTGCATGAGTTATGGGTGCGATGTTTGCTTTGATTTCACAACCCTAAGATCAGGTGAGAAAAAAAAAATAAAAAAAAAAGTGTTATTGGAGGATTGTTACAGAGGTTAACGGTTACAGGTGAACAAAAGTGTGACAAAAGAATGTCACAGTTAAGTGTTACTGATGAATTGCTACAGAAGCGTAACAGTAGAAAATTGTGATAGTTTCTGTTAGAGGTGTTGCTGAAAGCTGTTCAAGATGTTGGAAGAAGTGAAGTGTCGTTGAAGAGTTTGTGGCAGAAACTTAGAGATCCTACAAAGTGTGGCAGACTTTGTAAAGACGACAAGATTGTGAGAGAATCTTGAAGAACAAAGAAGTGTGAAGGTTTTGCAAAAATAGCGTGACTGGAATAAGAGAAGAAGAAACAACATTCATGTTGTGAAGAAAAAAAAAGAAAAAGAAGAAAACAATCACCAAGAGGTGATGAGAAAAAGAACAACAATAATAGGTTGAAATCCTATGAGTTGTCGAGAGAGTACAAAAGTATTCTATCGAAGAAACCAAGAAAACAAGAGTACAAGAAGTATTCTTCAGAAGATAGGACCGAAATGTCCTTAAACTACAAAGATGGGACCGTAATGTCCTTAAACTACGAAGATGGGACCGTAATGTCTTTAAACTACGAAGAGGACTGAAATGTCCTTAAACTACAAAGGTGACCGAAATGTCCTTAAACTACAAAGAGGACCGAAACGTCCTTAAACTATGATCTGAAGATTTTTTTTTTTTTCGCAAAAGCGTTGAAAAAAAAAAAAAGAAAAGAAAAGAAAGAAAACCGAAGTTAAATTTCTTTGGTCCAAGATGGGCATTCGTGATCTACATGCTCCATCTTGAGGGAGGGTATTAGGAAATAATATATGAGAGTCTATATTTAGGAGATATGCACATTAAGTTGTGAGAGTTTATGTTAGGAAAGTGTCTATGTTTAGAGTTTGATCTTAGTTAGGAAAGTGCCTTGAGTGGTCGTGAAGTTTGTGAACAATATAAATAGGCTGTTGAGCCATGAAAATTGACACACCAAAATTATTATCAATGTAGTCTTTTATGCTTCCGCGTTTATGCTCTCCTCTCTTTTGCTCGATCCTTAACATCTTCTCCCTGAAATTCTCGAGCTCAATCTCCTCTAACCATGCATTCACCGTTGCTGTCAGTCACCACAACAGTGTATCACTCTGTCTCGTCTTTCTCTGCCAATCACCATTGCAGCTCAGCTCGAGCAGTCTTCATCCATCGCTTCCAACCCCGGAAATGACAGCAGCCATTAATGGCAGCAACCATTTTCTTCCATACTGCCCGGTATTCTCCATCTCGTCTGTGCCAGCGTCAATCCCACGATCTCAACCCATCTTCCATCGACAGCCATCAATCTTCATTACCTCCACAGCGTACCATGTTATCAATCAACCCCAGCTCGACTCCACTCTGTCACTGGCAGCAGCAATCCAACTCCTTCTCACGGCTAACTCCTCGATAATCATTACTGCCATCAATCCCGATTATCACTGCCATCTCTCTTAACTGTCGCTGCTGCCATTTATCCATTTCTAAACCCACTTTCTATCAATTATTCACCGGCAGCAATTCCATTTCTTTCTCTGTTCTACCTCTTCTCCGATTTCTCGAGCATCAAACCATCGGTGGTCTCCTTCTTCATCAGCGCCATCACCATTTAACAACAGCAACAGCCAAACCATCTCCATAACCACGGCCAAGCTCTATCTTTTTAGACTCTAGTTCTTCTCGGCTTCACAGTTCACGCTATCTTGTTCTCAACTCCCCCATCGAAAGCAAAGCAACATCACGTACCAACTCCATCGTCATCTGCAACCCATTAATAAAGCCAACATCTCAGTATTGCTAACAGCTTTGTGCGTATGTATCTCATGAACACCACCACCACTACGAGCTTCTTCTTCACTGCCAGTAAATCAGCAAACTCCATCGGGTTTTATCAACTCCATTCTCTGCTGTCATCACCGCCATCATCCTAAATCAACCAGCAACCCGTTTGAACTCCAGCAGCGAACATCCTCCTTAGCCTATCAGTTTTGGATGACTGACAGTGCAGTTCATAATCCTTGGGTGCCTTAAGTAATTCATTCAGCGCCTTTAACAATTCTTTGTTGTCTCAATTTTCGCAACTTTAACTTGCATCGAACGCCCATAATTTCCTCATACGATATTGGAATAACTCCATTCCTTCGCCGTTGGTTTCACCTTTTCGTCCTCTTCGAGATGACATCAAGAACTCCTGGATTCGATCGAGTTCTACTTGGTCTTTGTCCCTTCTACGCTTATAGCCAACTTTTTTTATTGCACAAATATGTGCCAATTCACTTCTTTTGGATGATTCACATAGCAAAACATAAACAAGAGAAAACAAGAGTAATATACAATAATTCGCAAGAATATATAGCAATTATTAGCATGGATTCGACACTAAATATATGCAAAATATGCACTTAACAAATTCCCCCACACTTGACTTTTGCTAGTCCTCGAGCAAACTATCTAAAATACAACAAATCCATGTCGTTGATGTTAGAGCATAGCTCGGTCAACCTCGCATGCGTTGCTATCTCAAGCATGTTTGTCAATGTTAGTGATCAAAACTATAAGTCTTGATTTCTAGCCTACATAGCTAAGTCTCGGACTAGGATAGAAAAGTGTAGTTGAGCTCAAGGACTTCATGGCGATTCATCATACAACGACGAAGATCTATACAAGGAACCGTGAAACTTCATCAACAAAAAGGTATGTGGAGACTTGAATTTATCTATCACTCAAAAGTCTATCTCTTCTATCTCCTACTTCTTATGAGACAAAAGTCGTATGCTATATAAACTAGATCATACACATTTGACACTTCGAGCTGAGCATTAATTGCTTATCTTTTATCTCGAAATTGTGTGTTGGTAAAGCGTTTCGCTTTGATCAAGTTTATCTTCACCTAGTGACGAAAGTCATGAAAAGTTTCAATCACTTTGAGAATTGTTCTGACGTGAATCGCTCTGTGAATAACGACTACATAACGTCCTCTGAGAATGTCTCAATGATTGAAAAGAGAGTTTAGATTACATAACCATGTATTCCTTGAACCGAAGTTTTCGAACTTTGTTGATTAAGAGAAATCGGGAGGATTGTGGAATTGGCTTGCCAAGTCCGCGAACTGTCGGAAGTTCTCGACCGAGAATTTCTGCTGGATTTTCCAAAACTCGTTTGTGTTCTTAGTCCGCGAACTGGCGGAAGTTCTCTTTCCGAGAATTTCTGCTGAGTTTGGAAAGCTCAACCGATTAACTTAAGTTCGCGAACTTGTTTGTGAACTTAAGAGGTTATGATCTAAAGATATACTCTGAACATGAAGCATTAAATTACTAAGGAATGCTTTATGCAAACCGTGGCTATAATGTTCATGAGCCGATTCAATCAAATCGAATCATCTTTGCTTCAATTGTGTCTTGTGTAGTTAGATAAGATCTCATAACAATTGAACAACTCTTTAACTAGTTCATTTGAGTCAATTGAACTAGTTATGGTGAAGAAGAACAAGGTTAATATGAAATGCTCATATGGTTAACCTTTTGGGTTGCTATGTTGAACCGACATACACATACACGTTTGGGCATGGTTTTCACGAACCCAGTAAACGTCTACCCAAGTGTGTGTGACAAGCTAAGTTTTCGATCTAACGGTTGAGAAATATTAGCTTGAATCTAAATCAGGTTTTCATATAACGTTGAATATGGATTGCTTTGTAACTAAGGCAAAACCCTGATTTGAAGGCTATATAAAGGAGACATCTAGCATTGTGCAAAACTAATCCCCACACGTCTGTGTGCTACTAGTGCACCCGCTAGAGTCGATCTCCATTAACCTTTGATTTTCTTCTCTAAAATCAGGTTAACGACTTAAAGA
Organism: Papaver somniferum; assembly: GCF_003573695.1. Lineage (NCBI taxonomy): Eukaryota > Viridiplantae > Streptophyta > Magnoliopsida > Ranunculales > Papaveraceae > Papaver > Papaver somniferum. The sequence continues at coordinate 194,743,388 of NC_039358.1, read as the reverse complement.
CTTCATTAGGATTGTGAAGCCAGACCGATACTACTTTATCGTAGTTGTGTGATCTGATCTTGCATCTTCTATCGTACGAGTACAATCGTTTGATTGACTTGAGATCGTGAGAGTTCTCCGATAGGCAAGATAAAGAAGTCACAAACATCTTCGTCTCATTGTTTGTGATTCCTCGACAATCCGCTTGTGTAGTCAGGAAAGATTGTAGAGAGGTGATTGATTAATCTAGGCTGTTCTTCGGGAATATAAGATCGGATTATCAATTGGTTCCTGTTACCTTGATTTTATATCTAAAGACGTAACAAAACTCAGGTTTTATCTGTGGGAGACATATTTATCCTCTTATAGACTTTTCTGTGTGAGACAGATCTGTTTATTATCAAGTCTGTGATTTTGGGTTACAACAACTCTTGGTTGTGGGTGAGATCAGCTAAGGGAATCAAGTGCGCAGTATCCTGCTGGGATCAGAGACGTAGGAATACAACTGTACCTTGGATCGGTAGACTGATTGGGGTTCAACTATAGTCCAGTCCGAAGTTAGTTTGCAGTAGGCTAGTGTTTGTAACGGATTAATACAGTGTGTATTCAATCTGGACTAGGTCCCGGGGTTTTTCTGCTTTTGCGGTTTCCTCGTTAACAAAACTTCTGGTGTCTGTGTTATTTCTTTTCCGAATTATATTATATATAATTGAAATAATACAGGTTGTGCGTTTGTGATCATCAATTGGAAATCCAACCTTTGGTTGTTGATTGATTTTGATTGATCCTTGGACATTGGTCTTTGGTACCGTCCAAGTTATTCCTCGTATTTGATAAAGACTCGCTATTGATTTTAGCTTTAGTAAAAACCAAATCAAGAGAGAGATATTAACTCCTTGAGATACTTTTATCTAGATTGAGTCCGACTGTCTGGTTGATTCTCTAGCAAAGTATTTCGGAGTTAGTCCATACAGATTGCTAAGCGAAATATTGGGTGGTGTTGTTAGACCCCCGCTTTTTCAGTTGAGGATACGGTTGCACTTAGCATGTGCAACAAGCCTTTAAACCCCTAGGTGTCCCTAGTGGACGAGTTATAGTCTCGTGAGGATTTACGAGAGATATACCCACAAAACCTGCTCCAACTTCAAAGCGTTCCAGCTTCCCAAGCATCCAAAGAGCTATGAGGACATAGAGTTTATACATGCTAGTAATAAGAAGTTAGAAATACCAAAGAACATATTCTCATTCTTAAATGTTGAGTTAGAAATAACCACACCATAATGAGAGAACGCGTGTTTGAGAGCGATCAATAAGCATTTCGCCTCGACTTCTGCCTCACTTAAAAGTATTTTATGATAATTGCACTCAAAAAGACGGTTTTTTTATGGGTCTCACATGTGTGCAGGTAGGAATAAAGAGAGAAATCCTACACACGTTGAATGGTGGGAAGGAAACCTTCTGAATTATTTCTGGAGACTCCACAAAATCGTGGAAAATAAAATACTTTTTCTGATGATCTTCAAGAAAGGAAATCAACCACTATTATCGAGGATGAGAGTACTTACCACCTTCACATCTGATTGTAATGATGATAACACCACTCTCACAACATCCAATAGAAACGTCTTCGATCGGCTCGTCTTCTTCATCTTCTTGGTCTTCGTCTTCGGTCTTCAACTGCTGATGATAAACTCTTGAACTTCGTAGAACTACGACAATTTGTAACTCTTTTCCTCTATTCCTTGTTGCTTGAAACTTCCTTATATATTTTTCTTCCCCGTGGCCTTATTGAACAAATAACAACCTAAATGCAAATCTTTTTGTATTTTCTCTTCTTTTTTTTTTTCCCTTTTTTTTCCTTTTTTTTTAACAAAAGGATTGCAACTACAAAAATAATAATGAAATTAAAATAACATGGCCATGAAAGAAGTACTTTACCACTTTGATCTTCACAACTTATATTGTCTTCGTATCATAAACTTCAATAACTCTCATCTTTTAATTTTCTTCGCTCTTGTAAATTAGTCTTCATACTTAGATATAGAAATTCCGCTCCTTATGTGTAAGTCTCCAACATGTACATAAAAATCTGCTCATTGTATGTTGCTTTACTTGGATATGAAATTTGCTCTTCCTTGTATTGTTTCTTGGAAACCTTAAACGTCCTCAACTTTCCTTGTAGATTTTGATGTCGCTCCCTTGTTGATGATGATGTGTTTCTATGGACCTGTCTTTGGCGAGAGAGAGAATGGTGCTAACTGCAAATCAAACTACAAGAAGTTGGTTTTTGTCTATAGACGTCATCCTCATGATTGACAGAATTAGCACTCAAGAGATCAAAGAGTAGTGATTCTATTGGTGGGAGGTTGGGTAGCTCACCATTCTACCCATAATTAAGGTACGGTGACACACACTCAAAAGAAAGCTCTTTAGTCATGTACAACAAAATTTGATCTGGTGCCTCGGTTGATATGAAAATAGGTAGTCTCCACTAATGATTGATCAAAAATTCTAATAATTCATTTCTCCCTGCTCCTAATTTGCATCACCGGCATGATCAAATCCATTATTTAACACTCTAACAAGTAAGAAATCCGAACGTAGTTCCCTAACACTTCCAAGTTCAGTTATGCCGGTCAGAAATCTCTATGTAAACATACCTAGAAGTATGCTAGTGACTCTAAAATCTCTACAAGTTGGATATTTTATTCAAATATATACAAAAAATTAAAAAATTTGACGCAAAAAGGCTAAAAACTCTATAAGCATAAGACTCCCGCACACTTACACTTCACATTGTCCTCAATGTGTAAAACTGAAAATTCTGAATTCTGATGTAACAGAAGATAAAACACAAAAACTGTACAAATTGGTAAGGAATTTGGAAAAACTCCATTTCACAAAAGTTGTTCATCTACGTCTTTTATACAAAGTGTAATAAGGTCACAGTGTTTCGATAAACGGTCTGACAGTTATGGTCTCTGGACTGAACTACGTGCAGTCTGAATTTTTCTGACGAAAAGGGTACTCGTCGTAATTTCCTTCTAAAATAGATTCCGGACTCAATGAAATTAAACATGGGGATGCAAATATGATATGAAAACAATAAAAAATAAAAATAAAAGGGTTTAAGATACAAAACCTATGGGTTGCCTCCCATTTAGCGCTTGGTTTAAAGTCGTCAGCCCGACTCTTTAGTTATCGTCCATATACCAACAATCTGAAAATCTGGTAGTCTGCCCAGAAAACAATCTGCAACTCAAGTAACAACTTCACAGAACGATTAGCATAACATATAAATAATGAAATTGTTATAGATTGAAAGCTTCCCCCACACTTAGTCCTTTCTACACTCGAAAGTGGATAAAGAACATAAAATAAGGGAACTTCTATAGGTTCCTCTCGGTGAAACTGCACAATGCTAGAATCAAACACATAAAGTGGTGGATACTTAGAAGCAAAATAATCCTTAAGAATTTTAGAAGCACAAATACTCAATCCTAAGTAATGTGGATCAAAAGATTTAGAAATATGCAAAGGATTAGACAAACCTTCCACAATCTCTTGTATTACGGGATCCTCATCATTCTTAAATAATTGCAATGAATTATTTACCTCATTTTTATCGTGGTCCTCTATCAAACTATTTAGCCGTTCTTCGTCAGTTTTTGCTTCAATCAAAATCTCAGCATCATTATAATCCTTGGCTAGCTCAATTGGGTCTTCCACAACTTCAATCAATTTGGTTTCATTCTCAATCTCTATCTCTTCAATAATTTCATCACCGGAATCAAAATCATCTCCTAGAAAGTCTAGTTCATTGGTGCAAATCCTAAAATCACTGTTTGAGTACGTTACACCATTTACAACAACGGTTACATCATATCCATTCTCCTCCTTTTGAATAGGCGAGTGATCGTTATAATGATCCGGAGTTGGAATAACATTACCACTATTGTAAGGACTTTCCAAAGGTTGCTCATCTTCAAGATACTCATGAATCGTATATCCATTATTGATCATGGGAACGCCAGAATTGATTTGGCTTTAAGGCCAAACTTTTTCCTTAGTTAATCCCTTCTTAATTTGATCCATTTCTCTTCTTAGGTTGTCAATAACCTCTTGAATTTTTTGAAGTGTATCTTCATTCTTTTGGTTGTGTTCATCCAGCTGTTGGTTTTCCCGATCCAAACTATTCATAAATTGGTGCATTAGATCTTAGAGAGTAGAAGAACTATCTTTAGAAGCATAACTTTCCATAATCTGGTCGCGTTCATCCATCATTTGAATGTGCTGGTCCAACTTTTGATTTTCCCGATCCATATTATCCATAAATCGGTGCATTAGATCTGTAAGACTAGAAGAATCGTGATTAGAAGCATAACTATCCCCCCATCCTTGGGGTTTTTCACTTACATACCCATCATAAGGTTGTTGATATGCATGAGAATAACCATACGGTTCCGTAGAATATTGATCATAGCCAAAAGATTGGTTTTGATTATACCCAAGGAATGGTTGCTAGCTGTCATAATATTGAGATTGAAAACAAAATTGATTACCACTATAATATGATGATTGGTCTTGTGCTCCGTACATGTTATGTCCATAAGGAAACATGACGACTCACAGAAACAAAACAAAAAATCTAAAAACAAAAAAAAAGCTAAACAAATAACAAATCAATTAACAACCGCTCCCCGGCAGCGGCGCCAAAATTTGATGTATGTCGTAACCACAACAAATTAATCAAGATATTTCCCACTAATTAAATCGTTCCCACAGAGAGCTGTGTAATTGATATGTTATTTGATTCAGCAATATAATAAAAGACAAGGGGGATTGTTTGTTCAAAGTAAAATAAAAAGAATAACAAATAAAAGAAATATGATCAAGGAATCTTTCGTCGTTACCAAGAGATAACTGGATTAGTATACTTATCTATCTTCGTTAGAACCATTCATCACCAACCATAGAATAGAAGCTAGCTCAGTGCTATCCCCAAAACTCCTTATACCACATATACGGAAGCTCTCCAATATCAGATTTTATCCAACCGAACCACCAAGTAGTAGCTCACTCAAGGTGTAATCCGATCGAACGCTTAGGCTTTGTTAATTAGGTTGACCCTAGTAGTTAAACTCTTAGTTCAAGGTCCACTTGCTGGTGTTATCTTCACTCGCAATTGCTCCACAGAATCCCTCTGCAAGGTCTCGCGAATTCTACTTGTGTATGAATTATTCGACGATTACTTATCTCCTAACTCAATACTAACAACAGAACAATCAATAGACTAATCTAGTATGCATCCCAAATCAATCTAAGAATCACTCATAAATATTAGATGTAGTGAAAACAAACGATAAGATGATTAAAACTCATAACAAAGTTGTATAATAATAAAGTTTCACGCTAGAACATTGAATTCATCCTTGATCAATTAAGTTTAGCCTCTCATGTTTACACCGTTTCCCGGTTCCCCCCTAAAGGGGTAAACCCTAGAATTTTAATGAAGAACAAAAATGTATTATGAGATGTAGAGATATAATTCTAGGTCAAAAAGTGTTTCTTTTATTGTCTCCAAGTTGTAGAAGCACCCATGCATCAATCCCGGTCGAGTGGTCGCCAAAACACCCAAATTAGCCTAACTAGGTCATGCTCAAAACTGGTCGTGCAAAGAAGTACATAAGCAGAAGGGAAAAAAACGGTTCAGTCCAAAACCGCTCAAAAAAGAACAGATTAGTTCAACCCGATCCAACTAGGGACAAATTAGTCCAAAAAATGTATAAAGACGTTGCTGACCTCCACACGTGTTTCATAAAGCACACATACGGTGAATGGAATCAGTTTTGTAACTGACACAATGAACGTGGTTGCGACACGTTTGCTCAAAAAAGAAACTGAATTGAAGATTAAAAACTGCAGCGTAACGAACAAAATAATAAATCCATTCTAATTGTTTTGCAGACTAAAAGCAGAATAAAAAAATCGGTCTAAATTTTGCAGACAAACCCTAGAAATTTCTTCAAAATATTGAAAACATTTCTTTCCAAACCCTAAATCTTACTAATCAAAACATCTAGATGAGTGCAGTATCAGGAACATCATGTTGAGAGGAAAAAAAGTAGCTTCAAAGACAAACGCAACACCAACAATGGAAGATTCAACATCAACTGAAGAAGAAGTTGCGGTAGAAGAAATTCAAAAATCAACATCACCATGAACGAAATCAAAGTCAACAGTAAAAGATTCAACACCAATTTCATCCCCAACTCCATTAGTTGCAACAGAAGAAATTTGGAAATCAACAGGACCAAAAACGAGATCAAAGAGATCATTAGAAGATTCACCATCAATTTCAGTACAAGAAACTTCAAAAACATCACCAGCTAAGAATAAATCAAAGCCTTCAAATCCTCCAAAGTCTTCAAATCCTTCAACATATGTTAAAAGAAAAAAAAGGTAACAATTCAAGTCCAGTTCTGTCTATTTTTGAGCAATTCTTATTCAATTTCTTGTATCGGTGTACATACTAGTACACCACAATGCTGTTGCAGTGATTCATGTCTAGTTCCATCTTGTTTTTGAGAAATTTTTGTGGGAATTGTTGTTGGTGTGTACATACTAGTACACTGCCATGTTTTTGCAGTGATTCATGTCTAGTTCTATCTTGTTTTTGAGCAATTTTTGTGGGAATTGTTGTTGGTGTGTACAAATCTATACACCACAATGCTGTTGCAGTGATTCATGTCTAGTTCCATCTTATTTTTGAGAAATTTTTGTGGGAATTGTTGTTGGTGTGTACATACTAGTACACCACAATGCTGTTGCAGTGATTCATGTCTAGTTCTATCTTGTTTTTTAGCAATTTTTATTGGAATTGTTGCTGGTGTGTACACACTAGTACACCACAATACTGTTGCAGTGATTCATGTCATGTTCTGTCTTTTTTAAAGATGTTTCTGTAGCAGTTTACTGGTTTGTACACCAGCATGCTATTTCACCTTCATACGGCTTAATGTGTGTTGTGCCGTCACTTGTGTTTACTGGTGTACACACCTTTGCACCAGAATGATATTTCACCCTTATTTTTCCGGCTTAATGTGTGTTGTTGCCGCCATGATGTTGCAGTGCTTCATTTCATGTTCTCTGTGTTTTAGACCAATTTTTGTAAGAATTGTTGTTTGTGTGTAAATACTGGTACACCACCATGCTGTTGCAGTGCTTCGTGGCATGTTAAATGTGATGTTATGGTTAATGGCATGTTAAACAGTATCCATGTTAGATGTGATTCATGGCATGCTATGTGTTTTTTACTCATATCTTTCCTAGTGTAATCACTATCTGTACCAGTGTACTGGTTTGTACTCATTATCTGTACCAGTGTACTGGTCTGTACACCAGCATTTTTGTATGAGTATCATGTGCTATGCTTCCCTTTTCTTATTCCCATTTTTCTATTTTCGTAGATACAAACAAACCTTATAGATCAGGTTTTAATGCAATCAACGAGTTTGTGAACAAGAAATTTGAAAAGGATGGAGAAGTACGTAAAAAGAGACGTGACAAAGTATGGTTCACAGAATTTCAGTTAGAGAACCAAAAGGAGAGCCCTTTTTGGCCTGTAGTTGATGTCTTTGTTAACAAAAAAGCTGAAAATAAGGAGGAGGAAAACTCAGAAAAGAAACAGGAGAAGAAGAGAGATCTATGGTTCAAGAGTCCAGAATCAATCTTGAAGATTGTGAACCAGTTCCGCCATGATCATTCAGGAAGAAATTTCTTTGTTTTCAATACTGCCGAGGATAAAAAGTTTGTGGAAGTAGAGAGTATGCCAGAAGATTTGTTCTTCATTTTTGAATTACAAATGGTGGGATCAGAACCTTTTGAAGGAGAATGTACCAAAACTAGAGTTGAGCAGACATTCGGTTCACTAATAAACCGATTGAAACTGAAGGAAAAATCTAAGTTGGGGAAACTAGATGTCGAGAATGAAATCTTGTGTATAATGAAGTTAAATCCAAAGTTGGATATCGAGATTGAGAGGAATGCTGAGGACTTGGTAGTGTTGTTTGCGATGTACCTGTGCATCACTGTTTTTTTTACCACAACAAATGGAAGCGGGATTACCAAGAGAAAATTTTCTCCCTACTTTGAATCGTTCGAAAGAATGAAAAAAACCAACTGGCCAGTGCATATACATAAATATTTAATGGATATCATAGGGAAAAATGTTGAGGAACCACTTAAAGTTAATGGTTGTATGGTTTACCTGTTGGTGAGTTTACATGTGTACATTTTTTTACACAATTTTTAAGTTGTACCAATGTACATGCTTTTGTTCACTGTATTTGTTGGGTCCTAACATTTCTAACTCTTTTACCTGTTTGTCAATGCAGTATTGGTTTGCTGAACACAACAACAACATGACGCCAAGCAATGAACAAGGTTTTCCTAGGTTTCTAAGGTGGGTGATAAGTGATATCAGAAATACAATAGAGAAAGACATTAATGAAGCTATGAAAAAGGTAACTCGATAACTTTCTTACGATAGTGATTTCTTCCTAGGTGTGTACATTAGATATAAACCTTGATAAGGTTTACAAAATGGTGATAAAATTTTGTCATGTGTACAACAATATACACCTGTAACATAGATGTAAAAAGATGTACACCTGTTATCCATGTTGATACTTTGGCATGTTTTCAGATGCAACCTGGATGGGTAAAACCTTGGAGTGATGAGCAGCAACAAGTTATGGAAGAGTACAGGAAGAACATGCAACAACATAACACAGATGCATTGAAGGAAAAGTTGTACAAAGCACAACAACAAAGAGATAAAGCATTGGAATAGCTTTCAGACTTGCAGGTTAAACATCAAAAGCTTGTTAGCTTCATTGAAGAAAAATCCAAGAAAATTTATGAAGCTGATCTGAGGAATGTGCAAAATGATAAGGATACTGTTGATTTATTTGTTGAAACCTTGCAAGAAATCATTTCATTAAACAAAGAATTACAAAGTGAGGATGAGTGTGATGATGATGAGCAGGAGGAGGAGCAAGGTGAGAAAGGTGAGACAAGTGGCAAAGCTGGTGATGTGGATGACAGTGATGATGATGATGATAATGATGATGATGAGGAAGGTCAGGAAGGCAATAGAAGTGGCAAAGCTGATGATGTGGATGACAGTGATAAGGATCAGGAGGAGGAGGGTGATGAGGATGAGGAGGATGGTGGTGGCAAAGGTGGTGGCAAAGGTGGTGATGATCAGCAGGATGAGGAGGAGGGTGGTGGCAAAGGTGGTGATATTCATGATGATGATCTGCAAGGTGGCAAAGGTGGTGATATGCGCGGTGATGACACTGACAAAGAGGGTAGCAAAGGTGGTGATGACGAGGGTGGCAAATCTGAAAAACGAAGGTATAAAATCACTCTTATTAAATGTGGCAGTCATTTATTTTTATGTGTGTAGATAGTTGTACACCAGTATGTTATAACTCATACCCTTTCTATAAACTTGAATATTTTAGCACTCCTTTGTCAAAGACAAATGAAGAGAAGGATGGCAAAGATGGAACAAGGCAAGGTGTTGTGTCTGAAACTGCTAAGAAGCCTAAGTATAAAATGATCTCATTTATTTTCATTTTCTATATATGTGTACCAAGGTGTAAACCTAACAAAAAATGCATTTTTTCAGAACTTCTCTGCCAGAGACACCTGCATACAAGGATGCCACTGAAACAGCTGAAATTGATGAGGCTACTATAATCGCAGCTGAAGCCATATCTCAGCTGGACCCTAAAGGCATGTTACCGGTTGAAGAAAATCTGCTTTTACTCACACAGGGAGAAGATCAGCAGAATGATCCTTATGCATCAATTGAGGACCTCCTAGACAACTTGTCTGAAAGTGTTTTCATAAAGCTTGTAAAAGGTTGTTACAGAATGGCAGCATCTGACGTGAAGGAAAAGATGGAAACCGTGATCCACGAATGTCCAAGCTTTCAGTTGTTGATCCAAGAAGATCCTCAAGAAGAGTCATCGCAAAGGTCATTATCCAATGATGATGTACGAGAAAGGATCGTTGCTGAAGCAGTGCAGTTCATCCAACAACATGGAGATGCATTTTTTAGCAGTCAAGAAGTAGAAGAGCAGAAGACACCACCAGCAAAGACAAGAGCTGGGAAGATGAAGGAAGCAGAGATGTTAAAGACAATAGCTGCTGGCAGGGTGTCCAAGACACCACCAAAGAGAAATGCAAAGGAAAAACTTCCTGCTGATTTCACTGCCGAGGGTAAAAACAGACAAGTTAGGACGAAAGTGGATCAAAAAGGCAAGGGGGTCCAAAAAGAGGAAGAACAACAACTGTATCCTGCACCTAAAAGGAGAAAGGACAATGATTATCATCCTTATCGCCCACTGCCATATATCCGTCAATCATCACTTTACCATGCCATGGACCCAAGACAAGACAAAAAAAGGGTACATAAATTCTTTGACTATGCAAGCCTGACGTAAGTTCACAAAACAATACCTCGCACTATATGAATGATTAAATCTTATTGAAAAAAAGTTATGTGCACCACTATGTACACCATGTTAACATTTCCTTTATGATTCCGCAGCTCTGTAGCTTGGGAACTAACAAGGCTCGAAGATCCGAGAGTCAGGGAAGATGTTATGATTGTGGGAAAAGTACTTGATGAACTGATGTTCAACAAGTATCTGGATCAAGCGGTACTGCAGTTCTACATCCATCGACGTTGCAATGCAATGGTCAGAGACAACATCCGTCATCCAGATGATCAAAAGTACATGAGATGCGAAATTATGAGTCCTACTGCATGTGTAATTTTCTCAAAAAACAAATAAAAAATGTCATATATAGATAATTTAATGATGTGTACATACTAGTACACCTGATTGACATAGATATACACCAGTATGCCTTTGTAGATTTCTTTAGGAGTGGACATAGATATACACCAGTATTCCATATGATTGACGAATGCTATGTTAAGTGTTTGCATGAATGCTTGATTGTTAGATTTTATATAGGTCTGATTTAGGTATACCTAATTAATTTTATTTTCTAACAAATTATTGATTTCAGTACTATGTGAAGAACAACAACATTAGCGAGGTACAAAGGCTTTTGGTAGATTTCATACGGGACATGCCTCTGGAAGTTCTTCTAATCCCCATCAATCACTCTACAGTACAATTGGCAGTAGGACTTCACTGGTCGCTTTTGAAGTTTGATTTCATAGCTAAAGAGTGGAAGTGGTACAACTCGCTGCACTCAAATGAGGACTATAAAAAAGATGCACAACAACTGGCAAATGTAATGCAGTTGGAACTCAACAAGAAGAGAGCGCTAAATGGTGATGCACCTATAGAACCGCACGAAATAAACATCATGCAATGCCCTACACAAGGAATAAATCCAGATTGCCTCCTGTACACTTGTTACTTTATGAAACGAGGTATGAAGAAGAGAAAGAGTATGGAAAGAGATCATCAGAGGGCCGAAAAAATTTGTCAGGATATGAGAGCGAAATTGGTGGCAAAGATGCTGAAAAAAGTTGAAGTGTTTGAAAAGGTGTGGGATGTAGCAACGGATGAAGAGCACAAGCAGTGGCGCCTGAGTATGGAAAATAATCCGTTGAGGAAGAAGAATAGTCTTTTCTAAAAGTTTTCTATCTTTCAGACAACTCTTCAAATTTCAGTTTTTATTACTTTGTTTATGACTTGTCACTTTGTTCATGACTTATCTCTTTTCAAATTTCATTTTTTATCAATTTGTTTATGACTTATCACTACTATAAAGACCTTGAATTAATATATTTTTATTAGTTTCAATATTAATGTTACAAGTTTTTGACTTATCTCATTCACCAGGTTTTGAAATATTAAGGTGTACTTGATTGTGCACAGTTACTGTTAATGTTACAAGAGCATAAAATGTTTAGAAGGTGTACATAATGGTTCTAAATAGCAAAAGTAATTACTAATTATACATATCTGAAAACATATAATATTACTAAGCAAAAATAGACTAGAAGCATCCATTGTACACCAAGGTGTACATAGAGGTACACCTGTAAAAAGACAGGTAAGAAAAACTGAAGTTTACAGGAAGGTGTACATAATGGTACACATGTCCTAGAACTAATTATCCAAGCCAAAAGAAAATTGAAAAGACATTACCAAAAGTCATAGAATCTTTTGAACAAGTGAAACATAGTAAAAATCATCAAATCATGGGGCAGGTAGTTCTGTTGTGGTGACCAAGAGTGAAGCACTTTGTGAACATCATAGCCCTCTTTTGCTTCTCATATGAATTCTTGATGCGATGTGTTCTTCGTCTACCCGGTGGAGGAACATGAATAAGAACAATAACCCTATCACTAGGATCATAAGACTTCGGCTTGTCATAATTGGGGATTGACAAGATGATGTGCTGGTATGTCCTGTTATACCATTCGGCGGTGAAGTATGGCTCAAAAAATGAATATATGTCTTCTCTCGTAGCTTGAATGGCAGCACAAGCATGGGCACAAGGAAAACCATTAACTCGCCATCTGTGACATGTACAAGTTTTCTGCAATAGATCTACAGAATGAGTCCGGGGAGACCTGACTTCATACAATATTTCCATTGATTGAACAACAGTCCAAGTACGACCAATGTCAATGTTTTCCTTTAGTAAAGCCTCATATTCAGGAGTGAGCCTAGTGTTGAAAGTTTCTAGACCTAGTATCCTTCTCTCAGACATCTTCTCCATAACCTTCAAACTAACATAATAAAAACACAAAACATAAAATCAAAAACATGATCCAAAAAGGAATACAGATAAAACATGTGTACAACAATGTACACATTAAGGAAATCCATGTGTACAACAATGTACACACAGTTGCAGATTCACAGATAAAAACATGTGTACAAGTATCTACAGATCAAAGCAAATCCATGTATGCAAACAATGTAGACAGACTTACATAAATAAAAAACTAAACATAAAACTCACCGTATCGCATCGAGAAGAACAAAAGCAGGCAACTTTTTGAAAGGAAGAACCCAGTTGTTGAAGGACTCAGCAAGAGTTGAAGAGTGAGCACCATATCTGCATACAGGGAAAAATGTATTTGCCCATTTCTCCTTTGGAATAGTCCTGATACAGTTAGCAACATGCCCACATCCAAATGCATGCATGCCCCGCAAAGCTTCTTCAAAGTTTGCTGGTGCGTAAGAGTACGCAGCTTTGTAAAACAAATCAAGAACGGGCTTCGAATTCGCATCACCTGATCCAATGGGAAGATTACATTTGATGTGGTAAAAGCAATAGCTGTGATGTGAATTAGGAAAATATTTTGGAACGCCCTGTAAAAGTCCTTCTCCACGATTACTAAGGAAAACAATCGGACGACCATCAACAAGTTTTTGAAGATTCTCCAGAAACCAAAACCAATTATCTTTGTTTTCAGAAGAAATAATAGAAAAAGAAAATGGGTAAAACTCATTGTTTCCGTTGATACATGTCTTCGTCTCTGCCAGCGTCAATCCCACGAGCTCAACCCATCTTCCATTGAAAGCCATCAATCTTCATTACCTCCACAGCGTACCATGTTATCAATCAACCCCAACTCGACTCCACTCTTTCACTGGCAGCAGCAATCCAACTCCTTCTCACGGCTAACTCCTCGATAATCATTACTGCTATTAATCCCGATTATCACTGCCATCCCTCTTAACTCTCGCTGCTACCATCTATCCATTTCTAAACCCACTTTCTATCAATTATTCACCGGCAGCAATTCAATTTCTTTATCTGTTCTACCTCTTCTCCGATTTCTCGAGCATCAAACCATCGGTGGTCTCCTTCTTCATCAGCTCCATCACCATTTAACAACATCAACAACCAAACCATCTCCGTAACCACGGCCAAGCTCTATCTGTTTGGACTCTAGTTCTTCTCGGCTTCACAGTTCACGCTATCTTGTTCTCAACTCCCCCATAGAAAGAAAAGAAACATTACGTACCAACTCCATCGTCAGCTGCAACCCATTAACAAAGCCAACATCTCAGTATTGCTAACATCTTTGCGCGTATGTATCTCATGAACAACACCACCACTACGAGCTTCTTCTTCACTTCCAGTAAGTCAGCAAACTCCATCGGGTTTTATCAACTCCATTCTTTGCTGCCATCACTGCCATCATCCTAAATCAACCAGCAACCCGTTTGAACTCCAGCAGCGAACATCCTCCTTAGCCTGTCAGTTTTGGATGACTGACAGTGCAATTCATAATCCTTGGGTGCCTTAAGTAATTCAGTAGGGCGCCTTTGACAATTCTTTGCTGTCTCAATTGTCGCAACTTTAACTTGCATCGAACGCCCATAATTTCCTCATACGATGTCGGAATAACTCCATTCCTTCGCCGTTGGCTTCGCCTTTTCTTCCCCTTCAAGATGACATCAAGAACTACTGGATTCGAACGAGTTCTACTTGGTCTTTGGCCCTTCTATGCTTATAGCCAACTTCTTTATTGAACAAATATGTGCCAATTCACTTCTTTTGGATGATTCACCTAGCAAAACATAAACAAGAGAAAACAAGAATAATATACAATAATTCGCAAGAATATATAACAATCACTAGCATGGATTAGACACCAAATATATGCAAAATATGCAATTAACATTTATGAATTCCTGAAGTCTGTGGCCACAATATAAAGGATACTGGTTATAATCGGAAGTTATTATGTTATACAATCTTCCGATTTCGTACAAATTTTCAAATTTGTTTGTCAGAATCTGGCTGTAATCGGAAGTTAGTATGTTATGTAAGCTACCGAACCTGTGAATTCAAATTTTTTTGTCAGAGATTGGTTATAATCGGTAGTTAGTATGTTATGTAATCTACCGAACCTGGGAAAATTTTCAAACTTTTTGTCAGAGTTTGGTTATAATCGGAAGTTTGTATGTTCTTTAATCTACCGATTCATAAAGCATCAAAAAAGAATTATCAGAAGATTCAATATTCGAAAGTAAAGTGTACAAAATAAACTACCGATTTCCAAAATAAACTACCGATTATATCATATATCTTCACAGGATTTTTTAGACATGTACAAAAAAGGCAACCAAAATACATCTTCCAAACATAACGATTAAATATCATCATCATCCGAGGGGATCAATTCGAGTAACCTATCCGGATAGTTGTCGTTCATGACGCGATCCCAATCAACCATGTTGGACTCATATTGTTTCAACCAATCCTTACAATGATTTGTTGGGAAGTAATCCGTCCAACCACCTAACAGAGGTAATTGACAATCTCTCTTTACTCTTAAACCGATAGAATGCATCTCATTCACAAATGCCATAGCAATTCTTCTATCTTTAACCGATTCATCGCGAACCGTCCTTGTAGGTGCAAACGTGAAACTATGTCCATACTTGGGAGGAACAAAAAAATGTACCACGCAATTCAAAGCGCCCGCTAGGAGATATCCACATTTAGGCATTGTCATCCAATACTTGGCTCCGATTGTTTTCAATCCCTTTCGGCACTTTACACGCGCATATAAGTCTTTGAAATCTTGTTCTTTGTCATGTCTATCTCCTCACCTCATCATCTTCATATAGAAATCCTTGTCCTTTATTAGTTGCACTGCCATCTTATTTCTTAAATATTGGCATTGAGTGACATCTTCGATAACTGCCTCGTCAAAGTGACCAATTTGTTCTGTAGCGACGTGAAACCACAGTTGCCATCCCCATCAACCTCGTCGGTAGACAAAACAAATGGAACAATGAGTGGAGGGAGTTGTTCCAAATACTCTTCTATAATCGCATACGTTGATCGTGTTGGTCTTCCATGAAAATCCCTAGGACAACGAAGAGTGCCATACTTTTTTTTTATAGTCACCATTTCCATTGGTTGTATTTGTTGCGAGTCGCTCATTTGATCAATAACTACAAAGCTAGATTGGGTCTCCACTAACATAATTTCTTCCACTGCCTCGACTTGACTTACTTGAGAAGGCTCCGTAGAGACCTTTGGCCTCACTTGTCGGGCGGTTGGTCCACTTTGATCTTTTCTTGGACGACCTCTTTTCTTTGGTTCCGACTCATCTTAAAATTCGGATTCCGAACGCTCGTGCCTAGACAATATTCTTTTATTAGACAAATACTCCTTCAATTCTTTTCTTTCAATGGTCCTCGGCACTTCGGTGATCGGCCTACCCGCCCCCTTTTGCTTAATATGTTTATCAACCTCCCTTAAACGAGGGTGAAGAGCTTGCTCCAAATCGTGCATCAATATTTGCTTCTTGGCGCCATTTCTTGTAGCATAACGCTCAGTTTTTTGTGCACACAATTCCGACTCCAAGAACGACGTACCATCAACTACGGGGTGCTTGGAGTGAAATTTAATTGCTTCCAAAATGGATGAATATCATTGATGTCAATCACTTCGACATACCTACCCATTTTATGACGACATGGGAGACCAATACCTATCATATCCTTGCAAACACAAACCGTATTCTCGTTATCGTAAGATCTATATAACTTCAATTGTTCCATCATGTGATTTATTTCCCATTTCGAAATTTTATGAACAACGCCCCTTAGAAGCAATCTTTCCCTTTCATGTTCCATAGGGAATCTATGTACACTAAATTGCATACAACCCCTAATCTTTACGAGATCACGATTGGTGAATTGGTGGATTGCTTCTTGGATCGACACAACTCCATTTTGACTACCTAGAAGTATTTTCTTTAATCGACCATGAGACCCCTTCGCAATGCTTGTCGCCTCGTTCTTGAAGTTACGATATTCATATGTCCATGCAAACACAAACCTTTCCTTAAGGGGTAACCATTGTTTTATACAATACTCAACGGGTTTTGGGTAGTTCGTGCCATATTCATCCTCAAATTTCTTCAAGTTATGTTCGTAAATTTCCTCGGTCATCGACCAAACGATCTTGTCCCATGCTTTCATGAACGCTCTCCAAATCATTCCATCCTCCTTCCATTTTTCATCAAATAACCTTTTCTCTTCCTCTCGTTCTTCCACGGTTAATTTACTAATGCGCTCATCCTTTTCCTTCGACCTCTTGGTACCCTTCCTTGGTTTTTTAGCTTGGAAATGGTGATGGAAATTCAATTTGAGGTTGCATTGAGTGTTCCACGTACGTTGCAAGTTTCGGGCTTCCGGAAACACTACCGTTATTGCGTGCATTAAGGCTTGATCGTTATCCGTTGAAATAACCCTTGGAAAATCATCGCCGTTATAAATGGACCTCAACGTCTCCAACATCCAAATGAAACTCACGTTTTTCTCATGATCCATTAAACCCCATGCAATCGTAAACGTGTTTTTGTCCGAAGTGTGGCAAGCAATGTTCAACAACGACATGCTATATTTGTTTGTCTTATAAGTGGCATCTATCAACAAAATTTTGTGAAAGCACTGAGCCAATTGGATCATTTCGGGATGTGCCAAGAAAATACGAACCACTTTACCATTCTTTTCTTCCGTTCTCAACGTGTAGTCGTGTAACTCAGCTAACCACTGCGATTGTTGCATCACCGTTCTTCCATCCCATTCCGTCCTTTTGGTCGTAGCTAGGGCCGACTTAATTGTAGACGAAGAAGACAAGTTGTCGGGGTCGTACGCCTTTATTTTACTTAAGATCGCACTCGCTTTTTGGATCCGCATAGACCTCACCGTCTCCATTTCATGTGGTTTTAACTTCGCAACCATTACATGTCCAATAAGAATATCCGGATCATCGTGGTTATGACAACCATTATCAACTTTAGACATTTTCCATTCTTTACCTTCCATGCCGTCGGGCTTATAGAAGACAATCTTAAATGGGCATCCAATGTTCTTTGTATGAGTTCGGTATTTCTTCCTCTCCGACTTCCTTACATACTTATTATTCTTTCCCCCGTGACTCTTTTTATCCCCACCTCGCTCACATATCATTTCAAACCTAATCTTCTTCACGCAACGGTTCTGAACTACCACGCATATCTTCTCTTTTGCCTTGTTCATAAGCCATTCCTTTGCCTCCGCCTTACTTCCAAATATCTATATTTTTTTTTGCTAAGTCCAATAGTTTATTAAAGCAAGAAACTTAATTACAAGAATTACAAGGAAGGCTCAAAGGCCTCCCACCCCCATAAACCAAAAGGGTAAGAAATAACAAAAAAGAACCTTATGAGGCTCTTAAAAAATAACTAAAAAAGAAAAGATAAATTATCTACGTCTCATTCTTCTTCTTTGGTTACCAACTTTGCACACTTTACTCTTGGATAAAATGGTGTCCAAGTCTTCAATTTCTTCATAAAATTCTCCCTCTTCATCTTCATCCGAAACATAATTACCAGGGACAAACTTTATTGGAGTTTGAGTAACCGGAGAATCATCCAAAATATTCCCCTCAAGATCCATCCTTCCTTCCAACATCGCATGAGCTATGAGAGAAACCTCCCTTTGAGATATTAGAGCATCCAAACGTCCTTACTTCCAAATATCTAAATGCGCATATAACAATACAAAAATAATAAGCATAACCATCTAACATACATGATTTGAAAAAAGAAAAGATAATTCATGAGCCTACCAAATCGTTTGCATAGTGTAGGGAAGTATGATGCCTCAAATAGTAATCGTCATCAACCGGTACAACAGCCTACGTACGACAACAACAAGTTATGCATTAACAATCGGAAGCAATAGTTAGAACAATTATCCTCTGATTGTAGAACAATCAGATATAAAATACGACACAAGACAATCGATTATAAATTAATCGGTAGTAATATACGACCCTAGACTACCGCTTAACGAAGTAGAATAATGTACAATTGTTTTGTATAAAAAGCTTCAATAATCGGAGGTGTTATTCATTCCAACACATCCGATTACAAACCAATCGGAAGATAAATGTGAATACAGTACAACCGATTATATGTTGTAAAATTCGAAATTTTGAAGTTATTTTCTTTTAGGGGAGTGTTTATGGGTGAAAACTATTCTTGCCGAATTTGGTAATTTGGGGTGTGTGGATGAGGAATGAATCTAAACCCTAAACAAATGCACTGCACGGGAGTGCTTTGTGAATCGAGAAATCAATCTGTACAATTCTGGCCTAAACCAAGAAATGGCCGTTTCAGACTTGCTTCGGTCACAAAGTGAAGGAGATGGGGTTGATCTTAGGGAGGGAAGCGAAGAAGGTGTTGATATTGTGAAGGTGTTGGCTATGTATAACTTGTATCAGAAAGATGAACTGGCTTACAGAATGAAAGCTATCAGTTTTGTTGTTGGAATGAGATTGTATCAACACTTTCTATTGTTGTCTTGTCTTTTCGAAATAGGGAGGAGAACCTATTTATACAAGTCATTGAGCCTTACTCATGTATCTCGTGGGAAGTGAAGAAAGTGGAGTGATGGAGTAGTGGAGTTACGGGTGTTAGTGTTACACGATCAGTCTTGCCCACTTCCCCCATCATCACTAACCGTCCATAACTTCCTAACGCGTTCTTGTGATGGCGCGTTGTGCGCTGCACGCTATAAACCGCCAGACCAATACCTCAGTATGTATCCCCCAGTTTGTGACATGATTGATGTCTTGAGTGTGTGGATCGTGGGACCCACAGAAGGTAGCATGTGATGCTAGATTAAATAACTAAGTTATTTAGGAAGTCGATACTCGTGAAGTATCGTGTGTATTATATGCAAGTAATGCATCGAATATACTCAGCATGTATGAAGCATCGCTGTTTGAGCGTCTTAAAATAGCTTCATGTCCAGCCTACTTCATGTGATAGTTTGGAGGTTGCGCAAGCAAGTCCTGACTTGGCCGACCACATGGTGTGGTAGAGTGGCGGATGATAATCACCACGACACCTCATTGACCAGTTAACTCCTGACTGGGGTTATATAACCAAACATGTGAAGTTGAACGGACGAGATGATCTTTGAGACACTCATCTGCGACCGTTAGTGGAATTAGGGTTTATGAAGAGGTGCGCAAGCATCACTCTTCATCTTGGTCGAAACCAAGCTTGGGACGCAATTTTGGTCGGGCCGATCATGCATGCGTGTAGACGACATGCTGGTGTGGGCACCCATACCTCATTATCTCGTGAAAGCGTGATCTAAGCCACTCAATTTGTCGTGAGAAGTTGAGTGGTTGAGATCAATTTGCGACAGAAATCCGGTGCCGCAAAAGCCGCGCGTCATGCCAACTTCGGGCGCGCGTTTCGAGACGACCAAGCTTGGTCGGTCTTGGCCGATTAGTCTGGTATACAGACGGCGGGCTGGTGTACACTTCTATACCTTAATACCTCATAGAAACGTGATCTGAGCCACTCAATTTGTCCGACAAAGTTGAGTGGTCGAGATTAGTTTGCAATTGGGAGGTGTGACCACGACATGATATGCCTTGGACGATCGGGTGTGGAGATATGTGGGCCTGCAGTGATCATGTTGATACTCATTGGACCTGCTTAATCGACTCCTAGACCCTTCGTTCGATCAGGTGAAAATGATCGCTCGTGATCGAAAACTCTAATTAGGGTTTTGCCAGCCGTGCGTCATGCCTTGTTTGGGCGCACGAATTGGGACGACCATCCATGTTTGGTCCTGACCGATCGGTCATGTATGTAGGCAGGCCCACGGTGTTTGTGTTGACATGCTCTGGGACCTTTGAATCTACATCTACACCCTCCATCTATGCCTGCGAAGATGGATGGTTGAAGCTGATTTGCGACACATGTAATGTGCTGCAAACCCTATTTAGGGTTTCTCGTCCACGCTGCTTTGGCTGGACGAATTGGAAAGCCATGCTACCCTTTTGGGGAGGCCGACCATGCGGGGTCCGCATTAGTCTGGTGGTGAATACTCCAATACCTGCTTGAGGGTTATGGATTCGATTTGAGCCATCCAATCATGCTGGTGAAGTTGGATGGTCGTGATCGTTTCTGAGACTGATATGGACTGTCCAAATGCTCGATCGGGCTAGTATAACACTCCGAGAGTTATAGCCTGTACGGGTATTTCGTACATGCTTCATTATTAATGCTTGGAGATTCGTTTTGCTCTGCTGAGAGCAACAATCAGTCGTCATGCCGCACCAATGATAAGAGTGGATCAGTACAGGAAATACAAGGCTGGTCATACATTAATAATGTTATAAATTCACAAGGTATATGGGATTGTTGCTACATGCTCCCTTTTGAGTGAATTAGTAAAGTGGAGAAGTATTCATCACTTGTCAGTGGCTTTATCCTTTGCAGATGTCAGCGCATAAATTTAGTTTTACAATTTTAGCCCTGAACTAAAATACACCATCAACCTTAAGTCCCCTGCCTAGCGCATAATGGTTGCATGATTGTGGGGTAGGCATGAGATGGTGACAGTTAAAGATAAAACTTATAAGACAAAGTTAGATGTTAGCAGGAGAGACGGGTCATCCTGTCCTTGGAGCATGTCACGTTCAAGAGGCGTCCAGGCGAGCGTTCCCCTAGCATGATGTCGGTCTTGCCTGCTTTGATCGACCTTGCTATGCCTGCTTCTATCGAGAGCCCGCTCCGTGCTTGCTCCGTTCGAATGTCAATCTTACCGGATCGACCTTGCTATGCTTGCTTCGGTCGAGGGGCTATTGCGCCTGCTTGATCGAACGTGGGCTTGATGTGCCTAATCGACAGACTGTTGTGCCTGCTTCGTTCGTGGGAGTACGTCAGGTGTGACGACGACCTTGGTGGGACCGGTTTCCTCCTTCAGGTATTTGATCCAAGAAGGGAATAGATCTTGTATGCTCCTCTTCCCATAGACAACCGTGCATGTAACCCTGAACGGATGTGGACCCCGTCATGTATATGCTTCGACCAAACGTTACCTTGTTGCACCTGTTTGATAGGTATGTGGGCCCGCTTACCTCGCTCAACCGTGGGACTCATCATGCGCCTGCTTGATCGAACGTGGGCTTGTTGTGCCTGCTTCGGTTAAACGTGGGCCCACTGTGTGCCTGCTTTGGTCGAACATGGGACCCGATGTAAGCATGCTTCAATTAAACACGGGTCCACCGTTTACATGCTTCAAACGTCGTCCCTGTGTTTCGACTGAAAACCGTCCCTGCTGTGTGAGCCTATTTCATTCGAATACAAGCCTTATGACCTTGATCAACTCCGTCTTCGTGGAATCAACCAACACCGGCCTTGTTTTCTGACGTGGCCCAATAACAGCCTTACTTGCTGACGTGGCCCAATACCAGCCTACTTGCGTGACGTGATATCAGTCTTGCTTGCGTGACGGGATATTATCTTTGAGATCTCGACCAATACCAGCTTCGCGGACTTGAGCAACACCGTTTGCTGACGTGGCTCAATACCAGCCTTGCTTGCTTTGCCCGAACGTGGGACCCGCCGCGTGCCTGCTTTGCTTGGGGTCGACTGTGCCTGCTTTGACCAATCTGGGGCTAGCTGTGCCTGATAAAGTGGGACCCACCGTGTGCCTGCTTTGACCAGACACCAAACCTGTTGCCTTACCCAACACCAGACTTGTTCCTTGACCAACACCGGCCTTGCCTTGACGAACACCGGCCTTGCTGATTTGACGAACTCCGACCTTGCTGACGGACATCGCTGCCTCGACCGACACCGTCCTTTCCACGTATACTAGCTTTGTTACTTCTACCAACACCGTCCTTGCTGCTGTGACGTCTTGCTGACTAACACCGGTCTTGCTAACCAACATCGGTCTTCCCTTTGCTCGTGGGACCCAGGCTGCTTGCTTTGCCCAAACGTGAACCTTGTATGTTCGAACATGGAGTGGGTCCCGCTGAGAGCGTTGAAGCATCTTATGGAGCGAGCATGTCCTGGAGAGCGTTAGAGAAGCTTCTGGAGCGAGCAGGAACCAGGGAGCATTGAAGCAGCTTCTGGTGAAGGGAGCGTTGAAGCGGCTTCTGCTGGAAAGAGTGTTGAAGAGGCTTCTGCTGGAGAGAGTGTTGAAGCGGCCTCTTCTTCAGCTTGGTTTCCCTTTGCGAATTACATGCTTCTTGATTGACTATCTCTCTTGTGTTGAAGAAGTTCTTGACTGACGGCGAAGGAATTTCATGCTGAGCCTCAGTCCCCAAGCGTGGTCTACGTGGCTCCATCTTGTATGCCCGATGGCTCTTTTGTACGTAATGGTTGTTAATATGGTGAACCTCTGGATGGTATCAATCGACGAGCAACAACATTTCTTAGCAGCAGCTGTGATCAGAAGAGACTGGCACGGAGAGGCGTGGTGGCAACTTGCACGAACTTGGCACCCTCTTAAGTCCCAGGTGCAATCTCCTTTGGTAACGGAACTACTTTTTCCACGGGAGACAAATTCTGAAAGCGTCTCTCATTGATGTAGTTACCATCGATCCAAATATGGAATATCTTGGACGTTATTTCATTATTGCGGCAGTCGTGCACGTGGTGCTAGAGTTGAAGTTGGCAATGTTGGACGCGCAGGATGTTGTATCTCGGTGGCTTTCCTCTTGCTGCTTTAGTGAAACTGCTTACAGAAGGCTGAAGGTTGTATTGCCTGTTGGTGAGATATATGCTTCCGTGAACATCACGAGGTTCTTCATTACTGGCAGGCTTGTTCTTCTAGCAGGGAAGGTGCTGTCGCAACTAAGCGTTTAGCAGCTTCACAGAGTTCAGAGGATGTCTGAAAGCGCAGGTTCTTCGAAAAAGCACGATAAACAGGTTTCGTCATATTGATGCACAATTACACCACTTGTTGTTCAGTCACATTTGGATCGTGACCCTCAAGTGTCCTGAATTCGGGACACTCCAGTAGATCCGAAGATGTCCCTGACTCGCTCTTTGTCCGGGCTGACATGATAGGTGAACCCTTTGTGATTATTTGGAGATGACAATATTCGTTGAATCTTCCGAAACGCTTCCTGTTGTAGTGCGGTCCAGACGAAACTTTATCCTCTCTTCAGCAAGGAAGTGAATGAAGCAACGAGCTGGGCGAAGCCAGGTATAAAATGTCGAATTCACCTTGCCCATGAAGTTGTGGATCCCCTTAACGGTTCGCGGTAGCGGTATTGTGAGGATAGCTTGAGTCTTGGATTTGAATAATATATCGTCCATGTAGTCTTCAAATTGTTTATGCATCATGTCATGGAAGATTGTCGTCATAGTGCGTTGATACGTCGCACCGGAACTTTTCAAACCGAATGGCATTATAGTATAACAAAAGTTTCCAATAGGGTTTGAAAAGATGTCTTACTTGCACCATGCTCATACATCCTTATCTGGTTGTATCCGCTACATCCATCCATGGAGGAGAACATGCCGTGTTCGCTGGTAGCATCTACCAGCATGTCGATGTTGGGTAGAGGAAATCGTCATTGAGGAAGCATTCGTTCAAGTCTCTGGAATCCATGTAGCACCTGATCTCGCACCTGAATTGCCTCGGAGATTGTTTGACTGGATTGGATCGGAGATTGTATGAATGCTTACACAAGGTCGAGCTGATGGAGATAGGCCTAGGAGATTCCTCATCGTCGAGATCATCAGTTGTGGAGTTGGTACCATCTTGCAGCTGTCGTGGAGCGTCTCGCACTTCTTCTTGTGGCTGATCGTTGTTGTAGCATTCCGTTGGATGGAGAGAAGAATTAAGATGCCTCGTCATCAAGGATGCATCATGGGGCCTAGCCTTCGATGATGCAGGCTGGTCCTCCTCCTGGATTGACGCTCACGTGGGGAGTGGGATGCAATGGACTTTGTTTGATCCTTCTCGCGGAGCTTCCCTCGGTTTGAACAGTTCCACTCCGCATATTCGTGCGTAAGGAAACAATGATGCAGGAATACGAATGACTTCTTTATTCAACATAGTCTTCAGGCTTGGTGATACGTTGAAGGGACGATCCCGTATGTGATGGTCTGGTTTCCTTCAAAGTCTGTCATTGTGGTAGGATGCCATACGATCTTGCCTGAGCGAACCTTGGTCGTCCTGAGAGTCTTGAGAGTAATCACATTCGAAGACGCTCCCGTGTCGATGAGGGACCTCTTTATCTCTGAATCTTTGATGCGTGCAGTAACGTGTAGGGCCCGGTTGTGACCTTCTTCTGGTTGATTGCAGCAAAACGTCTCTGCCCGTTGATTCTTCAAGAGGTGTAAAAGTTCACACAAACTTTCCACTAGAGATGCCGCTTCCTGATCCACTGGTCTCTGGTTCGTAGTAAAGCTGTTGATTTGAGAGGGACCAGTCCCCGGTGTATAAGTCTCCGGAATGCTCATCTCTGATGTGATCTTGACGAGGAGATCAAGTATGCCATTTATCGCTTCCTTAATCAGCTCCATGTTCTTCGTCTGAATCTCATATACCCGCGCTAGTTCACTCAACGTTGGAAGTCTCCTGATTATACTGTCAGGTACGCCGTTGGGAGGAGGGGTATCTCCGTTGGAGGAATCACCAGGATTTGAGGCAGTTGAGTCGGTCCTAAGACTAACCATTTGAAACTGATCGAATGTTATTGAAGAAACTGACTTTACAACCGAGAGATTAACCTCCCGCTGTGGTCGCTAATTGTGTTTGGGTGAAAACTATTCCTGCCGAATTTGGTAATTTGGGGTGTGTGGATGAGGAATGAATCTAAAACCTAAACAAATGCACTGCACGGGAGTGCTTTGTGATTCGAGAAATCAATTTGTACAATTCTGGCCTAAACCAAGAAATGGCCGTTCCAGACTTGCTTCGGTCACAAAGTGAAGGAGATGGGGTTGATCTTAGGAAGGGAAGCGAAGAAGGTGTTGAGATTGTGAAGGTATTGGCTATGTATGACTTGTATCAGAAAGCTGAACTGGCTTACAGAATGAAAGCTATCAGTTCTGGTGTTGGAATACGATTGTATCAACACTTGCTCTAGTTGTCTTGTCTTGTCGAAATAGGAAGGAGAACCTATTTATACAAGTCAATGAGCCTTATTCAAGTATCTCGTGGGAAGTGGAGAAAGTGGAGTGATGGAGTAGTGCAGTTGCGGGTGTTAGTGTTACCCGATCAGTCTTGCTCACTTCTCCCATCATCACTAACCGTCCATGACTTCCTGACACGTTCTTGTGATGGCGCGTTGTGCGCTGCACGCTGTAAACCGTCAGACGCAATTTTGGTCGAAACCAAGATTGGGACGCAATTTTGGCCGGGCCGGTCGTGCATGCGTGTAGACGGCATGCCGGTTTAGGTGCTCATACCTCATTATCTCGTGAAAGTGTGATCTAAGCCACTCAATTTTTCCGGCGAAGTTGAGTGGTTGAGATCAATTTGCGATAGAAATACGGTGCCGCAAAAGCTGCGCGTCATGCCAACTTCGGGTGCGCGTTTCGAGACGACCAAGCTTGGTCGGTCTTGGCCGATTAGTCTGGTATACATACGGCGGGTTGGTGTATGCGTCCATACCTTAATACCTCATAGAAACGTGATCTGAGCCACTCAATTTGTCCGGCAAAGTTGAGTGGTCGAGATTAGTTTGCAATTTGGAGGTGTGACCACGCCTAGTTTGTGCGTGCGAATCGAGACGACCATGCATGATATGCCTTGGCCGATGAGGTGTGGAGATATGTGGGCCTGCAGTGATCGTGTTGATACTCACTGGACCTGCTTAATCGACTCCTAGACCCTTCGTTCGATCAGGTGAAAATGGACGCTCGTTATCGAAAACCCTAATTAGGGTTTTTCCCGTCGTGCATCATGCCTTGTTTGGGCGCACGAATTGGGACGACCATCCATGTTTGGTCCTGACCGATTGGTCATGTATGTAGGCGGGCCCACGGTGTTTGTGTTGACATGCTCTGGGCCCTTTGAATCTACATCTACTCCCTCCATCTATGCCTGCGAAGATGGATGGTTGAGACTGATTTGCGACACATGTAATGTGCTGCAAACCCTATTTAGGGTTTCTCGTCCACGCTGCTTTGGCTGGACGAATTGTCAATCCATGCTACCCTTTTGGAGAGGCCGACCATGCGGGGTCCGCATTAGTCCGGTGGTGAATACTCCAATACCTGCTTGAGGGTTATGGATTCGATCTGAGCCATCCAATCATGCTGGTGAAGTTGGATGGTCGTGATCGTTTCTGAGACTGATATGGACAGTCCAGATGCTCGATCGGGCTAGTATAACACTCCGAGAGTTATAGCCTGTACGGGTATTTTGTACATGCTTCATTATTAATGCTTGGAGATTCGTGTTGCTCTGCTGAGAGCAACAATCAGTCGTCATGCCGCACCAATGATAAGAGTGGAGCAGTACAGGAAATACAAGGCTGGTCATACATTAATAATGTTATAAATTCACAAGGTATATGGGATTGTTGCTACATGCTCCATTTTAAGTGAATTAGTAAAGTGGAGAAGTATTCATCACTTATCAGTGGCTTTATCCTTTGCAGGATGTCAGCGCATAAATTTGGTTTTACAATTTTAGCCCTGAACTAAAATCCACCATCAACAGGGAGACAACCATAATCGGAGGATAACTGAATTTATAAACTACCGAATATGAAATAAGAAGTATTACGAAAGTTTCATTTTTGGAAAATTTTTTTTTGGGGTGACTACCATAATCAGAGGTTAAATGCATTCATAATCAACCGATTATGAAATATGAAAAATTACAATTTTTTCATTTTTGGAGAAATTCGTATTTGGGGCGACTTTTAAAATCGTTAGGAAAGTAAATTTGTAAACTACCAATTGTGAGAAATTAAAACTTTCAATTTGGGGTTTTTTTTTTCGTATTCGGTAGTTTTATACATACAATAGCTTCCGATTGTAGACATTTTGGAGGCAGTTTCTTGTAATCGGTAGATATTGTACTCCGTTAGCTACCGATTATATGTCGTTCATGACATTCAACGCATGAAGAAATCAAATTTTCTCGTTGAAAAACACACACAAATGCACTTAACATGGGTATTAGAGTTTGTTAACAACATACCTGTATGTTTGATGCAACGTTAGCTTCGACCTCGGGTGATTCTCCGTTTTCTTCCATGAAAGCGTCGTCTAGGATTTCATCTCCACAAAAGTTTGGATTATTCAACATATACCCCATATCGTCTTCTCTAAACGGTAGTGAACCTTGAACTTCAACAAGTTCACGTTCTTCTTCGTACCCATCCATGTTTATGGAAGTTGGCAACAATTAATCGGAAGTTGGCAACATATACCCACTTCTTCTTCTTTTTTTCTTCTTCTTCTCTCACTATAATCGGGAGTGTGTCATCTCACAATAACTCAAAAACATATTCCAAACACTGATATATAGACCCCTAGACTACCGATTACAGGAGATTGCTTCTGATTATTATTTAAAACTACCGATTATTGTTTTGGATACCGATTATAAAAGGGCATATTAGTCGAAACATCCACAAATTAATCGGTAACTACTTAGTCTAAATTTCCTACTGATTATTGTTTAACTACCGATTGTGGTGTTGGCTACCGATTATAAAAGGGCATATTAGCCATTTTAAAAAAATCGGAGATAAGGGGTAGCTTAGATTTACGCTTGGGTGACCTTTTTTTGTCTTTTTGTGTCTCCCCTAATTCTTTTGGGGTCGCCCCTAAAAATGCCAGGCAATAATTCACTTTGGCACAGAAGATTGGGTCATACTTCTGCTTTAGTACCTAGCAAGATTGTTTCTACTTCTTCTATTCAGCTTGATTCAGCTGATGAATGTCTTTGTGAGGCCTTCCAGATGGGAAAGAATCAAAAACTTCATTTTTTCTTATCCAAAAGTAGTATTCAACATCACCTCTGCACTTGATACACTGTAACATTTGGGTCCAGCTCCAAATTCTTCTTCTCTAGGATTTAAGTATTATATCTTATTCATAGATGACTTCTCAAGATATCATTGGATTTGTCCAACGAAGAGCAGAATAGAAAATCTAGCTTGTTTTCAACATTTCAAGATTACATCTGAAAATATATTATCTACATCAATAAAATTCTTTCAGTGTGACAATGCACTTGAAATAGTTAAGGGAAAATTGAAGGAGTATTTGGATGAGTCTGGGATAATGTATAGAGTTTTATGTCCTCATCTTCATCAACAACAAGGTCTTTCTGAGCGTAAGCATAGATGAAACACATTATGATTTCAAGCTTCTCTTCCAAAGTCATTATGGTACGATTCTTTTCTAACTGCTTCATACATCATCAACAGACTTCCTACAAGGGTACTTCATTTTCAATCCCCTTATGAAGTACTTTCTAATACATTACCCGATTACTCATTCTTTAAAGTTTTTGGATGTTATTGTTGTCCAATTTAGAACCATATAGAGCAGATAAACTAAGTGCTGAATGAAAAGTGTGTGTTCTTAGGATGCAGTCCAATTCACAAGGAATATAAATGTTATGATTTAGAAACTAAAAAAACTTATATATCAGTTCATGTGAACTTTGATGAAGCTTGTTTCCCTTTTGATGCAAATTCTTGCACTACTACTGTCACTGAAGATATCTCTAAAAACTCTACTGCTGCATCAAATTTAGCTCCTTCTTCAAATGACACTGTTATTCCACAGAAACCTTCTTCTTCAGTTGATACTCCTATTGTTTCTACATCTCCAGTAACTACAAGATCAAGAACTGGTATTTCCAAGGCAAAACAATTACCTTCTGATTTTATTTCTCACTGTATAGTAAGATATCCATTGCATACTGCTTTTGCTGCTACAATCACCTCACAATAACTTAACTATATGGTAGTAGAACAAGTTATTGTTGAATCACAAAGAATGGGACGAAGAGCTTTGTGATTACTTTTTATATCTTACCTATCGGAGATAAATCTCGAGCAAATCTTAGAGAAGATAGTACCCAATACAATAGAACAAGTAAGATCAGAACACACAACTACAAAGAAAATAATTGGGTCTAGCTTCAGAATCCCAATGAAATCTTTAAGTCGTTAACCTATAATGGTTTTAGGAAAAATCTAGGTTAAAGGAGAATTGACTCTAGTCGCAACTAGTATCACATAGGAGGTGTGGGGATTAAGTTTGCTTAAAACCAAAGCTAAGTTTGCTTAAAACGAAAGCAATATCTATCCACCGTTAGATGGTCTTAGTTTATTACACACAAATGAAATATACCTTCATTTAGATATGGGAAACCGTACTTAAACGTGTATATTGAGTTGGCTCAACAATAGTTAACCGAAGTTAGCCATATGAATACTTTTCTATTAACCACATTCATCTAACACTTCTAGATAAAATAATAATCAAATGAATCTAAGTGTGTTACTTATAGAGTTGTTCAATTGTTTATATTCTCATAGAAGTATATAAGACACAATTGAAACAAAACCTGATTTGATTCAGGAGAATCAATTCATGAGTATGCATGAATTGTATTTGCAAAGATTGCATTCCTTATTTATATATATGTATTTGTTCATGAGTATTAAATCATACTCAACCGATTTTAGAACATAAACCAACTTAGTTTACAAACGGGTAAGCAAACTTAAGTTCCGGACATTGGTCACATTCGACAGTTCGTAAACGGGTATGCATACTGTCGTTCCAGACCACAACTAAGGTGAAACCGTTTTCAAACGGGTATGCAAACTTGGTTCCTGGACTTTGATAGTAAAAACCGTTCGCATACTAGTATGCATAATGTGCTATATCTTGACAATGGTTATTTGTTCTAAGCTCCCATTTCAGTGATTGAAACATCTTTAGAAGACGACAATAGCTGTCTCACGCAAACTATTAGCTTATAAGTAATTTTCAAGTGATCGAATGATCAATACGAAACATTCAGAGTCTATATCAAATGACTGTCTCAAACAAATCATGTAAAATGCTTCAAGAAAATTTTCACATGATCATCTTTTGACTCATTGGTTAGTTTCCAACAAATACTAAACTCGTCAAGAATAATGATGAACGTAGTTAAAGAAAAAAGCTTTCCAACACATATTTCGAGAAAGATATAAGCCAGTTAAACTCAGCTCGAAATATCAAATGTGTATAATATAAAGTCTATATAGCTATACGACTTAGTATCAATAAGAGAGAGAATAGAATAGACTTCTAAGTGATAGATAAGTTTTAGTCTCCACATACCTTTTGTTGATGAAGTTCCTCCAAGCTCTCCTCAGTAGATCTTCGTCTTCAATCGATGAACATGGTGAAGTCTAAAGCTTAACTACACATTCGATCCTAGTCCGAGACATAGCTGTAAATACCCTCAAGCTCGTCAACGTTATTAGACTATCCAAGAGACGTATTAGCCGATAATAACTCGATTAGTTTAACATGAACGTTAATTAATAAAAATTAATCTGACAACAATTTAGATACGAAACTAGTATCATTGAATAGGTATCAAAAAGTTAGGCGGAATGGACTACTCGAACGTATTAATCGGATATCGGACGAAGAAGATATTATCATATTTGTTTGAAGGGAAAAATAATCTTTTTGTCTTTGGACCGACTGGGGATGCCCTTATCCTCTATTGGGTGTATTATTATTTTGGCTTGGCCTTATCGACACCAAACCGTGAAGATAAATCATATATCTTTCTTATTCTTTCATATCTTCTTTATTCTTCTTCTTCTTATTCTTCTTCTCTTCTTCTCATGTTCTTCCTTCTCCGTCGATTTGAGAAAACAGATCGGTGATTCTATGATTGGTAGAAGGTGTAAAAGATCATGGATTAGCTGTTAGTGGTGATGTTGTTATCTGTTGTTGATTCAGATATGAAGAAGGTAATGAATTATGAGTTAGGGTTTTAGTTGAGGCTCAAAGAGGAATTAGAAGATGAAGATGACAGTTTAGAGGATTGAACTAGGTTGGGTTTATTACGAATTAGAATATAAGGTTGAATAGCGATTTGAATTTGATATTCGAGTTTCTGAGTTTGATTCAGAAATAAGTTCGAAGATGAAATTAAACTCAGAGAAGATGGAATTGACGTTCAAGAGGGATGATTGAAGATGGGTTTTGTGTTGAATATCAGTTGTAGCTATTGTTGGGGAAGAATCAGCGAATTAGGGTTCTTGGGTTTGGAACTTAGTTGAGGAAGATGAGATGGATGTTCAAGAAGAACGATTGGAGATGAGTACTGTGTTAATTAAACAGATGAAGTAGGAATTTCATATTGAGGTGGAGCGGCTGTAAAAGATTATGGGTTGTATTTAAGGTAATTCTTCCTCAGTAAATTGTACTGTGTTAGGATGTGTTATCAAATAGAAGTAAATACTGTTTGAGTTCTGAATAGAAGAATGATATGGTTGATGTTGATAATTTAAGATGTTTGAGTAGATAGAAATTATAAATTGTGTATGATTCAAGGACAGGAAGGTGGATTTGGTTATGTTGGTGAATTTTAATAGTTGTAGCAGAGGATTTGGTTTAGTGATACCACAAACTATTGGAGCTTGAATACGAATTTGGGTTATGAATGTTATTATAGTTGGAATTGAAATAAGCAATTAAGTGGTGAGTCTATGGATTCTGTGTGTGTATGTGTTGGTGCTTTGAAATGGCAGTGCCGGGGTAGACTTGCTGTTGGGGGATTTGAACTATAGGGAGATGTTAATGTTGGTGATAGTCGCAGATATGAGATGGTAATATGATCAGTTGCTAGTGATGAAAAGATTCATACTATGTTAGTAGTTTGAGAATGAAATTAGACGATGTAGGATAAGTACAATGGTGCTATGCATTGTAGATGCAGAGCACCCTGCAAGTGCAGAACATGGATATTGGAGTTAGACTTGAGCTGAGATGGGTAGTGATTCAACTGGTGTAAGAAGAATGAGATAGTAAAGATGTACATAATGGTAACTGTATGGTTGTAGATGGCAGCTTCAGTGAAGGCTTGCATCTGATGTTGCAGTTAGACTCTACTCACAACGACCGATTCAAAGGATGAACCAGTGGGTCGTGGATCTCGAGGTAGGCGTGGCTTGTCATCAAAAGAGGTGGGAATCAATAACGAACTCTCTTGTATTCATTATTGTTTTACAAATCAATCTTGGTGTTGTGAAATTCATACATATCTTTGTGTGATTTGTGTAGTATGAGATGTGTACCGACACAATATCAATATTCTAATGAGTGTGGTTAGCACGAATATTATTCTTCCTTTATACCAGTATTCTAATGAGTGTGGTTAGCATGAATATTACCTAATGTGTGTGGTTAGAACGAATATTACTCTTCCCTTATGTGCAGAAACACACATCTCATACATGGATGTTTACTGTTATTTATGAATGTCTATGAAGAAGTTTCTACATTATGTTTTATTGTCTTTCCTTGTATTACCGACCTTCGATAAAACCTGCATTGTCTTCAAATCATATTAATCATTACTTGAAAGCTAGTTGTTATTCCTACGGGGCACCCGTTTTAGGGATGATGTGCTCACCCATTCCCACTTTCAGTTTCAGAGACAGATCAGAGTTGCGCAGCGGAAGCTTTGTGGCTTTGAGTCTTCTGTTATGTTTATTATGTTGTATATTCTATTTGCAAACCAAATGACTATTGTATATGTATCATTTGAGAGGAATTCTTATTTATATATTTCTGAGCGGGTTTCTGAGCGGGGTTAGTTTTTGGGTTAAGCTTTATAACAGATTTTTTAACTGAATGTTAAGTAAATGTTTTAGATTCTTAGTGCCTCTTTATTTAGTTAATCTCTTGGATTAGTCAGCTGCTAGCTTTGGGGGCGCTACAATAGCTATAAGTAGAATAGAAATCAAGACTTACAGTTTTGATCACCTAAACTTGACAAACAAGCTTGAGATAGCAACACTTGCGAATTCGACCCAGTAGTGCTCTAACAAATACATCATTAAAGGATAATGCCACATGGGATTTGGTACCAAATGATCCAAGATACAATGTATTGGGAAATAAGTGCGTATATAAGATAAAGTTGAATGCTGATGGTTCAGTAGAGAGATATGAAGCCAGACTTGTGGCAAAATGATTTAATCAGTTGGATGAAGTAGATTTTTTTGAGACATTTAGTCTTGTGGTGAAAGCTACAACTATAAGAGTTGTTTTAACACTTGCAATCTCAAGACATTGGTCCATCAAGCAGTTAGACATCAGTAATGCTTTTTTACATGGTTTTCTTAAGGAGGGTGCTTACATGGTACATCCTAAAGGGTTTGAAGATGTTGATCATCCAGACTACGTATGTAAACTAATAGAAGTTTTATGGGCTCAAACAGGCACCAAGTGCATGGTTTGAGAGATTCTGTGAGTCTTTCATTGATTTTGGATTCTTCAGATCAACATGTGATCATTCAATGTTCATCTATCAATATGCTGATACAACGACAATAATTTTACTATATGTTGATGACATCATTTTGGCTTGTTCATCTACTGGTCCCAGTGAGAAAGTTATTACATATCTTATGAAGATTTATCCATCTTAGGATCTTGGACCTCTAGATTATTTGTTGGTTACAGAAGCAACATTCCAAAACAATTTTGAGCAACTTTTATTGACTCAGAAGAAATATACTCTTGAAATGTTACAAAAGTATGATTTGCTCAACCGCAAACCATCTAAAACACCAGTTACAAAGGGTCCAAGATTGTCTACCTCTACTGGCGTACCTATGGAGGATCCTACTATGTACATAAGTTTGGTGGGTGGATTACAGTTCATTACTATGACAAGACCAGATATCTGCTTCAATGTGAATTATTGTTTCACATTTTATGCAATCCCCTACAGATGAACATCTTCTATTAGGTAAAAGAATCTTAAGCTACTTAAAGGTACACTTGGTTATGCAGGATATATTAGTTCAATTACTGCACACTCTGACTGGGAAAGATGCCCTAACACTAGAAGATCTACTTCAGGTATGTGTGTGTTCTTAGGTTCTTCTTTAGTGTCATGGTTTCCAAAGAAACTACCTACAATAGAAAAATCATCAGCAGAAGCAGAGTATAAGTCCTTGACAGTTGTTGTTGCAGAGGTGGTATGGATATCTTTCTTATTACCAGAGTTGGATGTTTCTTTCAATACTCCTTTCAAGCTTATGTATGATAATATTTCTACAAATAGTCTAGCTACAAATTCAGTTTTTCATGCTAGAACTAAGCATGTAGAGATTGACTACGATTTCATAAGAGAATTGGTCAATTATGGATTCTTGAAGTAAGTTATGTAGCTTCTGCAGATCAGCTAGCATATTTTTTTTCAAAAGGATTGTTTCATTCTGTTTTTTTATCCTTAGCTGGCAAGTTTATCTATTTACACTAGTATCAGTTTGATGGGGACTGTAAGGATTAATCTTAGTTGTAAGTGTGTGTACACACTAGTCATATCTATTTGTAAGTGTTGTTATACACACGAAAATTGTAACTGTCTCTTACAGCTGTTATAACAGAATGTTTTCTGTTATGTCTAAAACATCTCTGCATAAATACAGAGTTTGTCTGTAACTTTGTATTGTTTTCTTCTGATGAGAAAAGATTAATAAAAATCGAAAATGATACCTTACAGCGGGTTCGCCACCGAGGGTTGTCCCAACTAGAGCTGCACAAGACTCAACCCTCTTACCCGAACCTTCCCTTACTCGATGAACCAGTATATTTTTAAATCGAACCCTCCTGTAGCGGGTTGGTAGTTGGTTATGAATATAAAAACCCGATATAGATGGGTTTATAGTTGGTTATGATTTTAAACCCGCCCGAAAAACCCGAAAAACCCGATAGTTCGTTTAAACCCGTTATATATGGAATCTCATCCATCTCTTTTAACTAACTAACTCTACTTCTAACCTGAAAATAACAGTACAAGTTGTGAGAGTGATCAGTGATGATCAGGGTAAGAGACGAGCTCCAACCATGTCCAACTGTCGAATTTATGCTAAAGATGTACAATTTTCAGAACACAAAAACAAATGTAAGGTTCGATGATAATCAAGGGCTTCCTTTCAATCCCATCTTCTCTAAGAGAGCTAATTTATACATGTTCTATTGGCTTATCATGAACTATGAATTATGCTCATAAACTGTTTGATCAAATTACTGAACCAGATCTTTTTATACGTATACAATTGATTTGAGGTTCAGCTGAGAGTTTTAAGCCATTCAAGTCTCTATTCATTTATAAAAGGATGATTCAAAAAGGCATTCAACCAGATAATTACACTTACCAGATTTTTCATGTGATTTAAGTAACTTTAGAAAACGGAAAAAAAATTTGATCTCGCGGCGCGGGATCAAAGTTGAACTCGCGGCTCCACAACTGTAGGATTTTGAAGATGTGACATCAGCAAACCATAAAGTTGGTCGTAGAGTTAACCACAGTGACATCACGTTTTTCTGAACAACTCATATATCTTCTGTATTTTGAAAAACGTATATCTTCTCTATTTTCTATATATCCGGATCTTCATACTCGTCACTTAATTTTGGCGCCAACAAGGTCTTTAGGCCAGAAACATTACCAAGATCAACAAGTGAATCATCAAATAACCAACATTTTCAGCTGCTGCTTGTTTTGTTGGCTTCAATGTCGAAAATCCTACTAAAACTGTTACCATCAATGGTCCATCATCCACCAGTATCATTACTAATCAATATAATATCCAACTTATCTTCACTCTAAATAAAGCTTCATGCAATTTGACGGAATGGAAACAACTTCGACTAACTGCATCACTTGTTAGCTATACAGTATACACTATGCAGTACTCTCAGTACTTTGTCTCTTGATCCAATATCTTGTCCCACAGTTGTGATGATATTTCATGATCATCATTAATGATTCATTATCACTACCTAGTTATTTAATCAGTATGCAAGAAAGATGAAAGGGAGAGTCATATATATATATAGTTCGTAATGAGTACGATCAGTAGAGTAGATGCATACTAGCTTATGTATATCACTGCGGAAAAGAAAAATGGTAGGAGAAATATAAAGACATGGTAAAAATTAAGGTTCCTAAAGAAAAAGAGAGATGAAAAAAATTAAGGAAGAAATTCCGGTATTTATGAAACAGATATATGAAATATCTTGTAAGATTTCGTAGTTAAGAAAAAATCGGGTATTTGACTGTGGTTAACTCAACAGTCTGCTGATGTCACATCTACGGAACGTACAGTCATAGAGCTGCGAGTTCAACTTTGATCCCGCGCCGCGAGATCGAAATTTTTTCCTTAGAGAACTAAAAGCTAATTCAAACGAAAATGCATATGAAACGGGTTAAAGCAGGTTTAAACTCGAAACCGACCGGTCCGTAAAGGGTGGGTTAAAACCCGAACCGAAAATTAGGCGGGCGACATTGGTTATGAGAATAAAAACCCGCTATAATTAGGTTGGTATTAGATGAAACCCGACCCACCCGCTATAATTAGGTTGGTATTAGATGAAACCCGACCGCCAAAACAGCACCCCTTGCCTTTCTCTGGTAACGGGTCCGTGGATCCGACAAGTTTTTCTCTGCCGGGAAAACCCTCGGTGGGGAACCCGCGGTATGTGTATCAATAGGGAAAATTATTTCTAGCCTAAATAAAAAAAATGTGTATCTAAAACCCATCATTAGGATTCTATATATGAAGAACCCAAAATTAGTTATAATAATTTATGATTACTAAAATGCCATATTTACTTTAGAAAATTAAATACATTTATTTATTTATAAGTGAGAAAACGTGATAATTCTAGTTTTCATGAGTTAGGGATTGCTGATAATCGCAATTGTAGGGGCAAAATATCGCATAGGTTATCAAGTGTGCGAGATTCATATAAGGT
This sequence comes from Papaver somniferum, assembly GCF_003573695.1. NCBI lineage: Eukaryota > Viridiplantae > Streptophyta > Magnoliopsida > Ranunculales > Papaveraceae > Papaver > Papaver somniferum. The sequence continues at coordinate 194,705,563 of NC_039358.1, read as the reverse complement.
TGTGCGATAATGTCGGACGGTGGAACCGAAATGAAAGAAAATATGAAATAAAAGGAAATATGAGCTGTCGTCCACTAGGTAATATCCTATATAAAGAGAAAGGCAGGAGAGAGAAAGGGGATTATTATTATTAGTATTATCTCCTCCTTCTTCCTCCATAAAAACTAGAGTTCCAAATACTTATTAATGGAGTCCCAATGTAATTCATATGTAATTCGATAATCATAGTGAAACCTAACCCCGTGGATGTAGATCAAATTGATCGAACCACGTAAATTTTGTGTCCAATTTACAATTTTAGCACTTTAATCTTTATTTTGATTGTGAAATAGATTTAGATCTAGGAATAGTTAATGGGGTGTATTATAGGATTTCCTGCAACTACATTTTTGGCGCTAGAAACAGCAATTTTTAACTTCTACTTATTACTTTTAATGAAAATCACAACTAACAATAATTGCAGTTGTCGATGAAAATTCCAATTTTCACTTGTAATTTTGCCAAGTTGGTGAAAATTCCATTTTATTAAGGGTGAAAAATCAATTTCTGATGAAAAATCAAATTTCACTTGTATAACACATAAGTGAAAAATCGGATTTACCTAATAGACAGGTAGAGATTAAAAGAAAAATGCATTTGATAGCCGGATTTAATATACAGTAAAAATTAAAAATCTTATCACATGAGTGTAAACCTAAGCATATCAGTTTACATTGCCAAGCACCTATTAGAAGCTTAGTCCCCACACGGTGAGTTTATGGATTTTAATTTTAATTTACGAAAGGTGTTCCTGGATGGAACTATTACTATTTCACATTGAAATTATAAACAAAGAAATTAATGAAATCAAACCAATAACAAATCAATCAAGAGCATTTGGTTAAACAGATCTTAAGGAGGAGAAAGAACGACTAACTACGAGAAATTAAGAGAATATTCTGCTTTTAGAATGCGTTTATAGTGCTAAATGGTAGATAAGGAGAGACTTAACTATTCCAGAAATAATGGAAATTTAATCAATTGACGATTATCTATCAGAGCATATCCAATAGTGGGTGAGAGTTTTATTTTCTTTTGACACATAGGATTTTAGACCCTCGTTTAGATTAAATTCATCTCCAACAGTAGGTCGTATAAAATAGGAAGGGTGTCAAAATAAATATGAAGGTCTTATTTAGACCCTGGAGTGACTTCCATGTCATCTTTTTGACTAATTTTTTAATCATTATTTTTAAAAACGGGCACCTAGCTCAGCTAGTCATCCTCATTTCTCAAAAGTTTCATGCGCTTCAGGAAGTCCCAGCTTCGAGCCCCCAATGGCGTAATATTGCAGGAATTAACATGGAAGGTAGAGTTAGCTTGCCCCCCTTGTGATACAATCCCATCCCCCCCCCCCCCCCCCCCCCCCCCCCAGCTAGGTTACCCATGAGGCTCGCTGGTAGGCTAGCACAACAACATGTTCAATTAATGTAGTGGTACGTTGTTGCAGCTTAACTTGTTAGTCTTCCAACTAGTTAGTGTAATACTATTTATCTAATATGTTGTAAATCTAGAAAATAGAGAAGGAAAGACACAAAGTAGAGACGAAGAAGGAGAGAGAATCTTATTAGATGTGTATTACTTTACAAAGGTTTGGGACTCTATTTGTAGAGTTTACATACTTGATGCCCAAGTAATAGGGTCCCACTAAAGTGGGCATCTACCTAATAAACTTCTGTTTATAACACTCCCCCTAGATGACCATTGTATCTAAGTAATTGCCTCATTAAAACCTTGTCAGGAAACTCCAAAGGGACAAAACCTGATCGAAGGGAAAAGAGTACAATTATGAGAAAACTTAGAAAAGAGTTGGACATGCATATGTTGTCTCATTAAAACCTTGACAAGGAAACCCAGTGGGACAAAACCTTGACGAAGGAAAAAGAGTACAACGTGATAGTCCATTAAAATACCTACTATGGTGCTCCCTATGATAAGTACTTCAGTTAAATCTTGGCTTGCAAATCTTTGAGTCGACACTTCCCAATTTCGATAAACGAATTTCTTGAATGCTGGAGATAGCAGTGTTTTCGTGAGAAATTTCCCAGTTGATGAAGTCTTCTTTTGTGTTAGTCTTCTGATGGTAGTGTTCTCGAGTCTTCACGCTTCTTTAAATACATTGAGGACTTGCTTCTTGGATTGCTAGCTTCTCGAAGATGATTTGCGAAAGTAGTTGATGTAATTTCTCCAAAAAAGGGCCAATATTTAGTTACAGTTGCATAGGTGAACAAAAGTTGTGATCATACCATATATGGATTAGAATAATATCCAAATTCATAGGAGATTGTTATGTTTATGTGGTAATGGTGGGAATCCACCAAATAACTGAAATTGATACAACTCCCCCTTGGATGACCACCATGTTGAATTAATTTGCCTCACTAAAATCTTGCCACTAAAACCCAATGGGAAAAATTTTGGACGAAGGAAAAAGAGCACAAATATCAACATTTAGAAAGAAAATTAATCGTCAACGAGATGTTGCCTCGTTAAAACCTTGTCAGGAAAACCACATGGGACAAAACCTGAAATGAAGGAAAAAGAGTATAACTTTTGACGATTTATGGATGCTAAATAACTATATGAGTATTGTAGAAAACGAGCATCAAAATCATAACTCTAGTCTACCTCAAAGACGAGTTTAAGCTAGCATAATTCTAACTGCAGATTTAAGAAATAAAAATAACAGAATTTATGCTGCCGAAGCGTGGATTTCAGTGTTTTTAAGGACATCTCAAGAGACCTATAATGTTGAAATCATCAACTAATTAATCCGGATTTTTGGTTGTGTACCAAATTTCTAAAAACACATAAAGGATTGCTAAACCTGATATAGTCGATTCAGGTGGATGCATGGATATAGATTGAATCCTTCAAGGATTACAAATCCTAGTATGTTCTCTGACCAAATACGAGTCCCTCAAGGACTACCACGCCAAATGTATCATATAAGGAGAACAATCATTGAAGCAATCCTACGATTTAAGCAAAAATTAAATCCTCAAATCATTTTTAGTATGATTAATTTCTCTTAATAACGCATCACGACTACACCGACCTGTAATTTTAAGAATTCAGGCTTGCACATTTAAGGTGTTAAGTGTTGGATCCATAAATTGTGTTATTCTGGAGATTTCAATCCAACATAATTTGGATTTTGTGCACACCAATCACTGATGTCGATATTTCTATGGAGAGGGGTTAACAACCACCATTATTTACTATTTCAGTAGCTACTATAAATGAATATTCGACAATAATTTGCTTATCAGGATCTCACACAACTCCAGTGTATGCGTACTTTGAAAAATTCAAAATTTACTGGTACCAGCGCCCACGGGCGTGATAATCTCCTACTATTCAAATAAAGAGATATGAATTTTTAGAATGTGAATCGTATTATGATAGACTCAGTAGCCTATATAAAAATGCTACATGCTTGCTAGATGTGATTGAGTTTGCCTTTTCAAACGGCATAAGCTTAATAAAAGCTAGATGAAATAGTTTCACGCCTAGTAAATGACAGCCTTTTTTGATTTGATCAAGATGGGAGAAATGGATATAACTTTGAAGTAATTAATACCAACGTTTGGTAATGTATATTCTCCTCCTGATTATGGCGGAAATATTTTCATCTCATATACGAAAACAAGTTTCGTAGAGTATTATTTGATTAATTCGAGGACATATACTCATAATAATTTCTGGATTATAAACAACTCCAGATTGGACAGTAGATTCTGATTTAAAAATTCATAAAAGAAATTGTCCTAAAAATAAAATAAATTGTAGTCTTTTTGACATACAAAATTAATCATCAACCAAGGGTTTTATTGTTTACAACCAAAAACATATAAAATATGTATATAAATCTGCATATAATTGCGTGAACTCTAAGGCCAACGATCCAACGAGATAAAGATTTGGATTGAGATTATGGACACTTTATTTTCCAAAAGAAACTAAATTTTAAGATCAATTTAGTCACTACAAGGACTAATGATATATCTTACAAACCGGGTGCACCCTTTGATCTTTTATGTCTTTCGATGTTTCAACTACAAGTGGAACAATCCGAATTTTGGAGATTATTATTTCGAGAAAACAATGATTGCTCAACATCCCTAAGGAGCAATTCCTCGTTTTATTGGTATTTGTAATAATAACGATATTTTATCCCTTTAAGATCGATAGGGAAAAACCAAGCTTAATTGGCTTACTGATTTCTTTGAGAAAATATAGAAATCATTATCGTTATGAATTTTAGACAAAATCCACTTTGTGGTTGGTGAATGGTTTATTATTTGATAAAACCGTATTTCATGGTGCAATTTTCGAAATCACACCATATTGGCAAAATTTAGAAAATATGTCAATATATTTTCTATCATCTTAAAGAAGCGATGGAAAAAATCAACATCAATTAGTTTAGTTTCTACAATTTACCAAAATCGTATCGACAAAAGAAGAAGAAAAAAATTGTCGCTTTAGTCATCGCAGTGGGAAAATCCACTTTCTGATTGTCGGATAGAACCCGTCCATAAAAAATAATCACTTGATCTTCTTTTTATTGATGAAGATATCAAATTTAATTGGTCGTAGGTTTTTCAACCATGCACGTGATTAATTACCGCGAAGATAATTAAATTGCGACAACGCCGGATTTTGGTGATTACAGTTTCATTAAAAGAATAGAAATTGTAAAAAGTCCTTTGACGGATTTGTTTTTCTTTCTCTATGAAGAATAAAAAATATTAGAGAAAAAAGAAAACGCCAATTTTTGGTGACTACCGTTTCATTAGGAGAATAGAAACGGTAAACCATCTTTCAATAAGTTCTTTTTTCTTTTTCTCTATAGAAATAAACTAGAGAAGAAGGGAAGATTGAACTTATTTGGTAAGATGATTACCCACGTCCCATAAACTAGGGATACACCTTGATGCGTGAAAAGAAAAAGCATCAGCTCCCATAAACGGTGGTCATTAAATAAATAAAGAAAAATAATGCTTAATTAATTAGCATAACACCATTAAAAATAAAAATAAAATGGAAAGGAAAAGGAAAAAGAAGAACCAGTTAATTTCTTATGTAATAATGGGAAGTTCCTTGCCACGATCTGTTTCTCATTCTCGTACCACTGTTTGAGATGAGTGGAAATCTACATAAGGACAAAACACAACTATACAAGTTAGCAAAACGATAAGAATAAAAGAAAACCAATATAATAAGGTTAAGAAGTAATTCTCCATATCCTGTTCGGGTTTGTATGGTCTAAGGTTTGGCCCGTTCGATGCCACCATAAAAGGGGAAGAAAGAATACTTTTGCTTAGTCGGTAAAGCAACGTGACTGATAACGTGTTGTAAATCTAGAAAATAGAGAAGGAAAGACATAAAGTAGAGACGAAAAAGGAGAGAGAATCTTATTAGATGTGTATTACTTTACGAAGGTTTGGGACTCTATTTGTAGAGTTTATATACTTGATGTCCAGGTAATAGGGTCCCACTAAAATGGGCATCTACCTAATAAACTTCCGTTTATAACATAATAATAATAATAATAATTTTAACAAGGTCGGGGTTGCAGCTAGGAAGGAGGTCAATATTGGGTTCTTACCTGATGATGCCAAGGCTTTAAAGCCCGCCGACATTCTTGTCTATAATTGGATTAACGGGCAAGATGTTTGCTTTGATGTTACGGGTGTCTCACCCTTTTCTGATATTGGTGGTCGGACTTTCGTTCCGTGTGTCGCCATTTCTAATGTTATTTCATGCAAACGGGTAAAATATTTGGATACGGTGTCCGCTCATGGGTATGGATTTGGCGTCCTTGCTTTCTCCACTTTAGGCGAACTTGGTGAAGATATGGTGATTCTCTTGAAGAGGTTGAGAAATTGTATAGCTTATTACGACCTCAATTAAAAAATAGGTAATTCTCTTTTTTATAGATTAGGTATCTCAATTCAAAAAGGTGTAGGGGCTCAACTTGTTGCTAGGTTGCCCTCTATCGACATTGTACCTTGTATTTGATTCTTTTGTTAATAAAAGCCTTTGGGGCGCCTTTTATTTAAAAATAAAAATTGCAAAAAGCTTCCAACTTGTTAAGCTTGAAGGCTTCCTGTTACATACGTGTAAAAAGACCTTATTTGCAAGGTTTTGTTTTCTTCTTCATCTCGTGTGGATTCTCACCACCAATTTTTTTTCCCTTCTCTGTGAGCGATTGAAGCTTCAGATTTAACGTTGTCGTTGTTCGAATTAATTCTGATTCAGGTTTTCCTTTTCTTAATCTCTGTGTAATTTCCGAGTTTTCTTTGCTAAGGTTTTTTTTTCTCTGAGTAATTGAAGAATCAGTTTTAGGGGTTTTTTCTTGAGCAATTTTTGTAGACTCCGAGTTAGGGTTCTTGGCGTTGTAGCAGAAGAGGGAATTGGGTTTCTTTCTTATTGGATTAGGGTTTTTGACGAAGTGATTTCTTCGATTGAAGATTGGATTATGGGTCCTTTTTTTTTACGTGTATTTCGTCATCTGCAGAAGTGGGTTAGCGTTTTGTGTATCGTTTTTTTTCGAATTATTCTTTATATTTTCCCTGAGGTGAAACTCTGTGTATGTAGTAGTAGTTTGAGGGTTCTAATTGCGGTTTTTTTTAGAGCTTTCTTATTGAATTAGTGATTTGAGGATTTGGTTTCTTCGATTGAAGGTTTCTCCGAGTAGTAGTGAAGTTTTTTGGAGCATCAAGTTTGTGTTTTTGGCCTGTTCCCCTTGTTTGTTTAATTAGAGTTTCAACGAATGGTATTTTAGGTTTTCAATTGGATGTATTCCTAATTTGAACTCTTAAATTCCCATTCCTTGATTCCTAATTGGTCCTTTGGGTTTCTCTATTTTGTGTTCACTATGCCTAGAGTTACTAGGACTAACCAGGGGGTTTGTTCGAGTCCCATATCTCATTTTTTTGATTCACAGAATGCTAGTAAGTTTCTCCAATGTCCTTTTAAGGGGTTTGATAGCTGCAAGAATGGTGTAAGAGGCAGGGGTTTAGTGAGAAGCTCTTTTTTCAAACATATTAATGATATGCATCTAGTGCTTGGGGAAGAAAATGATAGATGCAGGGACAAGATTCATAATAATGGTGCAGTCTATGCTCTATGGGAACAAACTCTTTCACAACTAAAGATGTGGTTGTGTACCAAGTGTATGCATATCCAAGCTTATAAGAAATGTTGCAGGTCACATGCCAGAGATGTAATTTCGGCTCCTTTCAATGGAGTGGATGATGATTTTCTTATTCATGGCGTAACAAAACCTGAAGAGGCAAGTGCTTTTGTTCATGTTTCTAATGTTGATAATGTTGTGCTTAGTAATTCTTTTCAAGTCCTTGGTGTGGAGTTGTTAGATAAAGTTTTTCAAGCTCAGTTGCATACAGTTCGGCATATACCCACTAAATGTAGACTCAGTTTCTCTCGAACATTCAAACACACTTTGGACAAGGTTATACCCAGTCCCTAGGATATTTCAGCTTGGATTCAACTGCTCATGTTTCTTATATGTGTTTTACGTAATTATACTCCCAAGAGTAGTGCATAAAGTCGATCTGGTATGGAAAGAAACTTCAAGTTGCTTCTATTAATCCGCTTTAGAAAAGTGGAGGGATTCTGATGGTTGTGTCTCTTTGATTGTGAGTTTGTTATTTGATAATGATCTTCTATCTAAACATAAGGTCTTGTCTACGAATACTAATCAAGATGATATTAATTTACGACTTTGTAGACGAAAGCTTAGTCAGGGATCTTATACCGCTGCTATTCGTGTTCTTACATCCAATGGCGTGGCTCCTTCTACTGATGTTACTTTATCTTATTTACAGCTCAAACATCCTTCGGCACCTCCACCAGTATTTCCCATTGCACCGATTGAAGTTAATGCTGCTACGGCTAGTATCGATATGGTTTTGAACAAAACTAGAAGTTTTTCTAAAGGTGCAGCATGTGGCAGGGATGGTCTTCATGCTCAACACTTGCTTGATGCCCTCAGTGGTCCTGTGGCAGCTGTGGAGGATGAGCTCCTTGCGTCCATTACTGCAGTTGTTAATATTTTTTTAGCTGGTAACTGCCCTCCGTAGTTAGGTAAGTTCATTGCTAGCGCTCCACTTACTCCTTTGCTTAAACCTGGAGGGGGTATTAGACCTATTATTGTTGGTATTATATGGAGACGGTTAGTTTCTAAGGTTGTCGCATCTCTTGTGAGCAAGGATATGTCTAGATATTTAAGTGATTTCCAATTTGGGGTTGGAGTACCTTGTGGAGGGGAAGCTATTTTACATTCAATAAATCGTATTTTGGAGGAGAAAGGTAGTCTTAACTCCATGTCTATGCTTCTAGTATATTTTAGTAATGCATTTAACCTTGTGGATATGACTGCTATGTTGAGAGAAGTGAGACTTAAATGCCCTAGTATATCTAAATGGGTTGAATTTTGTTATTCTTTTCATGCCCAAATTTATTATGGTGTTTCTACTCTTTCTTCTGCACAAGGTGTACAACAAGGAGATCTTCTAGGTCCTTTACTTTTATCGCTGACTTTGCACCCTCTTGTTTTAAAGATCTCGCAACAGTGTCATCTTGATTTGCAGGCGTGGTACCTAGATGATGGTACCGTTATTGGTGATACTTTGCAGGTTTCTAAAGCATTTCATATTATTCAGAATGAAGGTGCATCTGTTGGGCTTCATCTCAATGTGCAGAAAACTGAACTGTTTTGGCTTTCTACGGATACAAGGAGTCTGTAAGATGGTATTTTTCCTGCTGGTATTGGTAGATCCTCTATAGGAGTTAAAATACTTGGTGGTCCTGTGAGTTTGAATGCTAATTTTTGTAGTCATTTGGTTCTTGGTAGAGTTCAAAAGACCATACAGTTGATGGCGGCAGTTCGTAGGCTCGAAAACCCTCAAAGTGAATTGCTTCTTCTGCGGGACTGTACAGGTGTTTCTAAACCCTAAACAAATACACTGCATGGGAGTGTTTTGTGATTCTAGAAAACAATCAGTACAATTCTGGCCTAAACCAAGAAATGGCCGTTCTAGACTTCCTTCGGTCATAAAGGGAAGGAGATGGGTTGATCTTAGGGAGGGAAGCGAAGAAAGTGTTGAGATTGTGAAGGTGTTGGCTATGTATGACTTGTATCAGAAAGCTGAACTGTCTTACAGAATGAAAGCTATCAGTTCTGGTGTTGGAATACGATTTATCAACACTTGCTCTAGTTGTCTTGTCTTGTCGAAAGAGGGAGGAGAACCTATTTATACAAGTCATTGAGCCTTACTCACGTATCTCGTGGGAAGTGGAGAAAGTGGAGTGATGGAGTAGTGGAGTTGCGGGTGTTAGTGTTACACGATCGGTCTTTCCCACTTCTCCCATCATCACTAACCGTCCATGACTTCCTGACACGTTCTTGTGATGGCGCGTTGTGCGCTGCACGCTGTTAACCGCCAGACCAATACCCCAGTATGTATCCCCCAGTTTGTGACATGATTGATGTCTCGAATGTGTGGATCTTGGGACCCACAGAAGGTAGCATGTGATGCTAGATTAAATAACTAAGTTATTTAGGAAGTCGATACTTGTGAAGTATTGTGTGTATTCTATGCAATTAATGCATCGAATATACTCAGCATGTATGAAGCATCGCTGTTTGAGCGTCTTAAAATAGCTTCATGTCCAGACTACTTCATGTGATGGTTTGGAGGTTGCGCAAGCAAGTCCTGACTTGGCCGACCACATGGTGTGGTAGAGTGGTGGATGATAATCACCACGACACCTCATTGACCAGTTAACTCCTGACCAGGGTTGTATAACCAAGCACGTGAAGTTGAACGGACGAGATGATCTTTGAGACACTCATCTGCGACCGTTAGTGGAATTAGGGTTTATGAAGAGGTGCGCAAGCATCACTCTTCATCTTGGTCGAAACCAAGCTTGGGACGCAATTTTGGCGGGCGGATTGTGCATGCCGGTGTAGGCGCCCATACCTCATTATCTCGTGAAAGTGTGATCTAAGCCACTCAATTTGTCCGGCGAAGTTGAGTGGTTGAGATCAATTTGTGACAGAAATCCGGTGCCGCAAAAGTCGCGCGTCATGCCAACTTCGGGCACGCGTTTCGAGACGACCAAGCTTGGTCGGTCTTGGACGATTAGTCTGGTATACAGACGGCAGGCTGGTGTACACGTCCATACCTTAATACCCCGTAGAAACGTGATCTGAGCCACTCAATTTGTCCGGAAAAGTTGAGTGGTCGAGATTAGTTTGCAATTGGGAGGTGTGACCACGCCTAGTTTGGGCGTGTGAATCAAGACGACCAGGCATGATATTCCTTGGCCGATCGGGTGTGGAGATATGTGGGCCTGCAGCGATCATGTTGATACTCACTGGACCTGCTTAATCGACTCCTAGACCCTTCGTTCGATCAGGTGAAAATGGACGCTCGTGATCGAAAACCCTAATTAGGGTTTTGCCAGCCGTGCGTCATCCCTTGTTTGGGCACACGAATTGGGACGACCATCCATCTTTGGTCCTGACCGATCGGTCATGTATATAGGCGGGCCCACGGTGCTTGTGTTGACATGCTATGGGCCCTTTGAATCTACATCTACACCCTCCATCTATGCCTGCGAAGATGGATGGTTGAGACTGATTTGCGACACATGTAATGTGTTGCAAACCCTATTTAGGGTTTCTCGTCTACGCTGCTTTGGCTGGACGAATAGGCAATCCATGCTACCCTTTTGGAGAGGCCGACCATCCGGGGTCCGCGTTAGTCCGGTGGTGAATACTCCAATACCTGCTTGAGGGTTATGGATTCGATCTGAGCCATCCAATCATGCTGGTGAAGTTGGATGGTCGTGATCGTTTCTGAGACTGATATGGACAGTCCAGATGCTCGATCGGGCTAGTATAACACTCCGAGAGTTATAGCCTGTACGGGTATTTCGTACATGCTTCATTATTAATGCTTGGAGATTCGTGTTGCTCTGATGAGAGAAACAATCAGTCGTCTTGCCGCACCAATGATAAGAGTAGAGCAGTACAAGAAATACAAGGCTGGTCATACATTAATAATGTTATAAATTCACAAGGTATATGGGATTGTTGCTACATGCTCCATTTTAAGTAAATTAGTAAAGTGGAGAAGTATTCATCACTTATCAGTGGCTTTATCCTTTGCAGGATATCAGCGCATAAATTTGGTTTTACAATTTTATCCCTGAACTAAAATCCACCATCAACAGGGAGACAACCATAATCGGAGGATAACTGAATTTATAAACTACCGAATATGAAATATGAAGTATTACGAAAGTTTCATTTTTGGAAAAATTTGTTTTTGGGGCGACTACCATAATCGGAGGTTAAATGCATTCATAAACAACCGATTATGAAATATGAAGAATTACAATTTTTTCATTTTTGGAGAAATTCGTATTTGGGGCAACTTTTAAAATCGTTAGGAAAGTAAATTTGTAAACTACCAATTGTGAGAAATTAAAACTTTCAATTTGGGGTTTTTTTCCGTATTCGGTAGTTTTATACATACAATAGCTTCCGATTGTAGACATTTTGGAGGCGGTTTCTTGTAATCGGTAGATATTGTACTCCATTAGCTACCGATTATATGTCGTTCATCGCATTCAATACATGAATAAATCGAATTTTCTCGTTGAAAAACACACACAAATGCACATAATATGGGTATTAGAGTTTGTTAACAACATACCTGTATGTTTGATGCGTCGTTAGCTTCGATCTCGGGTGATTCTCCGTTTTCTTCCATGAAAGCGTCGTCTAGGGTTTCATCTCCACAAAAGTTTGGATTATTCAACATATACCCCATATCATCTTCTCTAAACGGTAGTGAACCTTGAACTTCAACAAGTTCACGTTCCTCGTACCCATCCATGTTTATGGAAGTTGGCAACAATCAATCCGAAGTTGGCAACATATACCCACTTCTTCTTCTTTTTTCTTCTTCTTCTCTCACTATAATCGGGAGTGTGTCATCTCACAATAACTCAAAAAAAGATTCCAAACACTGATATATAGACCCCTAGACTACCGATTACAGGAGATTTCTTCCGATTATTATTTAAAACTACCGATTATTGTTTTGGATACCGATTATAAAAGGGCATATTAGTCGAAACATCCACACATTAATCGGTAACTACTTAGTCTAAATTTTCTACTGATTATTGTTTAACTACCGATTGAGGTGTTGGATACCGATTATAAAAGGGCATATTAGCCATTTTAAAAAAATCGGAGATAAGGGGTAGCTTAGATTTACGCTTGGGTGACCTTTTTTGTCTTTTTGTGTCGCCCCTAATTCTTTTGGGTTCGCCCCTAAAAATGCCAGGCAATAATTCACTTTGGCACAGAAGATTGGGTCGTACTTCTGCTTTAGTACCTAGCAAGATTGTTTCTACTTATTCTATTCAGCTTGATTCAGCTGACGAATGTCTTTGTGAGGCCTTCCAGATGGGAAAGAATCAAAAACTTCATTTTTTTCTTATCCAAAAGTAGTATTCAACATCACCTCTGCACTTGATACACTGTAACATTTGGATCCAGCTCCAAATTCTTCTTCTCTAGGATTTAAGTATTATATCTTATTCATAGATGACTTCTCAAGATATCATTGGATTTGTCCAACAAAGAGCAGAATAGAAAATCTAGCTTGTTTTCAACATTTCAAGATTACATCTGAAAATATATTATCTACATCTATAAAATTCTTTCAGTGTGACAATACACTTGAAATAGTTAAGGGAAAATTTAAGGAGTATTTGGATGAGTCTGGGATAATGTATAGAGTTTTATGTCCTCATCTTCATCAATAAAAAGGTCTTTCTGAGCGTAAGCATAAACGAACACATTATAATTTCAAGCTTCTCTTCCAAAGTCATTGTGGTACGATTTTTTTCTAACTGCTTCATACATCATCAACATACTTCTTACAAGGGTACTTCATTTTCAATCCCCTTATGAAGTACTTTCTAATACATTACCCGATTACTCATTCTTTAAAGTTTTTGGATGTTGTTGTTATCCAATTTAGAACCATATAGAGCAGATAAACTAAGTGCTAAGTGAAAAGTGTGTGTTCTTAGGATACAGTCCGATTCACAAGGAATATAAATGTTATGATTTACAAACTAAAAAAACTTATATATCAGTTCATGTGAACTTTGATGAAGCTTGTTTCCCTTTTGATGCAAATTCTTGCACTACTACTGTCACTGAAGATATCTCTGAAAACTCTACTGCTGCATCAAATTTAGCTCCTTCTTCAAATGATACTGTTATTCCACAGATACCTTCTTCTTCAGTTGATACTCCTATTGTTGCTACATCTCCAGTAACTATAAGATCAAGAACTGGTATTTCCAAGGCAAAACAATTACCTTCTGATTTTGTTTCTCACTGCATAGTAAGATATCCATTGCATACTGCTTTTGCTTCTATAATCACCTCACAATAACTTAACTATATGGTAGTATAACAACTTATTGTGGAATCACAAATAATGGGACGAAGAGCTTTGTGATTACATTTTATATCTTACTTATCAGAGATAAATCTCGAGCAAATCTTAGAGAAGATAGTACCCAATACGATAGAACAAGTAAGATCAGAACACACAACTACAAATAAAATAATTGGGTCTGGCTTCAGAATCCCAATGAAATCTTTAAGTCGTTAACCTATAATGGTTTTAGGAAAAATCTAGGTTAAAGAAGAATTGACTCTAGTCGCAACTAGTATCACACAGGAGGTGTGGGGATTAGGTTTGCTTAAAACCAAAGCTAAGTTTGCTTAAAACGTAAGCAATATCTCTCCACCGTTAGATGGTCTTAGCTTGTTACACACAAATGAAATATACCTTCATTTATATATGGGCAACCGTACTTAAACGTGTATATTGAGTTGGCTCAACAATAGTTAACCGAAGTTAGCCATATGAATACTTTTCTATTAACCACATTCATCTAACACTTCTAGATCAAATAATAATCAAATGAATCTAATTGTGTTACTTATAGAGTTGTTCAATTGTTTATATTCTCATAGAAGTATACAAGACACAATTGAAACAAAATCTGATTTGATTCAGGAGAATCAATTCATGAACATTTAGCCATGGTTTGCAAAGATTGCATTCCTTAATTTATATATATGTATTTGTTCATGAGTATGAAATCATAGTCAACCGATTTTAGAACATCAACCAACTTAGTTTGCAAACGGGTACGCAAACTTAAGTTCCGGACATTGGTCACATTCGACAGTTCGTAAACGGGTATGCATACTGTCGTTCCAGACCGCAACTAAGGTGAAACCGTTTTTAAACGGGTATGCAAACTTGGTTCCCGGACTTTGATAGTAAAAACCGTTCGCATACTAGTATGCATAATGTGTTATATTCAGACAATGGTTATTTGTTCTAAGCTCCCATTTCAGTGATTGAAACATCTTTAGAAGACGACAATAGCTGTCTCACACAAACTACTAGCTTATAAGTAATTTTCAAGTGATCGAATGATCAATACGAAACATTCCGAGTCTATATCAAATGACTGTCTCACACAAATCATGTAAAATGTTTCAAGGAAATTTTCACATGATCATCTTTTGACTCATTGGTTAGTTTCCAGCGAATACTAAACTCGTCAAGAATAATGATGAACGTAGTTAAAGAAAAAAGCTTTCTAACATATATTTCGAGAAAGATATAAGCCAGTTAAACTCAGCTCGAAATATCAAATGTATATAATGTAAAGTCTATATAGCTATACGACTTAGTATCAATAGGAGATAGAATAGAATAGACTTCTAAGTGATAGATAAATTTTAGTCTCCACATGCCTTTTGTTGATGAAGTTCCTCCAATCTCTCCTCAGTAGATCTTCGTCTTCAATCGATGAACACGGTGAAGTCTAAAACTCAACTACACATTCGATCCTAGTCCGAGACATAGTTGTAAAGACCCTCAAGCTCGTCAACGTTATTAGACTAGCCAAGAGACGTATTAGCCGATAATAACTCGATTAGTTTAACATGAACGTTAATTAATTAAAACTAATCTAACAACGATTTAGATACGAAACTAGTTTCATTGAATAGGTATCGAAAAGTTAGGTGGAATGGACTACTCGAACGTATTAATCGGATATCGGACGAAGAAGATATTATCAGATTTGTTTGAAGGGAAAAATAATATTTTTGCCATTGGACCAACTAGGGCTGCCCTTATCCTCTATTGGGTGTATTAGTATTTTTGCTTGGTCTTATCGACACCAAACGGTGAAGATAAATCATATCTTTATCTTATTCTTTCATATCTTCTTCTTTCTTCTTTCTTCTTCTTCTTCTCTTCTTCTCATGTTCTTCCTTCTCCGTCGATTTGAGAAAACAGATTGGTGATTCTATGATTGGTAGAAGGTGTAAAAGATCATGGATTAGCTGTTAGTGGTGATGTTGTTATCTGTTGTTGATTTAGATATGAAGAAGGTACGTAGTGAATTATGAGTTAGGGTTTCAGTTGAGGCTCAAAGAGGATTAGAATATGCCGATGATGGTTTAGAGGATTTGAATTAAGTTGGGTTTATTACGAATTAGAATATAAGGTTGAAGAGTGATTTGAATTTGATATTAGAGTTTCTGAGTTTGATTCAGAAATGAGTTCGAAGATGAAAATAAACTCAGAGAAGATGGAATTGACGTTCAAGAGGGATGATTGAAGATGGTTTCTGTGTTGAATATCAGTTGTAGCTATTGTTGGGGAAGAATCGGCGAATTAGGGTTCTTGGGTTTGGAATTTAGTTGAGGAAGATGATATGGATGTTCAAGAGGAAAGATTGGAGATGAGTATTGTGTTAATCAAACAGATGAAGTAGGAATTTCATATTGAGGTGGAGCGGATGTAAAAGATTATGGGTTGTATTTAAGGTAATTCTTCCTCAGTAAATTGTATTTTGTTAGGATATTTTATCAAATAGAAGTAAATACTGTTTGAGTTATGAATAGAAGAATGATATGGTTGATGTTGATAATTTAAGATGTTTGAGTAGATAGAAATTATAAATGGTGTATGATTTAAGGACAGGAAGGTGGATTTGGTTCTGCTGGTGAATTTTAATGGTTGTAGCAGAGGATTTGGTTTAGTGATACCACAAACTATTGGAGCTTGAATACGAATTTGGGTTATGAATGATTTTTAAGATATGACTGAGTTTAGTTAGATGGATGGGAGTTTTGGTGGTTGTAGTGGTTCAGTCTGGTGAATGTGAAATGGTAATCGTCTATAGTTGGTGTGGATGCAGATTGTCTTAGTGTTGTTGCTGAGATGAGTTTGGTTGTGTATGGTGACGGGTTGACGAGTACATGGTCTGAGATGTGTATGAATTTTGTAGAAGTGATTTCAGGGGGGATTGAATAATTATCCGGGGCATGTTGTGTAGTCACAATGAAGATGATGTTTTTACATTGTAAAAAGAACTGAGTTACACGGATTGTAGAGGTTTGAATATGCAGGCAGTGTAAGTACTGAGATGAACTTAGAATGATTTATGAGTTGAGGGAAATTAAGTTAAGGATGGTGGTGTTGTCTGTGTAACTGCTATTGCTGAACTGAAATAGTGATGTTGGACTGAGTTGAGATAGAGGTGCAGATGGTTTAAATGTTGAATTGAATGAGTTTAGGTTCAGATGAATACATAGTTTATTGCAGAGAGAATGAATATTGCAGATTTGTTGATGTTGTGTTATTATAGTTGGAATTTAAATGACCAATTCAGTGGTGAGTTTATGGATTATGTGTGTGTATGTGCTGGTGTTTTGAAATGGCAGTGCCGGGGTAGACTTGATGTTGGGGGATTTGAACTATAGGGAGATGTTAATGTTGGTGATAGTCGCAGATAAGAGATGGTAATATCATCAGTTGGTAGTGATGAAAAGATTCATACTATGTTAGTAGTTTGAGAATGAAATTAGATGATGTAGGACAAGTACAATGGTGTTATGCGTTGTAGATGCAGAGGGTGGTAGTTTTAGTGGAATCTTGTTGTTGCAGGGGAGATGCAAGTGCAGAACATGGATATTGGAGTTAGACTTGAGATGAGATGGGTAGTGAGTCAACTGGTGTAAGAAAAATGAGATAGTAAAGATGTAGATAATGGTAATTGTATGATTGTAGATGGCAGCTTCAGTGAAGGCTTGCATCTGATGTTGCAATTAGACTCTATTAACAACGATCGATTCAAAGGATGAACCAGTGGATCGTGGATCTCGTGGTAGGCGTGGCCTGTCATCAAAAGAGGTGGGAACCGATAACGAACTCTCTTGTATTCATTATTATTGTTTTATAAATCAATCTTGGTGTTGTGAAATTCATGCATATCTTTGTGTGCTTTGTGTAGTATGAGATGTGTGCCAACACAATATCAGTATTCTAATGAGTGTGGTTAGCATGAATATTACCTAATGAGTGTGGTTAGCACGAATATTATTCTTCCTTTATACCAGTATTCTAATGAGTGTGGTTAGCACGAATATTACCTAATGTGTGTGGTTAGCACGAATATTACTCTTCCCTTATGTGCGGCAACACACATCTCATACATGGATGTTTACTATTATTTTTGAATGTCTATGAAAAAGTTTCTACATTATGTTTTATTGTATTTCCTTGTATTACCGACCTTCGATAAAACCTGCGTTGTCTTCGAATCAGGAGCATTATCTTTCAAGTTAGATGTATGGTTTTACGATTTTAACCCTAAGCTAAAAACCACCATCAACATTAAGTCCCCTGCTTAGATCGGAACAGGAGCATTGTTGCAAGGTAAGCATAAGATGGTGACAGGCGAGGACAAAATCGAAATGACAAGTCGTGAAAAGATGGTCATGAAGACCCGACTAACCTTTTTCGAGAGGTAAGGAGAGTTCGTGATTCTCGTGTTGGAGGCCTTGCATAGATTCTACTTGTGGTGTTGCTGGTTAGACCGTGAAGTGGTGGGATGTAGATTGTCGGCTTGGAATGGGAGCCGCAGGCGTTGGTCGGCTTGGAATGGGAAGCGCGGGCGTCGGTCGGCTTGGAATGGGAGTCGCATGCGTCGGTCGGCTTGGAATGGGAGCCACAGGCGTCGGTTGGCCTGGAATGGGAGCAGCACGCGTTGGTCGGCTTGGAATGGGAGCCGCAGGCGTTGGTCGACTTGGAATGGGAGGAAACTGGCTTCGGTCCGCGGAATGGTGGAAACTGTCTTCAGTCCGCAGAATGGTGTAAACTGGTTTCGGAACTTCGGCTACCAAACGATGGTGATGACGCTGGAACTTCGGTTATCAAATGGTAGTGATGGCACCTGGAAACTTTGTCTAAATTAGGGTTTGGCATGCCGAAACCCTAATTAGCGCCCCTTACTAGAATCGTTGTAGCATTCTCGTACGAACTCGGATTTTGACGGTCCGCCCCTCCATCTGACCGGAAAAGAATTTCATATCTCCTTACGAGGGAATATTTAGGTTTTGAGCTCGTTTAGGAGGTGAAAACGGCCCGACAGTGAAACTCTGGAAGAATTCAGGAGGGATGTTGCGGGCCTGTGGAACGATGTCGACTGGCTTCAGTTTCGTGGAAGGATGATGACTGGATTCAGTTCCGTGGAAGGATGGGAACTGGTTTTGGAACTTCGGATACCAAACGGTGGTGATAGCGCTGGAACTTCGGCCACCAAACGGTGGTGATGACGCCTGACAACTTTGTCGAAATCAGGGTTTGGGATGCCGAAACCCTAATTAGCTCCTTACTAAAATCGTTGTGGAATTCGCGTACGAACTCGGATTTTGACGATCCGCCCCTCCATCTGACCGAAAAAGAATTTCCTATCTCCGTACGTGAGTATGTTTTAATCTCGTTTAGGAGGTTAAAACTTCCCTATAGTGAAACTCAGGAAGAATTCAGGAGGGATGTTGCGGGCCCGGGATAACATAGCCGCGCCGAGTCATCTATTCCCGTTCATGGAGCAAGAAGGAAACTTTATTCTGTGAAAACTCTAAAAACTCCGTCCGTATGAAAAGAGTTATTGACCTTCTTCTTTTTTCTGTCGCTCGTCCGGATCCGTGCTTTCGTCTGCAGTGTCTCTCCAGTGGATTCCAAAATTTACCAAACTCCATTGCATTCTTGGGACAGATGGATGTGGTTACGTTGTCGGTCCATCCTTGATTTTAGGTTGTTCGGTGCCTTGATCTTCTGATCGCGATGACAGTATCTTGTGGATGCTTGTATGGTCGAAATCTTCCGGAGCCACTGGATGAAATAGATGAGTTGGGAGACATTTTATTACCGACGTGTTGCTATCAAGTCTTCAAGGACTTTGTTCCAAGTGATATCCTTCGAACCATCTTCTGAATCTTGGACTATCGTATGGAATGATATGCGGTGAGCAGCCCCCAGTTATATTTCTGTTAGATCCGATGGCACGGCCGAACATGTGAATGTATCTCTGTGGCGTGCTTTTGGAGTCTTCGATGCACATGTAGGGCTTTGTGTTGAGAAATTCTCATGGCTCGTAAAACTTCGACAGTGATGATGTTGAAATCAGAAATAACCTGGTTAAGGGGAGTGAAAGCGTCCCATGCTGGTAGTCCCCATGTGTAGCCTACTTTCATTGCATCGTCTTGACTCCACGTCCACGAGGTTTGATACAAGCTTATTGTATTCTTTTGGATGCGAAGCTGGGATGCTCAGAATATCACATGGACGAAATATTCTGGATAACGAAGAGGTAGAAATGAGAGAGTTATGTTGTTTATCGTGGCTTCCTCTATTTCTTCAAGAAAATGTTTCAGCCGCGTTTCTGGAGTTATCTCATGAGTTTTTGATGGTCGTCGAGTGCGATAAGCAGTCCCCAGTCGCATTTTTCTTTAGTTTCTGAAGTTGTTTTCCTCTAAGCAGGCTTGGGGTCCTCCGTGGCCTCGTAAAGTATTGAAGGCGTCTTCTAGACAGAGAGGTGATGATATTCTTGTGTTGCACCCTTGAAGAGTAGATGACCTCGTTGTGGCTATGGCCTTTTGGTTGACTGTGTCTTCTGAGCTTTGACAGTGAAGGGATTCCGTGTATATCCTCAGTCCCCAAGTATGGTTTACATGTTTTCATATTTTTAGCGATTGCTGCTGTGGTGAAGCTCTGGTTGGTATCAACAAATGAGTGGTAATAGTTCTTGGTAGCAGATGTAATCAGAAGAGACTACATTGTCGTGGTTACAAAGTAGGTTGGTTGGAATTGTATGGGAATCCATAGAAGTAAAAGGATTGGCTGGATGCGTAAGCGAGCAAACTGTCAATGATCATGAATTTTGGCGGGATGGATCAAAAGGAGGTCATGACTACGAAGATTGGCTGGCTGCGATCATGATCCTTGATATGGGGAGCGTGGTGGTACGACCCTTTGCAGGAAGGAGAGGCGGCCCCGGATCCTTGGCAGGAGGAAGCGACGTTGAGGCGGCTTCGACTCTTGGAAAGGATGTTGAAACTTAAGAAGCCAAACGCTGAAGCTTCGGCTTTGATCCTGGAGCTGCTTATGGAGAGAATGCTGAAGCGGAGCGGCTACTAAAGTGAATGCTGAAGCGGAGCCGCTGCTGGAGGACGTTGAAGTGGAGAGGTTGCGTTAATCAGTGTGCTGTCAAACTGGACACCCTTCAAGCGAACAGTGGTTAGGAGTCCCCAGTTCTATCTATCGTGCTTTCCAAGAGATGTAGGGGTTTGGGAACGAGTTCTTGGATGGAAATAGCTGTTTTCCTGACACGGCGCGGTTGAGGGATGCAAATATGTCTTGACGTTGCGCCTTGGTAAAATATAAATCTCTCATAAATGTTCCACCATAGACTGCACAATTTTGTGGGCGAAGTCCCCCGAAATCATGCATCTCTTGACGGGAAAAGAGTCTTTGTGAACTCAGGGGGGTTGCTGATCTCCTTTCCTCGATTTTGGAGAAGTCGTTCCTGATCTCTACGTGCGATGAAATTGGATTGTTGATTCCCTTCTACTGAGCGTTTAAGAGCAACGCTGGAAGGATGCAAGCTGCTGGAGCTGTGAAGATGCAAGTTGTTAGCGATGGAAGGATGCAAGTTGTCAGCGCTGGAAGAGATGCAAGTTGCTGGCGCTGGAAAGATGAAAGTTGTTAGCGCTGGATGGATGCAAGCCGTCAGGGCTGGAAGGGATGCAAGTTGCTGACGCTGGAAAGATGCAAGTTGTTAGCGCTAGATCGGCTTGGAATTGGAGCTGACTTGGCGTGGGCGCTGGCTTGGCGTGGACGCTGGCTTGGCAAGACGCTAACTTGGCATGGCGTGGCGCGGTAGCAATAAAGTGGGAAAGCATATTCGAGGTATGTACTCCAGCGTTTCTCTTTCAATTTGTTTTCTTGTTTTTCTTGTGTTGGTGCAAACCCTAGACATAGGTATGCCTTCCATAAATCTGTAGAAATATTGTTCTTCTGAACTGGTGTAAACCCTAGCCCTAGGTATGCCTTTCATAAACTTGTAGAAATAATTCATCATAAACAATTCCTCTTCGAATATCACCGTAATAACGTCGGCTACCTCATGAATAGTGACGGGTAATCATTATTATGCAAAGTGGGTACATACGGGTAGGTGACTGATTCCACGAAGAACCGGGCGTTAGGGTTTTCCTAAAAAAAATTTTGTAAGTCAAACAAAGCGCCTAGTTTATGGTTTGATTTTCTGGGTTTTTGGGTTGATAGACAAGTGTTAACTATGAGGGTTTTGGATTATTATTCGGGATGAACTGTTTTAGGATGATGCCGTTTTTGGTTATGATTGTAACTGACACAAACATCCCAGGGAAGATATGAAACCGTGAACATTGCGTGTCGGTAGATGACATGGGATGAAACATAACATGACTATCGGTTTTATCATTCCCGTGAAAACTTGAAATAGTAAACCATGTATTTTTTCTAGGAAATACTTACTCGGTTTTTTGGATCTGCTAACGAAAAATGAGTCAGGTGCAAGTCCGAGTTTTGTGGGAAGCACCGCGATTGTGGAAAGTCCCCAGATGTCCCTAAGTCACTTGATAATAGAGTCGTCGATCCCTGGGCGGATCGTTTGCTTTTAACCTCTGGGAAGTCCCCAGTCGCCCCTTGCGGTGTCATGACTCGTAATCGGGTCGTCTGGTAACTGAGTCGTCGATCCTTGAGCGGATCGTATCGGGCCGTCTGGTAGCTGAGTCGTCGATCGCTGAGCGGATCGTTTGCCGCTACCGTCCTGACGTCTGGGTCAAAGTATGAGATCGATGATTGAAAATTGACATTATAACTGAAAAATCAATCTCCCACTGTGGTCGCCAATTGTTTGAGGGTGAAAACGGTTTCTGTTGATTTTGGTAATTTCGGGTGTGTGGGTGAGAAACGAATTTAAACCCTAAACAATGTACTGCAAGGGAGTACTTTAGATTCGAGAGATCAATCTGTACAAATCCGGCCTAAACCAAGAAATGACCGTTCCAGACTTGCTTCGGTCACAAAATGAAGGAGTAGGGTTGGTTTTGGGGAGGGAAGCGAAGAAAGTGTTGAGACCAGAATAGTTGATTCTGGAAGAGTAGTTGTTTTCTACGAGTTGTATCAGAAAGTGGGAAGCTAACAGATGGAAAGTTAGCAAATGTTTTCCGAGTGTTGTATGCTCCTGACCTGAACTTGTCGTTCGGTGTAAATAGGTAATGCCTATTTATACAAGTCGAAGTGAAACGTACTCTGGTCTCATTAAGAAATGGAAAACGGGTGAGTAAATCGTAGGAGGTGGTAACCTGTAACGCCTGGAATTGATGTTCCATAAAAGAAAGCGTTTCACCATTACTTCCTGTATTTACTAACCGCCTCATCCTTATGACACTTTCTTATAACGGGCGTAGTGTACGCCGCACGCTGTAAACCACCAAACCAATACCCCAATGAGCATCCCCCAGTTTGTGACATGCGTTGATGTCTCGAGTGTTTTCATGGAAAACATGTATCACATTGTTGTTGTCTGGCAAGTTGAGCTTGGGAGACTTGCCGTCTCGGTGGTGACCTTCGATGGTCGAAATTTTGCATCTTAAGAGGAAAGGTAGTCGTTGATTATTGCAACCCTTCGTTTGGTAGCCAGTGACATGAAAGCATGATCAGTATGGCTTTAATATGTCCTAGTTTAGGCGCGGCCAAAAGTTAGGGTTTTGGCTTTGTTTAGGCGCGACCAAACTAGGGCCAAAGGTTGCCATGCGTTAGCTGGTAACCTTGGAAGGCTAAGATATGCACCTTAGATGAAAGAGTGGTCGTTGATTATTGCAGGCCTTCATTTTGGTAGCCGCATAGGGAATGCCGGAATGGTATGGCGCGACAAGGTGGTTGGAATGTCATTGGCACATGTGGCATGACATGCCTTGGCGCGGTTTGGCGTGGCCAAAACTAGGGTTTTAGGCCAAAGGTTACCATGCGTTGTTTGACGACCTTGGGCGGCTAGGATTTGCATCTAGGATTGAAGGTTGGTCGTTGATCGTCGCACGCCTTCGTTTTGGTAGCCGCATAGGGAAGGCTGGCATGGTATGTCGCGACAAGGTGGTTGGAATGCCATTGGCACATGTGGCACGGCATGCCTTGGCGCGGTTTGGCGTGGCCAAAACTAGGATTTTGGGCCAAAGGTTACCATGCGTTGTTTGGCGACCTTGGACGGCTAGGATTTGCATCTAGGATTGAAGGGTGGTCGTTGATCATCGCACGCCTTCGTTTTGGTAGCCTCATAGGTAAGGTCGGCATGCTATGGCGCGGCAAGGTGGTTGACATGCCATTGGCACATGTGGCATGGCATGCCTTGGTGCGGTTTGGCGAGGCCAAAACTAGGGTTTTGGGCCAAAGGTTATCATGCGTTGTTTGGCGACCTTGGACGGCTAGGATTTGCATCTAGGATTGAAGGGTGGTCGTTGATCGTCACACGCCTTTATTTTGGTAGACGCATAGGGAAGGCCGGCATGGTATGGCGCGACAAGGTGGTTGGCATGTCATTGGCACATGTGGCATGGCATGCCTTGGCGTGGTATGGCGTGGCCAAAACTAGGGTTTTGGGCCAAAGGTTACCATGCGTTTTTTGGCAACCTTTGACGACTAGGATTTGCATATAGGATTGAAGGGTTGTCGTTGATCGTCGCACGCCTTCGTTTTGGTAGCCGCATAGGGAAAGCCGGCATGGTGGGGATAAGGAAAATGGTGCGGAAGGCTTGGCATAGTGGGGACAAGGGTTTGGCACGGACGGATTGGCATGGTGGGGCCAAGGCAAGGTGCGGTTGGCTTGGCATGGTGGGGCCAAGGCAAGGTACGGTTGGCTTTGCATGGTGGGGCCAAGGTTTGGCATGCCATTGGCGCAAGGTGCGGCTAGCATGGTTTGGGCCAAGGCAAGGTGCGGTTGGCTTGGCATGGTGGGGCCAAGGCAAGGTGCGGTTGGCTTGGCATGGTGGGGCCAAGGGTTTGGCATGCCATTGGCGCATGGTGCGGCTAGCATGGTTGGCATGCCTTGGCGCGGTAGACGTGGTTGGCATGGTTTTCCATCGGCACAGTGCTGCGGCTGGCACGGTTGGCATGCCTTGGCGCGAAGATGTGGCTGGCATGGTTTTCCATTGGCACAGTGGCGCGGATGGCATGGCTGGCTTGCCTTGGCGCGGAGATGTGGCTGGCATGGTTTTCCATTGGCACAGTGGTGCGACTGGCATGGTTGGCATGCCTTGGCGCGGAGATGTGGCTGGCATGGTTTGCCATTGGCACGGTGGTGCGGCTGGCATGGTCGGCATGCCTTGGCGCGGAGATGTGGCTGGCATGGTTTGCCATTGGCACGGTGGTGCGGCTGGCATGGTCGGCATGCCTTGGCGCGGATATGTGGCTGGCATGGTTTGTCATTGGCACGGTGGTGCGGCTGGCATGGTTGGCATGGTTTGGCGCAGAGACGTGGCTGGCATGGTTGGCATGCTTTGGCGCGGAGACGCGGCTGGCATGGTTTGTCATTGGCACGGTGTCGTGAGAATTAGGGTTTGGTATGTACGAAGATGATGTCGGTCAATACTAAGGGTTCTGTCGTGGAACATGACACATGTATAAAAAAAGGTACCCTGGTAATTCTTACGTAGGCATGCTGATTGATTCAATAAATGCGCTAGTGGTCATAGTGACGTCATGTCAGATGTATGGTTTTACGATTTTAACCCTAAGCTAAAAACAGCCATCAACACCAGTTAATGAAATAGATTAGCTTAGAACTGGGTTGGGTTGTGAGATAAATCTTAATCACTAAAAGCTATCAATAATTAAAAGATTTATTTGATTGATCGATTTGTTTGTTTGGATGTTTGTTTATATAATGAAGTAAAAATTGTAGGGTATACCTATAACTTTAGTTAATAAGGATTTGAGAATAATTAATCTAAGAAGTATTAATACGTAGACAATCTAATACTATAAAAATAGTGAGGTTAGTATTATTGATAAATCTTGAAACTCGCGTAAAATCTTATTGAATACCTTGATATATACGTAGAGTCAACAATTTATAATCACATAAATGTTAATAATTTGTTGGGACTTAATAATAATTGTAAGAGTAGTTTGAATAATAATTGAACCGTCAGAGTTAATAATAAAAATATTATAATAACTATAGATGATAACAAAAGTAATAATAATAATTTGATAAAGTGATGTTAGCATTTATCAATTAGTATCATATTGAATTTAACTTAACTAAAACATTATTAAAGGCATATAACGACACATAATAGTTATGACTAATAGTTGTGGGAAGTTATTAATTCTTATCTAGGTTAAGCTTTGTAAATAAACTAATTACAAATTAGAGATATATGTTTTGCGTCTTCACTAGATAATTAATGTAATACATATTACGCGTTAGATTTAAGAAAACAAAGACATAATATATAAAATAAAAAGACTCAAATTGTTAGAAATCTTGTACCAAAATTATCTTCAGTCTAACAAATGATCCAGTAAATCTTTAAAATGAAACAAATAGACATGAATTAATAATAGTATTCAGATGCTTAGTGTAATATTGGAATTAAACGAAAATAAATTCGTATATTAATAGGATAACATTATATTAATAGAAAAATCTGAAGGTTATTAAGACATGTTAAAAAAAATTTGCAGACTGAGAATTTAAATCATATTGAATTATCAACGTCAATAGTTAACAATATTTAATGTAGGGTTTCAATATGAAGAAATAAATAAATAAACAAAAATTTAGATGACTAAATTGCTTAAAATGATGTGAACTATTTATATATTTTACGAA
Organism: Papaver somniferum; assembly: GCF_003573695.1. Taxonomy (NCBI): domain Eukaryota; kingdom Viridiplantae; phylum Streptophyta; class Magnoliopsida; order Ranunculales; family Papaveraceae; genus Papaver; species Papaver somniferum. Next base: position 194,679,139 of record NC_039358.1, on the reverse strand, counting down.
GTAAATTTATCAGACTTACACCAGTTACGATAAAAGTTTAGAGACTAATTAATCTTAATAAATTAATACTTAGTTAATCCCCAGTGCTGAATAGTGATGTTGGTAATTCTGATGTGTTCATGTGATACTTGTTACGTAGGCAGGCATTGTCAGGCGTCGCGAACCTAGACAGGGAAACTGCATTCTTGTATCACTAGGCATTGAAGGGAGACTTGCTTCTATTTGTGGACTGATAAATCCCAAATTTTTACTTAGAAATTATAGAGTATCTTATCTCGTAATTAGAATCAGTAACTTATTGAAATGGAAATTAGTATTTTAAACCTAGAGCCACAAATTTTAGTCGTAGAAAGCCATTTAAGTTTGTGCTTTGTTTTATGTTGTTTGCGCTTAGACAAGTGATTAAATTATTCTATCAGGTGGGGAGTTTTGAAGATCAGAAGGATGGTTTTATTTTCGAGGACGAAAATGTATAAGGTGGGGAGAATGTAAAGACCCTCAAGCTCGTCAACGTTATTAGACTAGCCAAGAGACGTATTATCCGATAATAACTCGATTAGTTTAACACGAACGTTAATTAATAGAAATTAATCTAACAACGATTTAGATACGAAACTAGTATCATTGAATATGTATCGAAAAGTTAGGCGGAATGGACTATTCGAACGTATTAATCGGATATCGGACGAAGAAGATATTATCAGATTTGTTTGAAGGGAAAAATAATCTTTTTGCCATTGGACTGACTGGGGATGCCCTTATCCTCTATTGGGTGTATTAATATTTTGGCTTGGTCTTATCAACACCAAACCGTGAAGATAAATCATATTTTTTTCTTATTCTTTCATATCTTCTTGTTTCTTATTCTTTTTCTCTTCTTCTCTTGTTCTTCCTTCTCCGTCGATTTGAGAAAACAGATCGGTGATTCTATGATCGGTAGAAGGTGTAAAAGATCATGGATTAGCTGTTAGTGGTGATGTTGTTATCTGCTGTTGATTCAGATATGAAGAAGGCAATGAATTATGAGTTAGGGTTTTAGTTGAGGCTCAAAGAGGAATTAGAAGATGAATATGACGGTTTAGAGGATTAAACTAAGTTGGGTTTATTACGAATTAGAATATAAGGTTGAAGAGTGATTTGAATTTGATATTAGAGTTTCTGAGTTTGATTCAGAAATGAGTTCGAAGATGAAACTAAACTCAGAGAATATGGAATTGACGTTCAAGAGGGATGATTGAAGATGGGTTTTGTGTAGAATATCAGTTGTAGCTATTGTTGGGGAAGAATCGGCGAATTAGGGTTCTTGGGTTTGGAATTTAGTTGAGGGAGATGAGATGGATGTTCAAGAGGAACGATTGGAGATGAGTATTGTGTTAATTAAACAGATGAAGTATGAATTTCATATTGAGGTGGAGCGGCTGTAAAAGATTATGGGTTGTATTTAAGGTAATTCTTCCTCAGTAAATTGTATTCTGTTAGGATGTGTTATCAAATAGAAGTAAATACTGTTTGAGTTCTGAATAGAAGAATGATATGGTTGATGTTGATAATTTAAGATGTTTGAGTAGATAGAATTATAAAAGGTGTATGATTCAACGACAGGAAGGTGGATTTGGTTGTGCTGGTGAATTTTAATGGTTGTAGCAGAGGATTTGGTTTAGTGATACCACAAACTATTAGAGCTTGAATACGAATTTGGGTTATGAATTTTATTATAGTTGGAATTGAAATGAGCAATTCAGTGGTGAGTCTATGGATTCTGTGTGTGTATGTGTTGGTGCTTTGAAATGGCAGTGCCGGGGTAGACTTGTTGTTGGGGGATTTGAACTATAGGGAGATGTTAATGTTGGTGATAGTCGCAGATATGAGATGGTAATATGATCAGTTGCTAGTGATGAAAAGATTCATACTATGTTAGTAGTTTGAGAATGAAATTAGACGATGTAGGACAAGTACAATGGTGATATGCGTTGTAGATGCATAGGATGGTAGTTTTAGTGAAATCTTGTTGTTGCAGGGGAGATGCAAGTGTAGAACATGGATATTGGAGTTATACTTGAGCTGAGATGGGTAGTGAATCAACTGGTGTAAGAATAATGAGATAGTAAAGATGTACATAATGGTAACTGTATGGTTGTAGATGGCAGCTTCAGTGAAGGCTTGGATCTGATGTTGCAGTTAGACTCTATTAACAACGACCGATTCAAAGGATGAACCAGTGGATCGTGGATCTCGAGGTAGGCGTGGCTTGTCATCAAAAGAGGTGGGAATCGATAACGAACTCTCTTGTATTCATTATTGTTTTACAAATCAATCTTGGTGTTGTGAAATTCATGCATATCTTTGTGTGCTTTGTGTAGTATGAGATGTGTACCGACACAATATCAGTATTCTAATGAGTGTGGTTAGCACGAATATTACCTAATGAGTGTGGTTAGCACGAATATTATTCTTCCTTTATACCAGTATTCTAATGAGTGTGGTTAGCACGAATATTACCTAATTTGTGTGGTTAGCACGAATATTACTCTTCCCTTATGTGCGGAAACACACATCTCATACATGGATGTTTACTGTTATTTATGAATGTCTATGAAGAAGTTTCTACATTATGTTTTATTGTCTTTCCTTGTATTAGCGACCTTCGATAAAACCTGCATTGTCTTCGAATCATATTAATGATTACTTGAAATCTAGTTGTTATTCCTACGGGGAACCCCTTTTAGGGATGATGTGCTCACCCATTCCCACTTTCAGTTTCAGAGACAGATCTGAGTTGCGCAGCGGAAGCTTTATGGCTTTGAGTCTTCTGTTATGTTTATTATGTTGTATATTCTATTTACAAACCAAATGACTATTGTATATGTATCATTTGAGATGAATTCTTATTTATATATTTTTGAGCGGGGTTAGTTTTTGGGTTAAGCTTTATAGAAGATTTCTTAACTGAATGTTAAGTAAATGGTTTAGATTCTTAATGCCTCTTTATTTAGTTAATCTCTTGGATTAGTTAGCTGCTAGCTTTGGGGGCGCTACAATATCTATAAGTAGAATAGAAATCAAGACTTACAGTTTTGATCACCTAAACTTGACAAACAAGCTTGAGATAGCAACGCTTGCGAATTCGACCTAGTAGTGCTCTAACAAATACATCATTAAAAGATAATGCAACATGGGATTTGGTACCAAATGATCCAAGATACAATGTATTGGGAAATAAGTGCGTATATAAGATAAAGTTGAATGTTGATGGTTCAGTAGAGAGATATGAAGCCAGATATGGGGCAAAATGATATAATCAGTTGGATGATGTAGATTTTTTTGAGACATTTAGTATTGTGGTGAAAGCTACAACTATAAGAGTTGTTTTAACACTTGCAATCTCAAGACAGTGGTTCATCAAGCAGTTAGACATCAGTAATGCTTTTTTACATGGTTTTCTTGAGGAGGGTGCTTACATGGTACATCCTAAAGGGTTTGAAGATGTTGATCATCCAGACTACGTATGTAAACTAATAGAAGTTTTATGGACTCAAACAGGCACCAAGTGCATGGTTTGAGAGATTCTGTGAGTCTTTCATTGATTTTGGATTCTTCAGATCAACATGTGATCATTCAATGTTCATCTATCAATATGCTGATACAACGACATTAATTTTACTATATGTTGATGACATCATTTTGGCTTGTTCTTCTACTGCTCCCAGTGAGAAAGTTATTACATATCTTATGAAGATTTATCCATCTAAGGATCTTGGAACTCTAGATTATTTGTTTGTTACAGAAGCAACATTCCAAAACAACTCTGAGCAACTTTTATTGACTCAGAAGAAATATACTCTTGAAATGTTACAAAAGTATGATTTGCTCAACCGCAAACCATCTAAAACACCAGTTACAAAGGGTCCAAGATTGTCTACCTCTACTGGCGTACCTATGGAGGATCCTACTATGTACATAAGTTTGGTGGGTGGATTACAGTACATTACTATGACAAGACCAGATATCTGCTTCAGTGTGAATTATTGTTTCACATTTTATGCAATCCCCTACAGATGAACATCTTCTATTAGGTAAAAGAATCTTAAGCTACTTAAAGGTACACTTGGTTATGCAGGATATATTAGTTCAATTACTGCACACTCTGACTAGGCAGGATGCCCTAACACTAGAAGATCTACTTCAGGTATGTGTGTGTTCTTAGGTTCTTCTTTAGCGTCATGGTTTCCAAAGAAACTACCTACAATAGAAAAATCATCAGCAGAAGCAGAGTATAAGTCCTTGACAGTTGTTGTTGTAAAGGTGGTATGGATATCTTATTACCAGAGTTGGATGTTTCTTTGAATACTCCTTTCAAGCTTATGTATGATAATATTTTTACAAATAGTCTAGCTACAAATTCAGTTTTTCATGCTAGAACTAAGCATGTAGAGATTGACTACGATTTCATAAGAGAATTGGTCAATTATGGATTCTTGAAGTAAGTTATGTAGCTTCTGCAGATCAGCTAGCATATTTTTTTTCAAAAGGATTGTTTCATTCTGTTTTTTTATCCTTAGCTGGCAAGTTTATCTGTTTACACTAGTATCAGTTTGAGGGGGACTGTAAGGATTAATCTTAGTTGTAAGTGTGTGTACACACTAGTCATATCTGTTTGTAAGTGTTGTTATACACACGAAAATTGTAACTGTCTCTTACAGCTGTTATAACAGAATGTTTATTCTGTTATGTCTGAAACATCTCTGCATAAATACAGAGTTTGTCTGTAACTTTGTATTGTTTTCTTCTGATGAGAAAAGCTTAATAAAAATCGAAAATGATACCTTACAGCGGGTTCGCCACCGAGGGTTGTCCCAACTAGAGCTGCACAAGACTCAACCCTCTTAACCGAACCTTCCCTTACTCGATGAACCAGTAGATTTTTAAACTGAAACCTCCTGTAGCGGGTTGGTAGTTGGTTATGAATATAAAAACCCGATATAGATGGGTTTATAGTTGGTTATGATTTTAAACCCGCCCCCCCGAAAAACCCATAGTTAGTTTAAACCCGTTATATGGAATCTCATCCATCTCTTTTAACTAACTAACTCTACTTCTAACCTGAAAATACAGTACTAGTTGGAGTGTGATCAGTGATGATCAGGTAAGAACGAGCTCCAACCATGTCCAACTGTCGAATTTATGCTAAAGATGTACAATTTTCAGAACACAAAAACAAATGTAAGGTGAGATGATAATCAAGGGCTTACTTTCAATCCCATCTTCTCTAAGAGAGCTAATTTATACATGTTCTATGGGCTTATCATGAACTATGAATTATGCTCAAACTGTTTGATCAAATTATGAACCAAGATTTTTATACGATACAATTGATTGAGGTTCAGCTGTGAGTTTTAAGCCATTCAAGTCTCTATTAATTTATAAAAGGATGATTCAAAAATACATTCAACCAGATAATTACACTTACCAGATTTTTCATGTGATTTTAAGTAACTTAGAAAACGGAAAATAATTTCATCTCGCGGCGCGGGATCAAAGTTGAACTCGCGCTCCACAACTGTAGGATTCTGAAGATTGACATCAGCAAACCTTAGAGTTGGTCGTAGAGTTGACCACAGTTACATCACGTTTTCTGAACAACCATATATCTTCCGTATTTTGACAACGTATCTTCTCTATTTTCTATATATCCGGATCTTCATACTCGTCACTTAATTTTGGCACCAACAAGGTATTTAGGCCAGAAACATTACCAAGATCAACAAGTGAATCATCAAATAACCAACATTTTCAGCTGCTGCTTGTTTTGTTGGCTTCAATGTCGAAAATCCTACTAAACTGTTACCATCAATGGTCCATCATCCACCAGTATCATTACTATCAATATACTATCCAACTTCTCTTCACTCTAAATAAGCTTCATGCAATTTGACGGAATGGAACAACTTCGACTAACTGCATCACTTGTTAGCTATACGTATACACTATGCAGTACTCTCGGTACTTTGTCTCTTGATCCAATATCTTGTCCCACAGTTTGTGCTGACATTTCATGATCATCATTAATGATTCATTATCACTACCTAGTTATTTAATCAGTATGCAAGAAAGATGAATGGAGAGTCATATATATATAGTTCGTAATGAGTACGATCAGTAAGTAGATGCATACTAGCTTATGTATATCACTGCGGAAAGAAAAATGGTAGGAGAAATATAAAGACATGGTAAAAATCAAGTTCCTAAGAAAAAGAGAGATGAAAAAATTAAGGAAGAATTCCGTATTGAAGAAACAGATATATGAAATATCTTGTAAGATTTCGTAGTTAAGAAAAAATCGGTATTTGACTGTGTTAACTCAACAGTCTGCTGATGTCACATCTTCAAATCGTACAGTCATAGAGCTGCGAGTTCAACTTTGATCCCGCCGCGAGATCGAAATTTTTTTCCTTAGAGAACTAAAAGCTAATTCAAACGAAAATGCATATGAACCCGGTTAAATCAGGTTTAAACTCGAACCACCGACTGGTCCGTAAAGGGTGGGTTAAAACCCGAACCGAAATTAGGCGGGCGGCATTGGTTATGAGATAAAAACCCGCTATAATTAGGTTTGGTATTAGATGAAACCCGACCCATCCGCGATAATTAGGTTGGTATTAGATGAACTCGACCGCCAAAACAGCACCCCTTGCCTTTCTCTGGTAACGGTTCCGTGGATCCGGCAAGTTTTTCTCTGCCGGGAAAACCCTCGGTGGGGAACCCCGGTATGTGTATCAATAGGAAATTATTTATAGCCTAAATAAAAAAATGTGTATCTAAAACCCTCATTAGGATTCTATATATATAAACACCAAAATTAGTTATAATAATTTATGATTACTAAAATGCCATTTTTACTTTAGGAAATTAATACATTTATTTATTTATTAGTGAGAAAACCGTGATAATTCCAGTTTTCATGAGTTAGGGATTGCTGATAATCGCAATTGTAGGGACAAAATATCGCATAGGTTATCAAGTGTGCGAGATTCATATAAGGTTGTGCGATAATGTCAGACGGTGGATCCGAAATAAAGAAATATGAAATAAAAGGAAATATGAGCTGTCTCCACTAGTATATCCTATATAAAGAGAAAGGCAGGAGAGATAAGGGGATTATTATTATTAGTATTATCTCCTCCTTCTTCCTTCATAAAAACTAGAGCTCCAAATACTTATTAGTGGAGTTCCAATGTAATTCAATAATCACAGTGAAACCTAACCCCGTGGATGTAGATCAATTGATCGACCACGTAATTTTGTGTCCAATTTACAATTTTAGCACTTTAATCTTTATTTTGATTGTGAAATAGATTTAGATCTAGGAATGTTAATGGGGTGTGTAGGATTTCCTGCAACTACATTTTTGGCGCTAGAATAGCAATTTTTAACTTCTACTTATTACTTTTATGAAAATCACAACTAACAATAATTGCAATTGTCGATGAAATTCCAATTTTCACTTAATTTTGCGAAGTTGGTGAAAATTCCATTTTATTAAGGGTGAAAAGTCAATTTCTGATGAAAATCAAATTTCACTTGTATAACACATAAGTGAAAAATCGGATTTACCTAATAGACAGGTAGAGATTAAAAGAAAAATGCATTTGATAGCCGGATTTAATATACAGTAAAAATTAAAAATCTTATCACATGAGTGTAAACCTAAGCATATCAGTTTACATTGCCAAGCACCTATTAGAAGCTTAGTCCCCACACGGTGAGTTTATGGATTTTAATTTTAATTTACGAAAGGTGTTCCTGGATGGAACTATTAATTTAAGAAATTAATGAAATCAAACCAATAACAAATCAATCAAGAGCATTTGATTAAACAGATCTTAAGGAGGAGAAAGAACGACTAACTACGAGAAATTAAGAGAATATTCTGCTTTTAGAATGCGTTTATAGTGCTAAATAGTAGATAAGGAGAGACTTAACTATTCCAGAAATAATGTAAAGTTAATCAATTGACGATTATAAAGGATAAAAACTGAAATCTCTCGGAGCATTTCCATCAGTGGGTGAGAGTTTTATTTTCTTTTGACACAGAATTTTAGACCCTCTTTTAGATTAAATCATCTCCAACAGTAGGTCATATAAAATATGAAGGGTGTCAAAATAAATATGAAGGTCTTATTTAGACCGTGGAATGACCTTCATGTCATCTTTTTGATTATTTTTTTAATCATTATTTTTAAAAACGGGCACCTAGCTCAGCTGGTCATCCCCATTTCTCAAAGTTTCATGCGCTCCAGAAGGTCCCAGGTTCGAGCCCCCAATGACGTAATATTGCAGGAATTAACATGGAAGGTAGAGTTAGCTTGCCCCCCCCCCCCCCCCCCCCCCCCCCCTCCCAGCTAGGTTACCCATGAGGCTCGCAGGTAGGCTAGCACAGCAACATGTTCAATTAATGTAGTGGTACGTTGTTGGAGCTTAGCTTGTTAGGATTCCAACTAGTTAGTGTAATACTCTTTATCTAATATGTTGTAAATCTAGAAAATATAGAAGGAAAGACACAAAGTAGAGACGAAGAAGGAGAGAGAATCTTATTAGATGTGTATTACTTTACAAAGGTTTGGGACTCTATTTGTAGAGTTTACATACTTGATGCCCAAGTAATAGGATCCCACTAAAGTGGGCACCTACCTAATAAACTTCCGTTTATAACACTTCCCCTATATGACCATTGTATCTAAGTAATTGCCTCATTAAAACCTTGTCAGGAAAATCCAAAGGGACAAAAACTGATCGAAGGGAAAAGAGTACAATTATGAGAAAACTTAGAACAGAGTTGGACATGCATATGTTGTCTCATTAAAACCTTGACAAGGAAACCCAGTTGCACGAAACCTTGACGAAGGAAAAAGAGTACAACGTGATAGTCCAGTAAAATACATTTTACTATGGTGCTCCCTCTGATAAGTACTTCAGTTAAATCTTGACTTGCAAATCTTTGAGTCGACACTTCCCAATTTCGATACACGAATTTATTGAATGCTGGAGATAGCAGTGCTTTCGTGAGAAATTTCCCCATTGATGAAGTCTTCTTTTGTGTTAGTCTTCTAATGGTAGTGTTCTTGAGTCTTCACGCTTCTTTAAATACATTGAGGACTTGCTTCCTGGATTGTTAGCTTCTCGAAGATGATTTGCGGAAGTAGTTGATGTAATTTCTCCAATAAAAGGCCAATATTTAGTTACAGTTGCATAGGTGAACAAAAGTTGTGATCATACCATATATGGATTATAATAATATCCAAATTCATAGGAGACTGTTATGTTAATGTGGTAATGGTGGGAATCCACCAAATAGCTGAAATTGATACAACTCCCCCTTGGATGACCACCATGTTGAATTAATTTTCCTCACTAAAACCTTGCCACTAAAACCCAATGGGAAAAATTTTGGACGAAGGAAAAAGAGCACAAATATCAACATTTAGAAAGAAAATTAAACGTCAACGAGATGTTGCCTCGTTAAAACCTTGTCAGGAAAACCACATGGGACAAAACCTGAAACGAAGGAAAAAGAGTATACCTTTTGACGATTTATGGATGCTAACTTAACTATATGAGTATTGTAGAAAACAAGCATCAAAATCATAACTTTAGTCTACCTCAAAGACGAGTTTAAGCTAGCATAATTCTAACTGCAGATTTAAGAAAGAAAAATAATAGAATTTATGTTGCCGAAGCGTGGATTTCAGTGTTTTTAAGGACTTCTCAAGAGACCTATAATGTTGAAATCATCAACTAATTAATCCGGATTTTTGGTTGTGTACCAAATTTCTAAAAACACATAAAGGATTACTAAACCTGATATAGTCGATTCAGGTGGCTGCATGGATATAGATTGAATCCTTCAAGGATTACAAATCCTAGTATGTTCTCTGACCAAATTCGAGTCCCTCAAGGACTACCACGCCAAATGTATCATATAAGGAGAACAATCATTGAAGCAATCCTACGATTTAAGCAAAATTTAAATCCTCAAATCGTTTTTAGTACGATTAATTTCTCTTAATAACGCATCACGACTACACCGACCTGTAATTTTAAGAATTCAGGGTTGCACATTTAAGGTGTTAAGTGTTGGATCCATATATTATGTTATTCTGGAGATTTCAATCCAACATAATTTGGATTTTGTGCACACCGATCACTGATGTCGATATTTCTATGGAGAGGGGTTAACAACCACCATTATTTACTATTTCAGTAGCTACTATAAATGAATATTCGACAATAATTTGCTTATCACGATCTCACACAACTTCTAGTGTATGCGTACTTTGAAAAATTCAAAATTTACTGGTACCAGCGCCCACGGGCGTGATAATCTCCTACTATTCAAATAAAAAGATATGAATTTTTAGAATTTGAATCGTATTATGATAGACTCAGTATCCTATATAAAAATGCTACATGCTTGCTAGATGTGATTGAGTTTGCCTTTTCAAACGGGATAAGCTTAAATAAAAGCTAGATGAAATATTTTCACGCCTAGTAAATGACAGCCTTTTTTGATTTGATCAAGATGGGAGAAACGGATATGACTTTGAAGTTAATTAATACCAACGTTTGGTAATGTATATTCTCCCCCTGATTATGGCGGAAATATTTTCATCTCATATACGAAAACAATTTTCGTAGAGTATTATCCGATTAATTCGAGGACACATACTCATAATAATTTCTGGATTATAAACAACTCCAGATTGGACAGTAGATTCTGATTTAAAGAGTCATAAAAGAAATTGTCCTAAAAATAAAATAAATTGTAGTCTTTTTGACATACAAAATTAATCATCAACCAATGGTTTTATTGTTTACAACCAAAAACATATAAAATATGTATATAAATCTCCATATAATTGCGTGAACTCTAAGGCCAACGATCCAACGAGATAAAGATTTGGATTGAGATTATGGACACTTTATTTTCCAAAAGAAACTAAATTTTAAGATCAATTTAGTCACTACAAGGACTAATGATATATCTTACAAACCGGGTGCACCCTTTGATCTTTTGTGTCTTTCGGTGTTTCAACTACAAGTGGAACAATCCGAATTTTGGAGATTATTATTTCGAGAAAACAATGATTGCTCAACATCCCTAAGGAGCAATTCCTTGTTTTATTGGTATTTGTAATAATAACGATATTTTATCCCTTTAAGATCAATAGGGAAAAACCAAGCTTAATTGGCTTACTGATTTCTTTGAGAAAATATAGAAATTATTATCGCTATGATTTTTAGATAAAATCCACTTTGTGGTTGGTGAATGATTTATTATTTGATAAAACCGTATTTCATGGTGCAATTTTCGAAATCACACCATATTGGCAAAATTTAGAAAATATGCCAATATATTTTCTATCATCTTAAAGAAGCGATGGAGAAAATCAACATCAATTAGTTTAGTTTCTACAATTTACCAAAATCGTATCGACAAAAGAAGAAGAAAAAAAATTGTCGCTTTAGTCATCGCAGTGGGAAAATCCACTTTCTGATTGACGGATAGAACCCGTACATAAAAAAATAATCACCTGATCTTCTTCTTATTGATGAAGATACCAAATTTAATTGGTCGTAGGTTTTTCAACCATGCACGTGATTAATTACTGTAAAAATAATTAAATTGCAATAACGCCAGATTTTGGTGATTACAGTTTCATGGTCCTTTGACGGATTTGTTTTTCTTTCTCTATGAAGAATAAAAAATATTACAGAAAAAGAGAACGCCAATTTTTGATGACTACCGTTTCATTAGGAGAATAGAAACGGAAACCATCTTTCAATAAGTTCTTTTTTCTTTTTCTTTATAGGAATAAATTAGAGAGCAAGGAAGATTGAACTTATTTGGTAAGATGATTACCCACGTCCCATAAACTAGGGATACACCTTGATGCGTGGAAAGAAAAAGCATCATCTCCCATAAACGGTGGTCATTAAATAAAGAAAGAAAAATAATGCTTAATTAATTAGCATAACACCTTTAAAAATAAAAATAAAATGGAAAGGAAAAAGAAGAACCAGTTAATTTCTTATGTAATAATGGGAAGTTCCTTGCCACGATCTGTTTCTCATTCTCGTACCACTGTTTGACATGAGTGGAAATCTACATAAGGACAAAATACAACTATACAAGTTAGCAAAACGATAAGAATAAAAGAAAACCAATATAATAAGGTTAAGAATTAATTCTCCATATCCTGTTCGGGTTTGTGTGGTCTAAGGTTTGGCCCGTCCCACCATAAAAGGGGAGGAAAGAATACTTTTGCTTAGTCGGTAAAGCAACGTGACTGATAGCGTGTTGTAAATCTAGAAAATAGAGAAGGAAAGACAAAAAGTAGAGACGAAGAAGGAGAAAAAATCTTATTAGATGTGTATTACTTTACAAAGGTTTGAGACTTTATTTGTAGAGTTTATAAACTTGATGTCCAAGTAATAGGGTCCCACTAAAGTGGGCATCTACCTAATAAACTTCCGTTTATAACGTAATAATAATAATAATAATAATAATAATAATAATAATAATAATAATAATAATTTTAACAACGTCGGAGTTGCAGCTAGGAAGGAGGTCAATATTGGGTTCTTATCTGATGATGCCAAGGCTTTAAAGCCCGCCGACATTCTTGTCTACAACTGGATTAACGGGCAAGATGTTTGCTTTGATGTTACGGGTGTCTCACCCTTTTCTGATATTAGTGGTCGGACTTTCGTTCCGTGTGTCGCCATTTCTAATCTAATTTCACGCAAACGGGTAAAATATTTGGATACGGTGTCCGCTCATGGGTATGGATTTGGTTGAGAAATTGTATAGCTAATTACGACCTCAATTACAAAATAGGTAATTCTCTTTTTTATAGATTGGGTATTTCAATTCAAAAAGGTGTAGGGGCTCAACTTGTTGCTAGGTTGCCCTCTATCGACATTGTACCTTGTATTTGATTTTTTTGTTAATAAAAGCCTTTGCGGCGCCTTTTTATTTTAAAAAAACTTGCAAAAAACTTCCAACTTGTTAAGCTTGAAGGCTTCCTGTTACCGACGTGTAAAAAGACCTTATTTGCAAGGTTTTCTTTTCTTCTTCATCTCGTGTGGATTCTCAACACCAATTTTTTTTCCCCTTCTCTGTGAGCGATTGAAGCTTCATATTTAACATTGTCGTTGTTCGAATTAATTCTGATTCAGATTTTCCTTTTCTTAATCTCTGTGTAATTTTCGAGTTTTCTTTGCTAAGGTTTTTTTTTCTCTGGGTAATTGAAGAATCAGTTTTAGGGGTTTTTTCTTGAGCAATTTTTGTAGACTCCGAGTTAGGGTTCTTGGCGTTGTAGCAGAAGAGGGAATTGGGTTTCTTTCTTATTGGATTAGGGTTTTTGACGAAGTGATTTCTTCGATTGAAGATTGGATTATGGGTCTTTTTTTTACGATTGTGTATTTCGTCATCTGCAGAAGTGGGTTAGCGTTTTGTGTATCGTTTTTTTTCGAATTATTCTTCATATTTTCCTTGAGGTGAAACTTTGTGTATGTAGTAGTAGTTTGAGGGTTCTAATTGCGGTTTTTTTTAGAGCTTTCTTATTTAATTAGTGATTTGAGGATTTGGTTTCTTCGATTGAAGGTTTCTCTGAGTAGTAGTGAAGTTTTTTGGAGCATCAAGTTTGTGTTTTTGGCATGTTCCTCTTGTTTGTTTAATTAGAGTTTCAACGAATGGTATTTTAGGTTTTCAATTAGATGTATTCCTAATTTGAACTCTTAAATTCCCATTCCTTGATTCCTAATTGGTCCTTTGGATTTCTCTCTTTTGTGTTCACTATGCCTAGAGTTACTAGGTCTAACCAGGGGGTTTGTTTGAGTCCCATATCTCATTGTTTTGATTCACAGAATGCTAGTAAGTTTCTCCAATGTCCTTTTAAGGGGTTTGATAGCTGCAAGAATGATGTAAGAGGTAGGGGTTTAGTGAGAATCTCTTTTTTCAAACATATTAATGATATGCATCTAGTGCATGGGGAAGAAAATGATAGATGCAGGGACAAGATTCAAAATAATAGTGCAGTCTATGCTCTATGGGAATAGACTCTTTCACAACTGAAGATGTGGTTGTGTACCAAGTGTATGCATCTCCAAGCTTATAAGAAGTGTTGCAGGTCACATGCCAGAGATGTAATTTCGGCCCCTTTCAATGGAGTGGATGATGATTTTCTTATTCATGGCGTAACAAAACCTGAAGAGGCAAGTGCTTTTGTTCATGTTTATAATGTTGATAATGTTGTGCTTAGTAATTCTGTTCAAGTCCTTGGTGTGGAGTTGTTAGATAAAGTTCTTCAAGCTCAGTTGCATACAGTTCGGCATATACCCACTAAATGTAGACTTAGTTTCTCTCGAACATTCAAACACACTTTGGACAAGGTTATACCCAGTCCCTAGGATATTTCACCTTGGATTCAACTGCTCATGTTTCCTATATGTGTTTTACGTAATTATACTCCCAAGAGTACTGCAGAAAGTCGATCTGGTATGGAAATAAACTTCAAGTTGCTTCTATTAATCACGCTTTAGAAAAGTGGAGGGATTCTGATGGTTTTGTCTCTTTGATCGTGAGTTTGTTATCTGATAATGATCTTTTATCTAAACATAAGGTCTTGTCTACGAATACTAATCAAGATGATATTAATTTACGACTTTGTAGACGAAAGCTTAGTCAGGGCTCTTATACCGCTGCTATTCGTGTTCTTACATCCAATGGCGTGGCTCCTTCTACTGATGTTACTTTATCTGATTTATAGCTCAAACATCCTTCGGCACCTCCACCAGTATTGCACACTGCACCGATTGAAGTTAATGCTGCTACGGCTAGTATTTATATGGTTTTGAACAGAACTAGAAGTTTTCTAAAGGTGCAGCATGTGGCAGGGATGGTCTTCATGCTTAACACTTGCTTGATGCCCTCAGTGGTCCTGTGGCAGCTGTGGCGGATGAGCTCCTTGCGTCCATTACTGCAGTTGTTAATATTTTTTTAGCTGGTAACTGCCCTCCGTAGTTAGGTAAGTTCATTGCTAGCGCTCCACTTACTCCTTTACTTAAACCTGGAGGGGGTATTATACCTATTGTTGTTGGTACTATATGGAGACGGTTAGTTTCTAAGGTTGCCGCATCTCTTGTGAGCAAGGATATGTCTAGATATTTAAGTGATTTACAATTTGGGGTTGGAGTACCTTGTGGAGGGGAAGCTATTTTACATTCAATAGATCGTATTTTGGAGGAGAAAGGTAGTCTTAACTCCATGTTTATGCTTCTAGTATATTTTAGTAATGCATTTAACCTTGTGGATAGGACTGCTATGTTGCGAGAAGTGAGACTTAAATGCCCTAGTATATCTAAATGGGTTGAATTTTGTTATTATTTTCATGCCCAACTTTATTATGGTGCTTCTACTCTTTCTTCTGCACAAGGTGTACAACAAGGATATCTTCTAGGTCCTTTACTTTTCTCGCTGACTTTGCACCCTCTTGTTTTAAAGATCTCGCAACAGTGTCATCTTGATTTGCAGGCATGGTACCTAGATGATGGTACCGTTATTGGTGATACTTTGCAGGTTTCTAAAGCATTTCATATTATTCAGAATGAAGGTGCATCTGTTGGGCTTCATCTCAATGTGCAACAAACTGAACAGTTTTGGCTTTCTACGGATACAAGGAGTCTGCAAGATGGTATTTTTCCTGCTGGTATTGGTAGATCCTATATAGGAGTTAAACTACTTGGTGGTCCTGTGAGTTTGAATGCTAATTTTTGTAGTCATTTGGTTCTTGGTAGAGTTCAAAAGACCATACAGTTGATGGCGGCAGTTCGTAGGCTCGAAAACCCTCAAAGTGAATTGCTTCTTCTGCGGAACTGTACAGGTTTTTCTAAACTTTACTTTACTTTGCGTATCACTGCACCTAAGTATGTGAAAGAAGCGCATGTTGTATTTTATGATCATCTTTTCAAATATATGAGGAATTTAGTGACTGGTGATGGTCCAGGTTTTGGCTTATTACAACAAAGACTAGTGTCTTTACCCATCAGAGATGGTGGTCTTGGTATCTACTCTATGTTTGATACAATGCAATACTGTTTTTTAGTTTCTTATTCTCAGACCCTACATCTACAAGGGAATTTTCTACACACTATATTTTCAATCTCTACATCTTCAGGCTTTTCTGTTAAGGGTCCTACTTATCAACAAGCTTTTGATTATTTTGTTCGAGTGTGTGGTATTGATTCTTCCCAACTTAGCAATCTCATAGCTGGCCCACATCCCATGCATTCACTGGCAGTTCAATATTTTGCAGGAGTGACGGAAAACATGCATTCCCTTTTCAATATGTCAAGACGTGACTCAGTAATTTGGCAGTGCAATAAAAACTAAGCATGCTCAAGATTACTTACTTGTTATTCATGTAGATGGGCTTGGACAGAAGTTAGGGCCATGTCAGTTTTGTGCTATTCTTAGCTATAGACTTGGTATTCCCTATTTGCGGAAAAAAGTATTTGTTTGTATTGTAACAAGGCTATGGATGTATATGGTGACCATACGTTGCATTGTGCAAATGAAGTTGGAGTCAAGTTTCGACATGATCTTGTTCGTGACACATTTGCGGATATTTTTTATAGGGCAGGTGTGCACGCTAAAGTTGAAGCGCCTTTGGGTTTCTTATCTTGTGATGGTGGTGATTCCAGACCAGCGGATATTCTTGTCTACAATTGGGAGGAGGGCCGAGATACTTGTTTGGATGTGACGGGGGTTTCTCCTTTCGCTGGGGTTGGCGTAGACGCTTTCACACCGGGTCTTGCTTTGTTTAAAGCGGTTGAACGTAAAAGATGTAAATACCTTGATGTATGTAGAGCCAATGAGTATAATTTTGGTACCTTGGCTTTTACTACCTTAGGTGAGCTTGGTTTTGAAACTATAGAGTTTTTGTTGAGGTTGAAAAATTACATAGCTAGATATGATGCTAATATTAAAGTTCGCAATTTTCTTTTTTTGTTGAGGTTGAAAAATTAAAGGGGTTGGGACACAACTTGTTGCGCGGCTACCAACAAGTTTCTTGTAAAATAAAAATATTATTAATAATAACGAACTTCTTTCCTTTAAAAAAAATAAGAAAAAAGGAATTACTTTTATCTTTATCCAAAAAAACAAATCCTAAAACTAAGACCCCGCACAACTGAATATGGTTCATGAGAAAAATATTACTCTTTTTGCTACATATATATAACCCCACAAATATGATCTAAATAAAAACTCAGCATAGGATTTGTAGCACCCACAGTTGGAGATGCTCTTAAGTAGCCGTAAAATATGGAATTTTTTATTTAACAACAGTGTCGCCGTAAATAATGCAATCAATTTACTGGCCATAAAAAATAAGTAAATAAATTTATTAGAAACGCTTAATGGATAAAGGTTAATTTGGTCTTGTTAAAAATCTAA
The DNA here is from genome assembly GCF_003573695.1 of Papaver somniferum. NCBI lineage: Eukaryota > Viridiplantae > Streptophyta > Magnoliopsida > Ranunculales > Papaveraceae > Papaver > Papaver somniferum. The sequence goes on along the minus strand of NC_039358.1, from coordinate 194,661,624 downwards.
AAATCTAAATTCAACCTAAACTAGTAATCTTAACCGTAGATTTTACGTTTTGGGTTATAGATATATATCATCTTATTGATGGGTTTATAGAAGAGAGAGAGAGTTCAAACTCGGGTTCCTCGGAAATTTCCACGTGTATCAATACCCAATAGAAATTCTTTCATTAAATCTTTCACAACCAACATACTGAACACAATCTGAGACGAGCGTATTGGTATGGTAGGTAGTAAGGAAGCCAAAACACGTAAGATTTAACAACAATTATTCTATTCCGCCCACCAAGTCAAACCCACCGTCAATCCCATCGTCGACGTGGTTGACTTCTTTGTTCCCTTGAGTTTTTTTTATCGGTTTTCTTCTGCCATTCTGGTTCGGTTTGTCTGGGAAAACAAAGTAGTTAGTTTTTTCTCCGTTACCCTATTTTTGGTACCAACTACTTAGAAGAAGTAGAAGCAGCGGTACCATCAACTCCATGTTTAATTACTATTAGGAGGCATGGGTTTTCCTTCCTTCGTTGGTTTTGGTTTATTGATTGCCCTTTAAAATGGGATTTATCAAAATGGGTACATACAGTGTCTAACTCATGGAGAGACATGTAATCGACGTGATCTCCAGATGCTGAAGTGTGGAAATATGCAACCGTCTTTCTTGTTATGTTTGCTTTTGCTTTCTCTTTCGTCTTTCTATCTAATGTTATTGTTCCAGAATCCGTATGCTTCTTTTCTAGGCGCTCCTAAGTATTTTTGTTGTAATCCACCAATGACCTATAGTGTTGACAGACTGCATAGTGTAGATTTTGCAAAATTCATCCAAAATAAAGTCTTTCACATTGACACATGATTCGAAGAGAAAAAAACATTTTGAATGAATTTTCCTATATTTCATATGCAGTTCAATGGATTCAATTTTCTGCGTACATTTTGGATAATTGGTTTGCTAAATCCACAAACCCAAAATCAAATTTTCATCTCCAACGCTCTTCAGCTAAATGCTAATCGCTTATTTGATTCATCACAACTGATTCCTTTACAATTCTGGATAAAATTTTCCACAACTAGCAATTATATGCTCATAATGAATGTCGTTTTCGTTTTTCTTTTTAGGGGCTCGTAGTGAGAGTTAGAGAAGGAGATGAAAAATACTATCTCACCCGGTGTATAATTAATTTTTAAAAGTTAGTGGTAAAAAGTGAACCCATCTTATCTTCAGGGGTTTTTCATTGGTACTATAGAGAGAATAACAATGAAAAAACTTATTAATTTATTTTCCCAAGCAAACAAAAATAAAATGGCAGGAAAAATCGAAGAAGGAGGTGCCGGAAGAAGGAAGAAAATCTAAGGAATTGGAAAAGGCAACCATATTAGCGCCACATCAGCGGTGGGTTTGACTTGATGGGATGAACAAAATTATTGATAGTTTTTACATGAACTGATAGTTTTGCCAGATAGTTGGTCACCCGTGCTATGCACGGATTAGCAACTCACTGGAAAATTATTGGATCGATTATATAAATTTAATTTTGCCAAGAAAAAATTAATATCACTAAAAACAAAAAAATCCATAAGTTCATGAACCTAAAAAAAGCCCGAGATAACATTTATTAAACTAATTTAAAAAAAAATAATAAACAAATAACTAAATGGTTAGGCTTGTAATGCAACAGTTTAAAACATATAATATCTTTTTCGGTTTTATAAATTGCTTAAAAGCTATTTATTTGCTTCAATCTTTATCTGAACTTGAATATATTTTAAATTCATAAAGCCTTTTCTTTTTCCTTATCTCCAGTATATCTATCACTTGATCGGTAGAAGTGACTTCGGAAGAGCACATACATTATATTTCCCAAAACTTCTAGTTCAATGATTTTATTAATATCTTATTGAGGTAAAATGAATAGATTTTCGATAGCTTGATGTTCTTCTTTAAATTTTTTTAACATGAAACCAAACTTAAAATAAATTAGAATGTAAATAACATGAAGAGAATTGAAATAGATATAAAATGTGGGTAAATATAGAGAAAATATTAGAAGTTAATTACCTGCACAATGCATTGGGATATCTTCTTCTTTTATAAAATTAAATTTGTGCAATGGAATATTTTAACTATTTTAGGTACCCGTATAAAAGTGCAATCTTATATTTCTAGGGACAGACCTATATTTACCGCCTATTGAAAAAAAATCTATCGTCACTATTATGTTTTGTTGTTCAAGCGTTTTCTTATGATTTGAACAATGACTTTCTGTTCTTTTTGTTCTATACATTGGCTAGTTATTTTCAAAAGAGATATAGGTGTGTTTTTTTGAAAGAGTAGCGTATTGCATTTTTGTGGAATGAAATCATATTGAACTGGGAACACCCTTCTTTGTTCAATGGTTTTTTTTCTCACGTCTTGAGTATTCCGGGCTTGTAGAAGACATGACTGCTCACTTGCCATGTTATCATTGCTCATCGATTTTCTAGTGGGATTAGGTATGGTCTTCTAAATATTGTAATTAATGTTACATGGCCTACGGTCCATGGATGTGCGGTCCAACTAGATTTTTAGGGTTGTATATAAATAAAACTATGTAATGCTTCTACTTGAATTGTAGCACCCCCTAAGGATCTAAAAGATTAACTATAAAGTGAGGCACTAAGGATCTAAAACATCTAATTAAATACTGAAAAAGAAGTTCCAAACAAAGATTAACCAAAATCTAAACCCACTCTAAAATAAATACAAGAACTCCTCTCAAATGATACATATTCAATAGTGAGTTGGTTTATAAATAGAATATAAACACAAAATAACATAGCGGAAGCTAACCAACTAACGAAACCAACTCCTCGAAGCTTTCATCGCGACGTATGCATCTTGATCTGTTTCTGAAACTGAAAGTGGAAATGGGTGAGCACATCATCCCGAAGGGTGCCGAGTAGAAATAACAACTAACTTTCGAGTAATCACTAAAATGAATCGAAGACAATGCAAGTTTTGCTAAAACCGATAAAACAAGGAAATACAGTAAAGCAAATTAAAATAATAGTAGTACTGAAAATATAAATTTTTACCAACCAATAAACCGACACACATTCACAACATAAATAATAGTTGAGCGACGTCTTCCTTCGGAGTAGCAAGGCATGACTGTTGCGGATTCTTCAATGAACATTAAAGCGCCCATGAGGTTTTCGTCCTCAAGTCATAAACTATATGTACCTTACCAGTACCTTATTCTACGCGCACTCTCATATCAAGTATCTAAAGAGATCTAATGGTAACAACATTATATCCAATCGAAGTGCTTACACAGTGGAGATCCCCCTTTACCGTCCCCGCGTAAATCCAACAATCTTATATAATATTCTCAACATCATTCTCTTTAAATACCAAAACATAATATAATAACTTTTGAAAGTAATTTAAAAGAACAGTAAACATTCATGTATGAGACATGTGTTGCCCGTACAGAAATATGGAAAGTAATATTCGGTGACACGAGTACACACCTAGATAGTTTATTAGTTGGCAGCAGTTTTCACTCCTTTAGCGCATAAATATAGATATACCTTTTGGGCAACCACATCACACACCAATAAAAAGGAAACCTTCTCCCTTTCATGCTAACAATAAATACAGATTGTAACCACTTCCCAGTCAATGGAAAGAATCACTTTTGAGAATAAGTAAATACTCCCAAAACACAGATATTTAGTTGTTTCTAAATATCCAAGCTCATCCCAAAATATAAAAGAAAACTAGTTTGTATTACACACAGATAATACATGCATACACTATCATATAATAATAAAGATATGCATGAATTTCACAAAAGATAGATTTGTAAAACAACAATGAATACAAGAGAGTTCGTTATCGATTCCCACCTCTTTTGATGACAAGCCTCGCCTACCTTGAGATGTTCAATCCACTGGATCATCCTTTGAATCGATCGTCGTTAATAACGACTAACTGTTAATCACAAAAGCACTCTAAGAGATTAACCAAAAGGCTCATACAAGGCTCATACCACATTTTTCATATAATTCTCTAGTTATAAGTTAAGTGAACTATTTGATGGTTCTAAGCCCATTTATGGTTCTACACCTTCCATTATCTATCTTTAGCTCATCTAAAAATTTACTTATTGAATTGTGTTGGTTCTATTGTCCATGGATATGTCTAATGAATATCTACAACTTGCAGAAAGAACCAAAGGTCAATTCGGACCACAAAGGGTCCAATTCATCAATCTTGGAAAACTATGCCTAAACCCATCCACTAATCAAGCCCATTAACTTAAGGCCTGGTCCATCTAAGTCAACTAACGGTCACTAACGGTCAAACTAACCGTCAAGGTCAACTTAACAGTCAACGTCTAAGTCTAGGTCGAAGTCCAGTCAAATGTCAATTCAACGGCCAACAGGTCAACGGGTCAGGACAGGGAAAACTCGGTGAGTTAACACTGATTCAACTCAGTCTGGTAATCTAATTCAAGTAAAACAACTCAGTTAAACAATTGACTGAAAAGAAAAGAAACTCAAAGGTAAAAACAAATCAGTTAAACACTCTATTCTAACTATACACAGTTCTATAAACTACATCCAATTTCCATCTCTACCAACAACATCTACATCTTTATAATCATCTAAAGATAATCGAGACCATGTAGTTCAAATCCATTAACAGCCTCAGCTCTCAGCAGAATTCACCAACGGTTCACTGATTCTATTCCAGAATTCCATTCATCAACTGCAACTGCAAACTACAACCACCATTACCACTTCATAATCATCACAAACTACGGCACATACTAGCTATCAATCAGACTGCTTCTCAACTGTAATACAATCTCCAGGGTTGTTACCAAATGATAAATTGCTTCAACACCACAATGTCATTATCTTCATCAACTCCATCACACTTCCATATCCATGGAACTTACAAATCACTACCACCTGCAATGACAACACCAACATCTTTATCATATACTTCATCTGTGACCTAAACTTCAACCATTCTGGATTCAATAACATGAGCTTCTACATTGCAAACACATTATTCTCAGTTGTACATCCAACTTGTATGAACTGAAACCACTCAAATCAAACCACAGTCTTGATTCCAGTTTCATAATCAACCTCAGCTACATCGTCTCACCTGCAATTGGTGTACACAGTTTAACATTACCAGTATCTACAATGTCCATTCCTTTTGCCACCTTTTAGATATACATCTAAACCTCAATTTAAGCAAAACTGAATTACACATCCACTTACACCGACTCAATCTCAGTCATGTTCTTTATTCAACACCCCTGTCTCATTCTGAATAGCACAATCCCTACTTCAGCTAAAGCCACCACTATCTGTTCATATTCACCTTCATCAGCAACTGTAGTTCAATCCATAGTACCATAACTTCAAACCCTTCTTGAGCTGCGCCTAACAAACCATATGCACCTCAAGTCATATAACTTCTATCTAAACTCAGAAACCTTGTTCACCACCTGCACTTCATACACAGCAAGATCAATCCTCCATAATCCAACCTAAAATCTCAGCTTCTCAAACCTTTACAAAAATCCACATCTCATCTGCTAATTTCCTTCTCATGATTCTCGCAACAGAAAACACATCACCAAACTAACAACCCAATCAATCTTCGTCTTCTAATTCTTCTTTGAAACTCTTATGAAACTCCAGTTCATTTATTACCCAAACCCTAACTTTCTGTTTCTCAATTAGTGTTCTTCTTTGAGTCAAATCTTCAAATTGATACCATAACTTTCATGTTCACATCATAACCTCCAATACCCATCCTTTAGTTTCTCCTTAATCATCACTAATCATAACTTTCAACAAATCTCAGAAACCCTAATTTCTGATTTGGTTACTAAGAAACTAAAATTAAACCCTAATTAACCATCTTCATCTAAATTAAGACAAATCCATCTAAATACTATCGAATTACATAACAAATTCATAAAGAAGAATCAATCAAAACAGAAACTCTGAATTCAAACACCGATTTACCTTTTCTGAGAACTCTGAATTCGAGAATTGAATCAACACCAATATTCTCTATCAATCCTTGATATTTCCCCTCTTATAACGAACTCAAAAGACTCGAATTTGTTTCACAAAATTCTCATCAGCGGCAAGAACAGGAGAGAATGAGAGAAGAAGAAGAAAGAGAGAAGAAGAAGAGAAATGATTTCTCTTCGACACGTTTTGATGATGAGGCAGACGAGATTTACTAAGGCACCCAAGAAACGGATAAGGGCAGCCAGGCGGTTTAGAAGTGACCCTTCTTAGAAATCTGATGATTTCTTCCTCTTCTGATTTTCAAATGACACGTTCGAGTAGTCCCTTCCGCATAACTTTTCGAGATATATCCAACTATACTAGTTTCGTAATTAGATCATTGTTAGATTAATTTCTATTAATAAAGATTCATGTTAATCTAATCGATTCATTAGCGACTAAATTGTGTCTTGATCATCACTAGATCAGTCAAATAGCGTTGACGAGCTTGAGGGTCGTTACATGAATCTCCTAATAAGATGGTTCTTCTCCTTCCTATTATTTTTCTCTGTTTCACCTATAATTCTCTTAAAACACATTATCAAACACGACACTCTACCCTGCCAATATTTTTTTTAAGTAATCAGTACAATCTCCGGAATTTATCAACTCTACAACGTTCGAGAGTTTCAGAAATCTATCGTTATTGGATCTGTACATTTTAGTATTAAGTGAAGAGCATACTATCTCGGAAGCCTTACCACAGACTGATTTAGTGCTTCTATATCCCCCTTTTTCCAATCATCGGCTAAGGTACACGTACACCTTTGAGTAGCCTGTCTGCCTGATCTTGGTTGTCTGCCATGTCTCTTTTGTGTGCATATATATATTGATGATTAATTGAACAAGTTTTAATCTATGTATGCTATGGTATAAATTTTGTGTGTTCTTATTTCAAATTTTGGATTCGTCATGATCTCAGTCCTGTTTTGTTTGTACATGGCGTGTTTGATTGAAGTGCATAGAACCATGATGTGTTTGATTATATTATTTTCTTTTTAACCCATGTTTCCATCAGTGATATAAATCTTAGGGATCTAGTTCTTTTTTTATTAATTAAAAAAAAAGTAAAAAAAATAAAATGAAAAATTTACTGAAAAGAAAAGAAACGTATCCATTATTATTACTTGTTTAATGCTATTATAATGCTTTACTTTGTCTTTATTATTATTTTTTTTCCCTTTTACCACTAAATGACTTAATTGTAACGTCTAATTAATTTTATGTCCTCCGTGATTGCTCTATGTACATGATGCTCACATCGGTGCTATGACTATGTTGTCACTATTTATTTATTTTTCCTGTCATATTTATTTGTCTGCCAAACTTAATTATTTGATTAATTTAATATTATTGAAACTATGTGTAAAATTTGTCTTGCTACTGGATTGTATTTGTCCATACGTGGATATTTCTTCGTATTTATTATTTCTACCTCATAAGTTGGTATGTGTATGTGCTGGTTCCCGTTCATATGTTTACCCTATAATATGCATAGGGCGTATATGGTTCTATTTGTTTTTATACCGGTCGCATGTTTTGACATAAAACGTTGGTCTGCCATATTTCATCGGACGTGTCCGCTTCCTATGTCCATGATGCTCATTTTTTCTTCTATACTGAGTATGATTAAGTGTTTTGTCCGTTTTTGTCAAGAAAAAAAAAATGAAGAATTTCTTTTGTTGTTCATTTTTAATAGTCATTATTACCCACTATTCATACTTTAATTAACAAAGAAAAAGTCATGCTACTATAATTTTTGTGCGGTACAAGTTATATCTATGATTACATTTTATAACTAATGTATTTTTGGTTTTATGTGGTGATTGATTTTATGCATCTACTGCGTCGGTGGTAATACTCCGGGCTAGAGGAGAAAGAAAGCATGTTCGTAATCCTTTGGAGAAGGAGTTTCTGTTTCCACATTGTCTGTTTCTCTTTCGGTCCACTCGATCCGGTCCGAACCAGTCCAGTTTCCATCCGACTCAGTCTGGTTCACTCGGTTCGATCCGCACCAGTCCCCTCGGTTCAGCTCAGGCATGTTCCAGTCGAGCTCGGTCCAACATGTTCTCATGTTCCCGCTGTTCCTGTTGGTGCCTGGTTTTGGGGCGTGCGCGGTTAAAGTTGTTCTGGTTCTGTCTATGTACGGGGAGAACCAAAGCTTGAGGTATGTAACTAATGGAACATCTATTAGGATTATTTATTTGTTTTTCGAACATTCTTTTGTCTTAGATAAGTCCATATTATAAAGAGTCAATTTCAATCTTGAATATGATATTGGTTATAGTTGAATGATATTTTTTTTTGTTCAATTGGTTGTACCAACACGATCCATCAATATATTTATTTGGGGTTTAAAAGTACTTGGACCGTTATTGCGTACTTGATATTGTCTCTCCAAATTTGAATGTTTCATGGAATGTAATCCATGTGCTCGACTATTAAAGAGTTAGTAGTTTCAAAAGAGTTGCAAATAAAATCACATGTATTCCAATTTTTGTGGAAGAACTCACAAAAGATAATATGAGTAAGAAAATTTTCATTTCTCTACTTCATCCATGATACTAACGAACCAGCATTTGTTGAAGTATGACAAGAAGAGAACTATTTTTAGTAAATTCAACCTAAAGTAATTGGTTGACATGTATAGTGAGATTCTCTTGGCTTGTTGAGATAACGAAATTTCTCAAATTAAGCTAAATGTAACAAAATTAAAAATGGAAAAGAACCCCAAAGTAATGAGGATTAGACGTACCGACTCATATAAAGCATGTGAAAAGGGACATATGTATCATGAGACAAAGATGTACTTTTGTCTTCGGTAGTAATAACACCAATACACAAGTATCAACTGAGTATGGGATCAGCTAAAATGTAATTGTAGCTCCCATCATAAATGAAAGAGTTGGAAATGCACCTGGTCATAGGTGCTGGTATATACAATGTAATGTGTGTATCATAATAGCAACCAATTTTCACATCAACTTTTATGGCAACAAGAACTTTGTTGGGCCAATTGACTATTATTAAGTTGAACTAGATCCAGTGTCTGCAGTTATGGAATGAAAACACGAGACATAAATTCTCTAAAGAACTTGAGATATATTGGGTGACACGTAATATATATTCACTCTAAAGTACTTGAGATGAGTCCCACTTTTATTACGTAATAAGGCCACACCACTTATTAAAACTCTCAAGACCCAAGTGTCTAACTCATAGTTGTTTTTCTTCCACTAGATTAAGGAATTTAAGCTAGTTGTTGAACTATTTCCTTATAATGTGACTACGAGGATTGGATCATCGAGCGAAGCACTGCTCAAAATTTGTTTTCAAGATAGAACAAAGACGTCACAAAATCTCTACATGTACCAAGAGATAATCACACCTTGTTAAACTCCACAAAAACCCATGCAAGTGGACATCATGTGAAAACTCACAGTGATGAGAATGTAATTGAATGCATCTTTTATAGTCCCTAATGTATTAGAGAAAATAGTGAGTCAATCTAGTGAAACGTAAGTCACTGTAGTATTTGGATTATTGAATCCATATTGACTCCGACGATGAAATGTTTGGAATTGACTCATACATGCTTTGGGCATAACCATAAATCCACTTTGGTTGTGACATGATGATCGTTTTGAAAGGACTCATACGAACATCAATTTATTTGAGTAAACAAAAACGGGAGAAAGATTGACAGAATGCGAAATGACGACATATCTCTCAATAGGTGCAAAGACTTATTGAGAAACTACTCAAAGTATTCATGCCTAAAGTACTCAAGGGTATCCTAAAGTTCCTCCACCGAACTGTAGTACAGAGTCATCTCCAAAGATCTCGGTCAGATCAGACATATGCCAAACGTGAATACCATCTAAAGCCACATGCATAACACCCGGTAGAGATACCAAATCTTGGGTAAAATAAATACCACGACTTCGGTCTTTTTCAATATAATCATCACGTAGTAGATCAACAAAACCCAAGGTTATTTCCCTTTCCCCTTACAGTTTACCTACTACGGTATGGTCATATGTATAGAACTAACTTCGGGATTGGGCATAGTATGAAAGATCTTTTAGAAGTACACATTCCTCCGGGGGGTCGATTAGGACGTGGACATAAGGGTCTTTATGACACAAATTACACAATCAATAACTCGATTCATTTTCAATTAGGGATTGCTCTAGCCTCGCTAGGAGTTATTATTTCTTTGCTAGCTCAATACATGTATTCTTTACCCGCGTATGCATTCATAGCACAAAACTTTACTACTCAAGCTGCGTTATATACTCATCACCAATACATCGCAGGTTTTATAATGACAGGGGCGTTTTCTCATGGAGCGATATTCTTCATTAGAGATTACAATCCGGAGCAGAATGAAGATAATGTATTGGCAAGAATGTTAGACCATAAAGAAGCTATCAAATCTCATTTAAGTTGGGTCATCATTTTCTGGGGTTCCATACTTTAGTTTTTTTTAGTTTAGATTAGATTACAAAAATAAGGACAGTCCCCTAGTTTGAACTAAGAACTATGTAACTAATAACCAGCTCATTGCTTCGTATTATCAGGATCCAAAGAAACAATCACTATATGATGTATTGATCATATCGTTGTAGCAACTGAAATCTTTTTAATATTACATATACATAAAAGAAAAACCAATCTGATCGCGGATTGTGATATGAAATAAAAAAGGATGTGGATAAATGGAAGGGGAGAGAAAGAGAGAAGGAGAATATCAACGATATATGATCCCAATATATATGGTCTTTGAATAATCTCATACTAAGACAGTGTAATAAAGCATTAATATGGATTCGACCATAATCATAATTAATCATTAAATGAATATGGTTCATAGGAAAAATAAATACAAATAAAAGTCTTCATAGGATATCGCTTTTAAGTAAGAAAGCATATCGCTCTTTTCACAAAGTCTTCAGTAAAACAGGATCGATACCATCATAAGATGCAAATGGTAAACAATACATATTACAAAGAAAACAAGGTGAAATTTAGAAAAATATTCATGCAGAATGCGGACCATTAAATGACTCATGGCTCTGGTGAATGTTTTGACATTTTGGACTAGTTATAGCTCCCAAGAAATTTTGCGTTTGGAAAACTACTAGCAAATATTATGCATGTAAGGGCTCACCACCCCTTGTAAATGCTAGCTAGTGCACATCAAAAGTACTTGATGGTTATTGTATATTTAATAGGATCAATGCAAAGCACCCTATACCTTATGGTCTCGCAAAGGATATCATCAAAAGGTTACAGATGGTGCCTAAGGCATGGTTATGTGTACAAACCTACCTTTAACTGCTTGGGGAATATGCAATATTACATGCAACTTCACTTATTCGTTTTAGACACACAATTGGTCAGCAATTCTTTGCGTACCAGTTGGTAACTGGATATAAGCGTGACATTTTGTATTCTTACGCATTTTTGGTTACACTATATATGTGCCCTTACGAATCCACATCGTACTATGATGGGTCTTCAAAATGATTAAGTGACTATGTTGGACAAGAATTTCCGACGATTATCCGCATTTTAAAACCTTTGGCAGGAGATTTCTTACCACTAGATTTGTGGGTTGTCATTTTAATGAGACAGTCTTCCCGTCGTTAGGGGGAGATAAGAAAAAGTAGTTTCTAAGGGAACGACAGGAATTGTCGTGGTGTGTTCCCACTGTGTCTCACATTAATTCTTGTACTTCACAAATGTAAATGTGAAGTGGCAAAGAATAATCGATTTCAGAAAGTGCACTGATATCGGCAACGTGACAAGATCACACATACCAACTGCAAATAATCCTGCAAAGTTAGAAATCCTCAGTGTGGGATACACCATAAAATAAGGTGTTGCAACTACACTTGGTGGAAGTGTAGTTAAGGCCATGGCTCCACAAAGGAAGATGGAGAGACCACCAAGTTCGATCAATACTCACTTAGAAAGTAAGTAGATGAGTAAGGCACAACCTAATTTGTATCTTTAATGAAATCATATTATTTTATTGACTCTGAATATGTCCATGAATCAATACTGGAGGACGCTCCGAAGTTTTAAATGATTCTAGAGAACAATGAAATCCTGACGGATTATGAGAATGCACATGATTCAATGGAAGGATCATGCGTGCACAGTGATGATATAATCCATAAATATTAGCTCCAGAAGTAGAGCACAATGAGATCGAACCATGCTTTATTTTGATTAATTTCAAATAAATAGCATATTTGTCCTACACAATCCAGGTATAACTTAGTTCTTTGGCAGATATACGGGTATTTGGTGTGGTAGTGCTAACCAACCAAGTGTAAAGCCTATGAGACATACATGATTATTTTTCATAGAGCAATCTGGGAAGAATGAAGTCTCAAAGTATCAAGACTTTCCTTGTGGTGCAAGGTTTCTCACAAAACCCTAGAATTGTCCTCTTGTAATGAACGTTATAACGATACGCTACTTAGTTAGCTTGGTAATTTCAAAAGAACTTGAAATGCAGCATATGTATGTGGTTATTACGTATCTCTGAAAGAATCAAGAGATAACAGATATTTACAAAAGTGCTTGATAGACTTTTGTTGCCCAAATCAAGTGACTCTAAACCATAGAGCGCGTTTACAATTAGATAGAAGCAATCAGGCGGATGTGGTATACCCGTCTAAGTGGAAATTGATTTGGAGGGGATAGACAAGTAAGGTATATTTCCTTGGTACTCACAAGCAAGTTCCTGATTTGGAATTCTAGCTAACTACGTTGATGTTACAGACATGATGGGTGCTCTTGACGTAATAAGAGATCCTACAAGCTACTCTAAATCCAAATTTGAGATGAGAAATCTGGGGAAAGCTCGACCTAAAATTGAGCTTGTGGTATATTATTCCACCAGTTTGCATATGTCTAAAGTTTTCAGGAAATTTAACAAGGAGATGCATTCTGCTAGCACTCCCATGGTTAGTCGAGGTTCAGATGTAAGTAAATGACCAATTCGTTTAAAGGAAGATGACGAAGATGTGTCGGGAGATGAATTTCCCTTATCTAAGTATGATAGACGCATTATTGTATTTAGCATAATGTACTCGACGAAATGTTACATCCTCAGTGAACTTGTTAGCTAGATATAGCTCAGCGCCAATGCAAGTCATTGGAATGGTATAATGAACGTAATCATATACTTAAAAGTAACCATTGACATGAGTTTGTTTTATCCCTGCAAAAACATAAAAAGGAATGCTAATGAAAGTGCAACCCAAAAGTTGTTGATTATGAAGGAACAATAATCTCTTCTCTAACGAAAGTAATCAGGAGGAGATATGGTAGACTATTTTCTAGGTCATTACCGATATTCAGTTTCGAAAATTACATGACCAAAGGAACTGTCTAGAACAACTCTGAAAGTAATCAGGGGGAGATTCCGACATCAGGGGGAGGATCCAAGGATATGATGTCGACATATTTTACTTTGAAATTGAAGCTGTGTTGTACTCTTTTTACCTTCGATCGCGAATAGTTTTTCCCAAAGGGTTTTGTTACTCGACAAGGTTTTAGCGAGACAACACTAAAAACATCAAGTATGTTGAACGTTTAAGACATAAAGATCGCCGTTGATATTACTGAAAATATCTGAATCAAAGAAATGAAACGCGATAGTCTGCTAAGCAATGTAACTTCCAAAATCAATAACATGGTCTTATAAACATTCAAGTCACCAAAGTAAAGTGTGATAAACTCCTTTTGACTTCATTAGACTACTGAAAATTGTCTGACATCAGGGGGGGGGGGGGGGGCATCTAATGGTTTGTTGAACTATTTTCCTTCACCGAGGTTGCTTTTTCCCACAGGGTTTTGTTACTCGACAAGGTTTTTAATGAGACAACAACAAACACCGGGAATGTAATTTCCCATCTAAGACCATTGTCTTTCCCGCGAGGATTTTCTGCCTTAAGAGTTGTGAAACAACTAGTCAATTTCAACGGAGCAAAGTGATCATCTGAAACAGATCACCTTTACTTGCATCTGTCACGTTGTACTATTTTCCTTTCATCAAGGTTTTATCCCACTGAGTTTTCCTTGTCAAGGTTTTAATGAGGCAACATATTTGAATCCAACTATGTTATAAGTTTGCTTAATATTGTACTCTTTTTCTTTAGTTCAGGTTTTGTCTCATTGGGTTTTCCCTGACGAAGTTTTAACGAGGAAATTAACTTAGACTCATCGGTATTTTAAGATCGTATTGCATGTGATGAACTACATGTAGAGTACGAGACAACATGTTAAGTATTACATGTGAAGAGTTGTACCAAGGTTTTGACCCAGTGGGTTTTTCTTTATCAAAGTTTTAATGAGGCAATGGACTTCGACATAAGTCATCAAGGAGAACGACAATTGAAGAACTATATGTGAAGCACTATGTATAAAGTTTTGTTTTCTTATTGAACCGCACAAGGGGGAGTGTTACAGGGCCTACGACCCATGGATGTGCGGTCCAACTAGATTCCTAAGGTTGTATATAAAGGAAACTATGTAATGCTTCTACTTGAATCTCCTAATAAGATGGTTCTTCTCCTTCCTCTTATTTTTCTCTATTTCACCTATAATTATCCTAAAACAGTTAAGAAAATTAATTTTTATTTTGGTTTTGAGCAATTAATTTAGATACTGTTGGATAAGACATTTTGTAGGGAACGGATCAATACTTCTTTATATAAAGGAGAATATTTTTGCTGATGTGTCAGAACCGCATTGAGTTTTAAGTTTTCTCCAATATTAGAAATCCAAGTAAGCAATGAGTCATATCAAACGGAATAGGCACGCCTTTTGGCCAAAAGACGCTACCCAACTCACTATTTTCGGAATATGCCAGAAGATGGGTTTCCTACACGCCTTTAAGGTTTATTGACGCGACTCTTCAGCTGCATAAATAATGTATGCCAAAGAGACAACACTCCTATCAAATTGATATTATGCAAGGAACTCTTGTTCATCGCCATATTCTATTTAATAGGTAAAATTGATACAAATTTTAAGAAAGCCTAATTCTAATTTCTCCTAATTTTTGTCTTTTTATCAAATTTTTACTTCACCTATTTTATGTATGCAGAGACTCTTCTAAATTCAGTGCGGTGTCGCATATTATCATATACACGGCCAATTGATGGTAAGAGATAGCATTCCTTTTTATCGAAGGTAATAAATCGATTTCGTAAGAGGGGATTGTTTTTACCTGTTGGCAATGTACTGAATGGATATGAAAAGATTGATGTTTCGCGTTAAAAAATCTTCTCATAAACTTGCTTGATAAAATGTCTGACCCAGGTATTAGTTGGTCTTCTTGGCTGATTTGGAAGATTAGGTGGAGAAATTCAGGAACATGTTGAAAATCAGGGTCGAAAATGGTAAGTTACACATCTTAATGTTGTCATCTTTCAATCCTTCTTTAAGAGCTTCAGGGATGTACCTGATTTCATTTTTTTTTTCCTTTGCTTGCCCATATTTGGCATACAATATCTACCAAGTTCTGTAGTTAACATACCCGCAAGCGAAGTCTATATAGTGGAACTTCTGATATCACAAGTCACTTTCAATTAGTCGAGAATAATTTAGTGCAAAAATCGAACCCAACATATTATATTTCGAAAATAATTCACTTTCAACTTTTCCAATTACTTTCAGTAAAAGAAAGATGTCTACTGGAGTATAAGAAACATAATATGCTGATGAGCTTGAAGATATACGAGACCTGCATCAACAAAAAACCAAGAACATATATTATTGGTGTTGCACATGGGAAATTATCTTCTGAGGCAAATTAAGAGGATTTATGTGTGACCCATAATATCGTTGTTGGCAATGATTTCTATCCGAATATATACCAGCCGTTACCAAGTAATATTCTTTTCTTCGTATTGAGGGTAAGAAATTTTGTAAGCGAGAATTGGTTTTACCTGCTCAGAATGTCTTGAATGGAATTTGTTTTTAAAAAAATGATGTTTGGGAGGTTAAAGAAGTGCTCATAATTAACTTGCTTGACAAAATATTTTACCATGGTTTAAGTCGGTTGCTAGGTTGAAGACGAACCGGCTGCTCTGTAATTGTTGAATTGCCACATATTTTCATGAAGCACACGTGTTCTTCTCCCCGAAAGGTTTCTAGTTTGTTCATACAAATTAAAGAACGCTGAAATGAAGACAAATACGCTGTCGTTTCTCAATAGTTGTTTAACATAAAGGAAGAGATCTAGATAAGTTTGTAAAGGTGAAAATTGCTGCTACTATATATACAATGCCTGTTAGGTTTATTTTTTCGACAATACACAACTATGTTTCATGTTCTACTTATAATTTTAGTCATGGTACTGAGCATGGGAAGAAACTTTGATGAATTTTTTTCCCTTTTAATTTAACTTTGAATATGATATCTTTTGGTGATTTCTTTTATAAAAGTTTGATTTGTGTCTACAGTCTGTGCAGTTGTTAATGCACCCATTGAATTAAATGAGAAAGCATCTAGATCACTACAGGAATAATAATCAATAAGTCAGACGATTCAAGACCAACTCTAAAATGTCTTCTTTTCTTTTTTTGATAACAAAGGAATCTTTCATTAATGGAAATTCAAGGTTACATTGGGTTTAAAATGGAAAATTAGAGAATACAAAGTAACAAGAACATGCCATACTAGTACAACACCGAAAAATCCAACAAGAGAAAGAGAAGGATTAACGGAACATGACGAATACAAGCATGAATAAGAACCGATTAAATCGGTGGAATAATGGTTTTTATCGAAATTAAATTCCAACCATTTTGTTTGTTTTTCTTCTTCATAAAGAAATGCTCCTAAAGTTGGAGTGATTTGCTCAAATCTCTTAAAACTTGTGATGAACATCCCGTCGTCAAGAATATCATTGTTAAAGATTCCGTCGCCGGATAATCCAAGGATGAAGATTCCGTCGCCGAAGCCAAAAATAATCAAGATCTCGTCGTTGGAATGCATCTCAAGTGATTTTAAAACCCATAGTACCCAAAAACGACCATTAAAGCCGAGATAAACCTCTCTAGTAGAAGAGATAAAATCACCATAAAAATGCACAAAACTTATCAAATGATAAGAGAAAAACATAAATAAACCTACTATAACAAAGAACTAGTGAAAAGTAATTAAAGGAGATGACTTTACCGCTCAGATCCGACCCAAAACAGACCATATCTGAGTAGGTGGTGTTTCGGGCGAGAGAGCTTTTTTTTTCTGTTGAGGGACGTGAGAGAGGAGAGAGGGTGAAGTTTAAATTGAAATTAATTGTAACTCTAAAATGTCTGAATTGTACTCTAAGTAGCAAAAAAGGGAATCTTAGTCTGCCATATTACATTCATTTCCATTAAATACAGGATGTTAACTTTAAATTGACATTCATTCAATAATACTATATGGATATTGTCTCTTTTAACTATCATCTCCTCATCATCACCCTGCCATTCTAAATTGAAATATGAATAGCTGATTACCTTTTTTTGTGACGTTTGCTCCGCAGTTTAAATACGCAATTGGAAGAAGAAAGACAGTGACGGACGAAATGCTGTAATCTAAAACTCATCACTTTTTCCTTGAGATTTCAAATGCATTTCTTTGTTTAAACTTTTCAGTAATACGTAGTTTTCGTTATATTTTTGAAGTGAAAATGGTTTGTAGTGAAAATTTTAGAATTCGTGGGTATAGGAGTTTCTTTGAATTTTAGAGTTTCAAACAATACAGTGGAAAAATGAAGATACGTACTATTTGTGTCGCACAGATATGATATTGTGACTCATGAAGTTCACTGAAGTTGTTGAATAACTGTGTCTTCTTTGCACTCCCTTTTAATCCACCAGATTTTGTTACACAAGGGTAACAAGAGAGATGCATCAGAGCCTATATATATATGCGGAAAGTTAAATATCACATCTAATTAGCAATTAATAATTTTAATTAGGAAAAATGATTGAGAAGATGCTACATTGCTACTTATAACTAACTGTAAAGCAGAGAGGTCAAGAGAAGGCAATGTGATTGGGTGAATCATAATAATAAACTAGCCCGCGCAATTGTGCCGGTTTACTGAACTTGTTAGCATATATATTTATACATTTCACCTGGCCTCACATTGCTCCTGTCTCCCGAGAAATCCCCACACCTTTTTCCCACTACAGAATTTCTCATTTTTCGCTCTTGTGCTGTCGTCATACATCAATATTACAGCTTAGGGTTGCTGCATATGTGAAATGGAGTTAGTACTATTTGCACGAAGCTATATTGTACCGGCTATTTTGTACCCGTATGCTCATCCGTTAACAGATTTCATGTTCTACATTTTTTTTCTTAGCATGTCTTCCAAATCCTAAATCAAATCAAATAGATTTAATGCTGTCACCGACCACTAAAGTTCCTAATGCCAATATGTATTTTGTCATAGTACTTCAAAATCGATAATTTTACAAAATTGGTTTGCAGTATCATCGATGACTGCATGAACTTGATATGCCTTCTCGCTCGGTGTTCAATTGGCTTGATTCATCCAACTGAATTTTCCATCAAGAGCCAGCCCGTTGGGTTTTTCTTCTTCTTCCGGTTTATCAGAAACTAACACTAAAGTACAGACATAGTTGCACCAAAATGCAGAAACTAACTTCTCGTAATCATGCAAGTGAAAATCGAGAGCTTAAATGTGCTTCTTTCTGTCGGGATTTATTAAGATTTAAATCTGCAGTGTATGGAAAAGTGTTGGGTACGCTTGTAGAGAATTAACCCTGTGGATGACAAAAAATGCAAAATTCCTAAAATATTACATTATTATTATTATTAGATAAAGAGTATTATATTAATTAGTTGGAAGCCTAACAAGTTGAGTTCCAACAACGTACTACTACTTTAATTGAACAGGTTGCCGTGCTAGCCTACCAGCGAGCCTCATGGGTAATCTAGCCAAGGGAGCCGAAGCGGATGGGGGATGAGATTGTGTTACAAGGGGGCAAGCTAACTCTACCTTCCATGTTAATTCCTGCAATATTACGTCATTGGGGGATCGAACATGAGACCTCCTGAAGCGCATGAAACTTTGGGAAACGGAGATGATCAACTGAGCTAGGTGCCCGTTCTTAAAGTTTATATTCACAGCTAGTTTTCGCTTAAAATTCACGGTTAAATTTAATTAGTTTAGTCTGCCCTTACTTGAATGGAGAAATAGCAGGATTACACACAAAAACATCGGAAAATGGGTCATTTGTCCAAATATTTTTAAATCACGGTTCAAATGGACGGGTAAAAAATAGTTTGGGTGAAATGACCAAAAAAAATAGTAAGGATGAAACTGGATACATCCTGTTTAAATTAAAAATAAGAAAAAATATTTGAAAACAGGCATGATGACATTGGTTACATCCTGCCTATATTTATATTTTTGGCCATTTAAACAATATCAAAATCTAACTGTCCATTTCACCCAGGAATTGTTGATTTTGGTCTTTTTAACCAATTTTGTGCAAAAACATCCTCTTATTCATATGGAAGGATTAGCTGCAAACAATGACGCGGGAGATGGCTGCTTAGCGAGATAATCCACGACAAAGGTAGCTTCATTTAAGCACCATGGTGGATTAACTTCTCCTTAGAGCTTCTCCAATGGAATGTGTGTGAATAAAAAAGTCTTCATCCACATAGGATACACAACAATTTTTACAAAAAATTATCTCCAACTCATTGATGTGAGGATGATGTGGCAAAAAAAAAAGTTAAACATCCTCTAGGTCAACCTCTAGTTTTAGACATTCACTTAGAGGATGTCTTCCCATCCTAGTCACATTTTTGTTAGTAAAAATCATTAAAAACAAGAAAAGAAATAATTTTAACCAATCATATACTTACAAATAAGTAAAAGGATGATACAACATTTTATGGGTCGGAGACAAAATTTATTTTCTCCTAACATTTAGGATTTTATAACTAGAAGATGTCTTAAAAGTGATGCCACATATGAGAGATCCACAACCACCATTGAAGAAGCTCTTAGCGAAACGAGACAGTGTATCGCAAGGTTACTTTCCCTTTCGATTTCGCAAAGCCAGGTGGCAAATGCAGAGGCACTTTCCACCTCATATTTCGCAAGTCCCATTTTTACCTTATAAAATATTTTAGGGTACGTAATAAATTTTTGCCATGAAGAGTTAGCTCTTCTTACTCGAGTTCTTATGTTTTTCAACATTGGTTAGAGATAACATATCAAAAATGGCACGATCAACCCTTCTACTTACTGCACCAAATACATATCATTAGTTATTTGTTTTTTAGTGATTCACCAACTAATTAGCAATTTCCAAATAGCGATGGTCGACAACCAACTAATTAACAAAATATTTTCTTAATAGAGATGATAAAGTTGTTTAAAGTTTGGAGTTATTGAACTCTAAATATGGATTTCGCCAAATATAGTAATTCTCAGGGATACCGGTTGAGACGCTCTTCAAGTAATTTCAAGAAGTTTAACGTCACGAGGGGCCTGAGCAGCTGCAAGGAGAGCAAGAAGAGACTTGACTCCTGCACAACATCGTAGCTGAGGACTGAGGAGCAGAGTCAGCAGACCTTGTCTTGTAGCTAGGCATCGTGCCATCCGTCTAAAAAACAAAAGCAAACCTTTGTTGTTTGGTTGCAGTACTTAAGATTTTGTGTTGTAGTTTGGTCAGTCATAATACTTCATTTTTAGAATTTTTCTACACGACACGAATATTCAAATTATAGAGCCACCAAAATATGATGCTATTGCACTGTAATGTATGGGGTACCAAATCTGCCTCGCCCAAGCTTTTTACCATCCAAGATATTGTTTGTAGCAGTTTGTTTGTAGTTACAATTAAAGAATTAAATTTGGCCTATACCTTGAATCTTGGTAGTCTGTAAGCGGCCATGGATGCGCCAGTTGACTGCCAATACAAAATTCAAATTATCATCAACTTCACGTCCTTGCTGCTCTGATTTGCAGTAGATTCCAGAGAAGCAACTGCCGCATGAGATAAACGGAAAACTAAGAAGCAAAATCGATTGCAATAAGTAGTACCTCAGCAAAGGAGATATTATTCGGCGCAAGATACAATAATAAGACTTGCAAAGCAAAAATAAATATGATATTTTATATCACAACAACAGCTGCAGGAATTGAGTGTATACCTAGATATTTCTCGACGTATGCCCAGCTACAGCAGGTGCATGATTGATGAGACCTGCAATACAAACAACGAAAGTAGATCAGGCCAAAAAACATACCTAAATTCTTTGTAGGTATTTTTTTCGAGCGCTCTTATTCACCCGAATTTCTGGTTAATTCTCGTTTTTGGTTGATTTTGACCCACCATTTTTTTCTGTAATGTTATTAAATTTCAACTAAAAATAATCTAAGAGAATATTTTTTGTCTCGCAATATATTTTTTAGCCAGTCATAGGCAAGATTATTTTACCTAAATCTTATCAAATTTCATAATAATAATCGAATATATTTAATCATAATTAACTAAATATGAAATAAAGTTTAAAAATAAACCACAAAATACACTTCTTAAAATTAAATTAATCTTAACTAAATTAAATAAATCACAATCTCATCAAAAAAAAATTCAAAAAGAAATGTCCAATGTCCAAATACACTTCTTAAAATTAAACTAATCTTAATTACAATTCCATACTCTTGTTAATTAAACTAACTCTAATTGCAATTTACAATTACAATTCCAGTGAAATTAAAAAGTCTACTGATCAAGTTTAAATCAATGATTAAAATTTTGGAAAAATACATAGAATTACATATACTTACCCGTAGAACGAAATGTGCTTCCTCTTCCATGTAATAATTTATTGGTTATCCTGTTCAATAGCAAGCAAAAAAAAAAAACGAATACAAAATCATGGAGTGTTTGAACATGGTATTAAATAAAACATTTTATTAAAATCAAAGTGCACTCGGAAATCATGAATAAATTTCAATATTATTTTTCTTAGTATTGCTATTATGGGATATCATTAATAATATTATTAAAATTTTAGGTGGCAGCCTAGCAACAAGTTGGGCGCCAACACCCCTTTGAATAACAACCCCTAGTTTATGAAAAAGAAATTTACCTACTCCCTACTAATGTCATTGCTAACAAGACAATTTTTCAACCTCTTAAAAAAACGCAAAAAATCCTCCCCAAGCTCTCCCAACGTGGAAAATGCTAGAACACCCAGTCCATAACCATGAGAAGCACATTGATCTAAATATTTGGTATGTTTGCGCAAAACAACCTTAGCTTGACCCGGAATGAAAGCACGAACACCTTCACCTGTGAAGGGAAAACGCATGTAACATCCATACAAACATCTTGGCCATTCTCCCAACTGTGAACAAGGATATCAGCAGGGCGCAACTCCTTGTTGTCATCTGACAAAAAACCAAGGGCAACTTATTTGCGAGTAGGCACACTAGCTTTGTAACATATATCAACAACAATGTCACGTACATGATCATGCCGAAACTTGACCCCAACATCCTTGGCACAATGAAGAGCGTGATCACCAAAAATATCCATAGGTCTATTGCAGCTTGAACATAAGCCACCTTGGACAAACAAGGGGATGCCAAGGTGGTAACAAACAACAGCTCTAAATTTTCTTGGTCCAAGGCATTGATTCAGTCCGCTAATAGGTATCGCCAAAAGATAGTCTTGAGCATGTTTAACCCGATTGCATTGCCACAAAACGAAATCTCTTACGGACATAGAAAATTGGGCGGGGATTTGCCTTTTAACTGCGTCAAAATAAGTAACTGCCAGGAAGTGCATAGAAGGGGGGGAAGTATCATCAACACAAAAATTAGAGGGCAGACCACAAACCTGGATGAAGTTCTGAAGAGCCGACGGATAAGCAGAAACTTTGTCTGATGGGAATAAACTACCAAGAATCAACTTTTGTACCGAAACCGTCTGACTCTGGGAGGCAAGGTAGCAATAGTTGCGAGTGTCTGCCATAGTATAAATACCACCACCATCTTTAATGGGTAAAGTAGCCAAACGCTGCTGTAAAGGCCCAAAATCGGCCCCATCACCTGTGATCAAAAGTCTCAGATACTGAAATAAATGATCATCAAAAAGTTTCGTGGCTTGCTGAAGAGCTGCAGGGTTGGTGGTACACATAGCAAGGTACAATCTGGACATACCGGTACAATTGCAAAGCAGTAACATCTCACTCTGAGGGTCCTTGAGTTTCTTGATAGCGGACATAAGCTGAATAGTCTTGCGAACTCTACTCAAGGCCACGTCACTAATGAAGTTCAAATCCAGACTCACCAATCCCCCCCCCCCCCCCCCCCCCCCCCCCCCCCCCCCCCCCCCCACCCACCCCAAAAAAGAAATATTTATATTGGTTGGCCTGCCAATATCTCGAGGGAAAACATCTTCTTAAAAACTTCTAGGATCCGCAATAGGCCAAAAACCCTCTGTTTTTTTAATGTTAAGATGTAAACCTCTACCAGGGCCCCCTGCTTCTATAATGTTGAGTGATTTGGACACCTAAAGAGTGTCACCAATAATAGTCCCATCATCGAGGTACCAGGCATGCAAATCAAGTTTGCACCGAGAAGCAATGGTTTTCACAAGCGGATGGAGTGTCAAAGCAAACAACAAAGGACCAAGTGGATCCCCTTGCTAACACCAAGAGCCGAGGACAATATATATTGATCATAATAAAGTCTAGCAGGCTTACTATAACAAAATTCCACCCAACGTGAAATACCTGGACAATGGAGCCGAACTTCCTTAATGAGATGAGACCGACACACCAAATTGGAAGCGTTAGAGCAGTCAACAAGCAACATTGACATCTTGGAAGACTGACCTTTCAACTCCAACAAGTTATTTACAGCATGTAAAATACTTTCACCTCCAACGAGCACACCAACACCAAATTGGTAATCGCCTAAGTAAGAAGTCATGACCTAAGTAAGAAGTCACCAAATTGGTATTGCTTATTCCATAAAAAAAAGGTGACCAAAAACAATAAAAGCTTAGATTTTTTTTAAAAGATTACCAAAAATAAAACCACGAGTCGTTTCATTTTTGAAAGTCCTATATATGGAGAGTTTTTCCCCTCGATAATATTTCTTAGAAAAAGAAAATCCTCTAAAATGAAATGAAATAATTTTATTCCTAAATTAGCTTTTACTAAAAGAAAATCCTATAAAATAAAATGGCATAATTCTAATTCTGGATCTAGGATATCTAAAATAAATTTAGCCAAATATACAATGGCTAATCCATAATTATTATTATGCACAATAGTTAGGGGACACAGTTGTTTAACAAATTAATAGTTATTAATTAAACAAATTTGAATAATGAGACTTAGGATAATTAATAGTTATTAATTAAACAACCGTGTCCCCTAACAAATTTGATTAGGTATATTTTTATTTTTTATTTAACGAGGAGAGAGAAGTTCCGGTGATTTAGAGGCGACTTTTCTGATGACTGAAAATCAGATTTTTCTCCTCTTCTTCTACCGTGATTCAACCACACATCATCTTCCTCTCTCTTCTCATTGTTGTTATTTTCCTACGTTCAGGGATGCAACTTAGGCTTCATTGTTTTTCACTTAGATTTCTATTTCAGTTTCGCGCAGTTACAGTTTTTACACAAAATTGGTTAAAAAGACCAAAGTCAACAATTTCTGGGTAAAATGGACGGTTAGATTTTGATACTGTTTAAATGGACAAAAATGTAAAAATAGGCAGGATGTAACCAGTTTCATCGTGTCCATTTTCAAATATTTTTTCTTATTTTAAATTTACACAAGATGTATCCAGTTTCATTCTTGCTATTTTTTAAATTTAAGCTA
Source organism: Papaver somniferum (assembly GCF_003573695.1). NCBI lineage: Eukaryota > Viridiplantae > Streptophyta > Magnoliopsida > Ranunculales > Papaveraceae > Papaver > Papaver somniferum. The sequence continues at coordinate 194,636,632 of NC_039358.1, read as the reverse complement.
GGATGAAACCAGTTTCATCTTTACTATTTATTTTTTTGGCTATTTTTCCCGAACTATTTTTTACTCGTCCATTTGAACCGTGATTTAAAAATATTTGGACAAATGACCTTTTCCGCAGTTTTTATATTTTTGAAAAACCATGCCTAGAACAAGATCATCCAAACCATCTAAATCCCTAGGTTCTCATGTGCCTCCTGAGGAATCAAAGTCTCCGTGACCTTCACCATCTCGGGTTTCCCATTATTCATCACAGGGGGATAAGGTTCACTGCCCATTTAAGCACTATGATAGATGCCTGGATGGAGTTAATGTGAGAGGTTATGCCAAAGGCGCTCTTTACCAGCATATATCAGATAGACACTTTCCTGCAGAGAGATAAAGAAATCTGCAGGGAGAGGATTCACAACAATATTGATTATTTTATGGCTTGGGAAAGGTCTCTCTATGACATGCAGATGTGGCTATGCATTAAATGCTTACACATCCATGCATGGAAGAAACCCTGCATATCGAAAACTCGCCCTGCTGAAGTTTTTACATGTCCTCTCAATTGTAACGAGGTTGATTTTCTCATTTACGGCACATTGAAACCTCAGGGAACAACATGAGCATTTACATCTACATCTGGTGGGAACCCAGAATCCAACAACAATGTTGTTTCATCTTCATCTGGGGATATTCCTGAACCTGGTATTGTTGATGAGGCAGTTACCCTCACGGTGGATACACTCAATACGATCTTCCAACGGCAAATTACCATAATTGTAAGTATACCCCCACCGTGTAGGTTACTTTTCTCTCGCACCCTTAAAACTGCCTTAGATGAGGTGATTGTCAAGCCTAGCAACCTGTATGAGTGGTTAAAGCTTCTCCTTTTACCCGCCTGTATTCTGAAACTTTATGTTCCAAAGTGTTATGCTGAAGAACGCTCAGGCACACGAAAGAAACTCCAGATAGCGGCTATTAATCAGGCTCTTGTAACTTGGAATGCACCGAATGGCTGTTTTCACCTGACCCAAAAATTGCTTGGTCTCTCTAAACCAAAACCCAGACACAAGCCACCTCATAAGAAGAAGAAAGACACAACTATCACGACTTGTAAATGGAAGATCAGCTACGGTCATTACTCCTCGGCCATTCGTATCCTCTCATCCAACGGAGTTGCACCTTCCACCCCTGATACCTTTCACGAGCTGCAACTTAAACACCCACCTGCAAGACCCCCGGTGATACCTACAGACAACATTGCAGTCGATGCGCTGTCTGTCGATACTGCATCGATTTTGACAGCGATTAAGAGCTTCCCAAAGGGTACCGCTTGCGGAAGAGATGGACTACGTGCTCAGCATTTGCTTGATGCAATGAGCGGGCCTGCTGCAACGATTGCAGATGATTTGTTGCAATCAATTGTTGGCGTCGTTAGTTTATGGCTGGCTGGGAGATGTCCTCGGGTGCGTGGGGAATACGTAGCCAGTGCGCCTTTAACACCGCTGCTTAAACCCGATGGAGGCTTACGACCCATCGCGGTTGGAACTATATGGCGCAGGCTTTGTTCAAAATTGGCGGCTACCTCAGTTTGTAGAGATATGACAGTGTATCTGGGAAGGCATCAGTTCGGCGTTGGCATACCGTGTGGAGGGGAAGGCATTATGCATGCTGCCAACAGACTTTTGGAACTGAAAGGTGATGATCCTAGCATGACCGTGCTATTGATTGATTTTTCAAACGCCTTCAACTTAGCTGACATGTCGACCCTGATCAAAGAAGTGCGTGCCCACGGCCCCAGCATCTCACGGTGGGTGGAATTATGCTACTCATCACCGGTAAAGCTTTATTACAACGACGCATCACTTTCTTCAGCGCAAGGGGTTCAGCAAGGTGACCCCCTTGGCCCTCTCCTATTCGCCTTAGCTCTGCAGCCTCGTGCGGATATGATTGCTTCTCAATGCTCTCTAGCATTCCATGCTTGGCACCTAGACGACGAAACCATCGCAGGAGACACCATGGAGGTATCTAAAGCTTTGAAAATCCTTCAAGTTGAAGGGCCATGCAGAGGATTGCACCTAAATATCTCCAAAACCGAACTTTTCTAGCCAACTTATGACCCTCGGAGAGATGACGTTGGTGTCTTCCCTGCTCAGATTGGCGAACAGACTTTGGGCGTAAAACTGCTTGGAGGACCTGTAAGCCGTGACCTCCAGTTTTGCAGAGATATGGTGTAGAAGAGGGTCAACAAGACAGTACAACTAATGACCAAAATTCAGAGGTTGAAAGACCCACAATGTGAGCTGTTGCTGTTGCGAAACTGCAGTGGTATATCTAAGCTATACTTCACCCTGCGTACCACATGTACACAGGCCTTACAACCTGCCACTGCGAATTTTGACATGCATCTCATGCAATACCTCCGGCAGATCATTGTTGGTGATGGTTCAGGATTCAGCATGGTGCAACAGTGTATTGCAACTCTACCTATCAAACACGAAGGGTTGGGAATACTTACCATGGCTGACACCAGAGTTTACTATTATCTGACATCCCTTGTGCAGACTCAGCAGCTGCAAAGCACTATGCTATCTTGCCCTGTTGAAATGGATACTTGCACCAACTACCGACAGGCTTTGCTGACTTACACACAGGCGTGTGGTGTATCTTCTTCCTGCTTCAACGTCAATGACGCCGCCCTTCAATTCATGAAAAAACTGGCGGCAAAATACTTTGACGTTGTTAAGGAGAACTTACCTACAAGCTTTTCATTATCTAAATACGGTTTTTTTTTATGGCAAAGCAACATGATCCCACATGCTATGGACTTTCTTAAAGCAATTCCAATCAGTGGGCTGGGTCAATCGGTTGGGCCAAGGGAGTTTCGAGCTGTTCTCAAGTATCGTCCCGGAATACCTTTCTTCGACAACGATAGCTTATGCTCTAGCTGCAATAAACCTACGGACGTCTTTGGTGATCACGCTCTGCATTGTGTTAAGGACATGGGCCTAAAATATAGGCATGACCTCGCTAGAGATGTCTTGCCAGATATATGCTACAAAGAAAATGTACCAGTTCAGAAGGAAGTCTCCTTAGGTATTCAATCCACCTCGACGAAGGAACTAAAGCCCGTGGATCTTCTAGTATACAACTGGGAAAACAGAAAATACGTTTGTTTGGATGTCACTGTTGTTTCTCCCTTCACAAGTGCTAGGCCGAGCAGTTTCACGCCAGGGCACGCTATCTCTTTGGCAACCACACGCAAACGTAATAAATACCTAGAGTAGTGTACCACACATGGTTACGGATTTGGCGTGTTGTCATTTTATTCTTTAGGGGAACTAGGTGATGAAACCATTGGCATTTCTACGTAGATTGAAGAATTTCCTTGCCAGTTACGATGCTAATCACAAAATAGGTGGTTTACTTTTTCACAGGATAGGTATTACTATCCAAAAAGGTGTTGGTGCCCCAACTTATCGCTCGGTTGCCTACTACCGCTTTGTAAAAGACATCATTTTATTGATTATACTCTAATAAATTAAATATCATATTATTATAATTTATATTATTTCCATTTTTATGGAATTTTGGTTGTTTGATGACTCTCTATATAAAGCCCTCAAGCAAAAGCTTTTTTCTCACGGGTTTTGTTAGTTTTTTTTTTTCTTCTGTTTTTTTTTGTTTTTGTGGCCGACTTTTTCTTCTGTTTCATGGGATTTAATTTTCTGATCTATTTTGATTTTTTTTGTACAATATAATCAATTAATTGTTTGATCTATTTTGATTTTTTTTTGTATAGTATAATCAATTACGTTCTAATGGTTGCGCCATTGGGAGCTTGCAGCTGTATTAAGTTGAAGATGAGGTGAAACATGAGGATAATATTAGTTGTTTTGAAGATTCGTTGTAATTCTAAACCCATACGAATAACTCATGTATTGTTTTCGTCTTTCTATATTCTTTGGATTTTTCTGTGAGTTCTGCTATTGAACAGTTATTGGAGACCTCCGCATGGTAATGAAATAATTTTTTTTTCTCTTTTTGTGTTCTTCTTTCTTTGATTTTTACCCTCCGTTGGTTCAAAATTTAGCCCAATACATAAATACCACTACACAGATTCTTAAAACTTTTATTTTTAGCAAAAGTTAAGTTTGGATTTATAAATTAGTCCAATCCTTATCATTGCCATATGGAAATTGCCATATCTTCCATATTTTTGTATAAGTAGGGTTTTCTTTTTATTTCTTTTTTTTTAGTATTATTTTTCATGTTAATCACTGAATTTGAAAGATCTAGTATATTCATTGCTCCCCATTTCCATCACCTAAGAGATTTCTCTCGACACAGTTCGACGGATGTTTTCATGGAGTAAGCTGTGGCATCCAAGTCGGGCAGATGGTAAGTAATTTACGTATGCAGTAAAGAAAGTTGATTGTGTTGCTCCAAAAATTCTCATCCATGCAGTTAATGAAAGTTATGCAGGGAACATTTCTTCAGTATAATGGCCTGCAAATCTTCCATGACATCTTTGCACGCATCTTTGGTGCATCTTTGGTTCCATGATTTACCAAGTAGTTAACAGTGAACCCTTCAACCAATCCCCATGGTCGAGGTTGTTCCTCTTGATGTGAATTAGTGTACCCCATAAGTTTGTTATTACAGGTCCTTTGAACAATATCATAGCCAGTACACCGGCAAAATCGAATATACATCCACTAAAGAAATGTTTACATTCTATATATTCCACTAAAGTAGTACAATGGGCTCGCCCTTTTAATGACGATCATTGATGATATTTTCAATGATGTTGTAGTAAGGAGTTCGTTGAGGCTTGTGAAGGCAATGAATTCTAGAATTAATAGAACTTAAAAATATAGAAAACTTAACTCAAAATTGATTTCAAGTGATTGGAAAATAACCAAGACACTAGAATCCACTATTACACATGAATGATGTCAAATATTTCATAACTCTAATTATCCTTTTAATCCTTTATTTCTTAATCCACAAATAATCAAACATATTCTCAAAAATTAATTGTATCCTTTAAGCATAGATTATCTAACCAAAGCATAACCTATCTAATTGAATCACAACTAATGAAGAAAATTATGTAAACTTTTAAGAACTCTGCAAAAGCAGTGATTGAGTGAATTATAATTAAATATTAGAGAAAATGAAATAGTTACCCATTGTTCATGCGTGAATAGCTTCATCCATTGCCTTGGTTACGAGAGAATTAGCCGCTCATCATGTTGGAAACACGCTCAAAAGTTGATTTCATTTATGCTCAAAGGGTTACAAATGATGAATAAGGGAGAATTATAATAAAAATCGGGTTTGCAATGCTTATAACTATTGCAAAAGCCGTTACAAAGAGCCGTTACTATACTGTTGCGTTTTTTAAGTCTGTCTCTGATCTGCGACCCACAGTATGAGTCGCTGACACTGTTTAAAAACGACGGTTGTGGCGGGTCTGTTCTTCGTGTTCTTCAGTGTTCTTCAATGGCAGCAGCAACAACAGGTGGTCTCTCTGCAGATTCGATTTTTTTGACTCTATGGTGCTCTAAACTTCTCCCAATCTCTCCGTCCCTTCTGTGATATCCCAGCAGCCTATTTATATTCAACAACCCCCTCGAATCTCGAGTTAAATACCACAAATTCTCTATTATTCGGCAGTAAATAAAAAATATTCTCCGGATATTTTTTTCTTCATCCGAGCATCTGCAGCTGTCCAACCTTCCTTATTTTCCTTCTACACGCCTCTGCAGAGTCCAAACTCCATCCAAACACGAGCAGTACACGTTTCAATTTGTTGTAATCCCGTGATGGAGTTTTCCGGCCACGTACTCCCTGTTTTCTTCACCATGGAAATTCCAGCCAAATTGGGTCGAAACAAACACCCATACCAGCTTTGTTAGGACATATCACAAATACCCATTAAGTTTCAGCCCTTTAGTCTACCCAGAACTGCTTCAAATTTCGATCGAAACTTCATCCAGTTTCAGTGCTTCTTTTTCCCGCCAAATTTAATTTTCAAACGAAGAAGATGGTGTCCCCCTAACCAGCTGTGGGGTGAGAATAGCATCTGCCTGGTTTGGGAGTGACCTGGGGTACCCCTTAGTAATGAGGTGGCCCTTAACCAAATCTGGGCTTCGTATAACAAGTGTCCTCCGAGGGTGTTCCGAGTGATTTTTCGAGCCGATTTTTCCAACAATATTTATTTTCCAAAAATACCTAAAAATACACAAAACACCATAATAAGGACGAAAACGAGTACCAACAATACGAAACATTGAGGACAAATTAGACACATAAATGCGTTTATCAAATACCCCCAAACTTATTATTTGCTAGTCCTCGAGCAAAACTAATAAAAAATAAAATAAAACCGAGTTAGTCTCGGGAGGGTTTACCAGAGGTGTACCCACAAAACCATTAATTCTAATTGGTCACAAGTATCCAAAGAGCTATGAGGACATACATATTCTCAACCTATCTCCAAGTAACTAGAATCCCAGAGAAATTAAAGGTGTCAGCTCTAAAGCTGACTGAAGAAAAGGGAAGACATATCCGCAACACTGCTAGATAAAGAGATATCCTCTACACAGCTAGATAAACATTGTAAGATGCGTCCGCTGCTTTACAGCTGGATAAGATTAGGAGAGAGATAAAGATGAGAGGGACATCTGCTACACAGATGGACTAATTACGTGTGATGAGTTAAACCAGTGCTAGAAAGATCTTGTGCCAGATTGAAAGCGGACTAACAAAGCAACCAAATGTATCTTTCTTCGACTCTCTCATAGTGCTCAGTAGAAACAACGTCTTCTCCGGTCTTCAACTGTTGATAAACTATCGAACCTCATAGAACCTTGACAATTAACTCTTCTCTTGGATTTCTTCCTTGACTTATAAATTTCTATTTCCCTATGGCCTTTTAAAAAAAAACTGATTATAGAACAAAAAGAACGTAATGATTTATTTTTTTTCATTTTTCAATTTTTTTTTGGAAACATACAAGACAAAAAATTTCATGGCCATGAGAGAAGGACTTTCAAAACTTGGACCTTCGCAACTTGTGATGTCTTGGTATCATGGATTCTAACAACTTATATCATTTGCTCTTATAACTTCAACTTTGATTTTTGAATCATTCTTTTCTATTGTTGCTTCTAAACCTAAAACGTCTTCAACTTTCTTCATAGATTTTGATGTCGCTCCGCTTGTTGATGATGATAAGTTTCTACTGAGAGAGAGTCGCAATCCAGTAACTAAGACTACATTGTGAGGTTGCTTTTGTCTTTCTGGCATTTCTTGACCTACTTGCCTTTCCATCATGTATGGTTAGGTCAATCACGGTTACCTTCTAAAAGGAACAAGTTCTCTCCTGAATTTCAAGGATCTCAATGTCTTTTTCTCTAATGTCTCAAAAGGTTGTTAGCCCTAGCATTCCAATTTTTATCTTTTCGGTGAGAAACAATATGTAAACTTAGCTAACCGGATACCATGTGACGCTAGAAGTTTCAAAAGTGCAACTAAAAAGTTCTTCCCCACCCCCAAACTTAAATAAAACATTGTCCTCAATGTTTCTAATGAAAGAGCAATACCAAAGTAAAATAACACGAGGAGAAGTTGGAAAGATAGTACCTGGGTGAAGAAAATAAAAAACTAATATACAACATACAACCGCCTCGATGGTCAATCAAGGGTAAACAGGGTCCTCCAGAGGGACCTCCTCAACATCACCTGTAGGAAAGGGTTCTAAAAAGGGTTTCAATCTCTGACCGTTAACCTTGGAAGAACTACTACCATCCGGTGTCTCGATCTCAATAGCTCCATGAGGAAAGACAATGCGAATAATAAAAGGACCCGTCCACCGAGAACGTAACTTCCCAGGGAAAAGATGCAAGCGGGTATCATACAAAAGAACTTTTTGACCTGGAGAAAATGACTTCCTTAAAATATTTCTATCATGCACAAGTTTCATTTTGTTCCTATACTCCTTCGCACTATCGTAAGCATCAATACGAATCTCGTCCAACTCATTGAGCTGGAGTTTTCTATGGGCTCCTGCCTTGTCAAGAGAAAAGTTTAGCTGCTTAACAGCCCAATAAGCTCTATGTTCTAACTCGACAGGTAAATGGCATGCCTTTCCATACACTAGACGATAAGGCGACATTCCAATGGGGGTCTTAAACGCAGTACGGTAAGCCCATAAGGCATCAGTAAGCCTAGACGACCAGTCTTTCCGATTAGGATTAACTGTTTTCTCTAATATACATTTTATCTCCCTATTGGAAACCTCAACCTGACCACTAGTCTGTGGATGATACGGGGTAGCTACCTTATGTGTAATACCATATTTCTTCATCAAAAGCCTAAAAGGTCCATTACAAAAGTGCGACCCACCATCACTAATTATAGCTCACGGTGTACTAAAACGTGTAAGTATATTATTTTTCAAGAAATCAATCACAACCCTATGGTCATTGGTTTTACACGCAACCGCCTCAATCAACTTAGAGACATAGTCTACAGCGACAAGGATGTATAGGTTACCAAAAGAATTAGGAAACGGACCCATAAAGTCAATACCCCACACATCAAAGACCTCGACAACTAAAATAGGGTTCAAGGGCATCATGTTCCTATGAGAAATGGTTCCTAATTTCTGGCAACGTTCACAAGTAACACAGTAACTGTGGGAGTCTTTAAACAACGAAGGCCAATAGAATCCACACTGCAATATCTTAGCAGCAGTCTTCTTAGCACTAAAGTGACCCCCACAAGCATGATCATGACAAAAGGAAATAATACTGGACTGGTCACTCTCAGGTATACATCTCCTAATAATCTGGTCTGGACAATACTTAAACAAATAAGGATCATCCCAAAAGAAGTGCTTAACCTCAGCTAAAAATCTAGAACGCTCTTGATTACCCCAATGGTGGGGCATTCGACCAGTAACAAGATAGTTCACTATATTCGCATACCAAGGTAATTGAGTAACAAAGAACAATTGTTCATCAGGAAAGCTGTCCCTTATAGGAAGGGAATCATTAAGGGTATCCACAACAAGCCTAGACAAGTGGTCTGCTACTACATTTTCTGCACCCTTTTTGTCTCTAATGTCCGGAGAAAACTCTTGTAACAACATGATCCACCTAATCAATCTAGGTTTCGTATCCTTCTTAGACAAAAGATATTTCAAAGCAGCATGATCAGTAAATATTACGATCTTAGAACCTAAGAGATAGGGTCTAAACTTGTCTAAGGCAAACACAATGGCTAACAGCTCCTTCTCCGTAGTGGTATAGTTCAACTGGGCATCATTCAGAGTTTTACTAGCATAGTAAATTACATGAAGTAACTTGTTTTCACGCTGACCTAGCAAAACACCAATAGCATAATCTGAAGCATCGCACATGATCTCAAAGGGTAGGTTCCAGTTGGGTGCCTGGACTATGGGGGCGGTAGTGAGTAAAGTTTTAAGCTTCTCGAAAGCCTCTAAACAAGCATTATCAAAGACAAAATTAACATCTTTTGCAAGAAAATTGCAAAGAGGTCTAGAAATTAAGCTAAAATCCTTAATGAATCGACGATAAAAACCAGCATTCCCTAAGAATGACCTAATACCTTTTACGGTTTTTGGGACCGGTAGAGTTTTAATAAGGTCAACTTTGGCTCTATCTACCTCTATATCCTTTGAAGATATGATATGCCCTAGAAAAATTCCTGAACGAACGAGTATCTTTGAAGTAACGAGTATCTTTGAAGTTAGATGTTTATATGAGAACTTTTATTGTTTTTAAATGAGCTAGCATGTTTAACTCATAACTGGAGATAGTTCTTAAATTTTACTCTGTGTGCAATGTCATTTTTCGTTTAATAGGATTGCAAAGGATCCTCTGGTTTAATGGGATTGCAGATTTAACTACATTTCTACTTTTGGGCCGATACTGTATAATTTAATATTTCGGCTTTGTGCTTCTACTATACAATTGCCTTTTTCTCTTCATATTTTGTTCCTGTTTATATTAACCTTGCTTTATTTTGGATGCAGCAAAAAGTGCTACATCTTTGCAACATTTGATAGAGATTTGAAGCAGAGAATTCGCAAGGTATACCAGCACATTTTGATTTGCCTTGAAACTTTGCTTCTCTTTTTGTATCTTCGTTTTTATTTTAAGAAATTGATTGCCAAACAAATGTCATTTTTCTTCTTTTGATTCTGATGCACAATTGCTTGATTGGGAGCAGGTTCTTGGTGGTCCAATCCTTTACATCACTAGCCATAAGTTCTAAGTACTCGATTGAGGGACTACCTGAAGCAACCCTTGGTGGAGGTAAGGCTAGGAGGTCTTTATTTTCGATATCTTTACTTGGATCCCTGATCCTACTCAAAGAGTCTCCTCTTTTCTGTGGCTCAGCTTATGTTTTGTTTCCAGTGAATTCAGATTTCACTAATATTTGCAAGTGTGGATTATCTCTTTCTTTATCTAGCTAAGTGTTTCTTATTAATTAACTTGCATTGGGTATTCTCTCTAATTTAAACAGCTCCACAATATTGATGACTGAGGATGATTCTCATTAGCAAAGAGAGTATCCAATAATTTACTTACACGATGGAATAGCTTCTGCGTGGGTCTCCAAAACTCAATTCTTTGCTACTGCATATGTTGATAGAGCAAAGAAAATGATGACAATTATGACTGCATGATTGAAGAAAGCATTGGCAAGTGAGATGCTATGTGATATAGGGATGATGGAGCACTTGGAAAAGCTTATGTTTCAAGAGGTGAGATGATTCAGTGACCAAAAGATTATGCAACTCCTGTAGGAGAGAGCAATTAGAGTGCAAAGTTATAACAGATTGAATTCAGTTTTATCGAGAATTCATCTTGCGATTTGTTTTCAGAGATTCGATTTTATTGAATGGTATTTTGGGTAATTAATATATGTTTAGTTTCACATGTTTCCTTTAAGTAGCTATTTTCAGATTCAGTTAAACCAAAATCAGTTTAGACACGCCAAATTTGAATCAAAATGGCTTTTAGATTTACAAAATCAACAAAATCTGAAAATGACATAACATTCTTGTTTTAATTAGTAAATTTATTTTTATGAAATGTCGTGCTTATGACGGATACTAACCGTTATTATATTCAACACCCTTATGACAGACATCATCCGTTGTTATATTTAACTTACGAAAACCGTGGTACTAAATAACAGATTTTGTTTGTGATTTTCAACGTACGAATATCGTGGTACTAAATAACAGATTTTGTTTGTGACTGAAAATCACATATTTTATTCGTCATATTTAATGACGTTCTCTATTTATTATTTATAAAGAGTCACATCAAATAAATAACGATTCGAATTACATATAAAAACCATGATAAACCATGTTTTATAACAGATTTCATTCGTCATTTATAGCCCCTTCTGGACTAGTGATCAATGTCAATGGATCTCCGCAGGGACACATAAAGCCAAGTAGGGTGTTGCGACAAGGAGATCCTTTGTCACCTTATATTTTCATATTGTGTGCTGAGATTCTATCTACCAATCTGGCTATTTTGGAGAATGAGGGAAAGCTAAAAGGGTTAACCATTTCGTCCAAAACACCGCCATTTCTGCACCTCATGTATGCTGATGATCTACTCATTACTTGCTCAGCTGATCAGAACACCTGTGACAACCTGAAGGAAATACTTCACGCATATTCCACATCAGCAGACACAAATCAATCATCATACACCATCCCCATACAAACCAAACCACAAGAGACTGGCTCACTAGCACATTTGATATTCCAACCACCCATAGCCCGCATAAATACTTAGGGGTTGAATTCAAATAGGGAAGAAACTGTTCTGCCATGTTTTCTCAGCTGCTGAAAATATTAGAGAGAAAGGTTATGGGATGGATGGAAAAGTGTCTCAATCAAGCGGGAAGATGACAGCTTATCAACTCGAGTCTCCTACCAACTGTCAACCATGTAATGCAAACCCAGCTGCTGCTAGCACATGTGCATCAAAAGATTGACAAGATTACGAGGAATTTTTTCTGGGGACACGACAAAAACACGAGGAAGCTACACATGATTGGAAAAGAGAAACTCAATCTACCAATAAGGCAAGGAGGCTTGGGAATACGGAATTCAAGGAAACATAGTTTTATATTTCTCGGTAAGAGGGTCTGGCAAATCCACGCCAACCCAAATACTATTTGCAACACTATGTATACGACAAAGTACATGCAACATGAGAAGATATTAAAAAGAATTCCAAAACCACCAATGGAAGCAAGTCCATCTTGGAAAAACCTCGTCAAAGTAGCCCCTTTTGTCCAGGAAAACCATGGAATCCAAATAGGCGATGGCACATCAACAACAATTAATGAGAACTGGATACCCATGCATGCAAACACCTTCTCATTGGACGCCGGAGGAACCAATCTGGTTAGTACATTAATTGAACCTCACTCTTATACTTGGTACATTAACATGCTAGATCAGATTTTTCCACCCATCGTCAGAGATGTAATCAGAAGCATACACATTACGAGCCCCTCAATCCCAAACAAACCAATTTGGCCTCATGCCAAAAAGGGACAATACACAGTCAAAAGTGGTTATGAAGTGCTACTAAGAACACAACCAACGCACAACCTCCGACTAACCACCGGTTCAGTGAAGAGTTTTTCAAAACAATTTGGAAAGCCGATTTTCCCAAAAAAATCAGACTTTTCTTATGGAAAGTCAGCCATGATGGACTTGCCACCTTTTCAGGTCTACAGCTTAGGAATATCACCAACACCAATAGTTGATGTAGCGCCCCTTTTTCCTAAACAGTAAATAGTACACTAAAACCAATACCTCGGGTGATAGATACCATAAACTAAGTCTATTTAGGATGATTACAAAACAAAAATAACGTATAACATGAACACAAGGTTTCCAAGAACCTGATTAACTACAGACGGAACATGCTGACACTAGACAGTCCAGAAATGGATCTTTCTTTTCAAGACCTGTCATGTACTTCAACTGAACTCTAAAAGCTATAAGATACATAAATGTTCACCTAATTTACAATGTGGTGTTTGATATTACATATATACACTCGGAAGTTAGAGACTACTTACAATCAACCCAAGAAAAAACACTTTCAAAATGTTACATATGATAGACAGCACCTCCGTGAGACCAACAACGATCTCCCGAGGACGCAAGTTAAACAACTTATTCGACCCAAATGTTATACTCGCCTTCTCCCGCTTCTTCACCACTTGGACAAAAATTACCTGCCACTAAAAAAAAGAGATGGAACAGTGAGCCAAACAAGCTCAGTAGGTACTTATACTCCTCAAATATAATCATCAAAGTTGAATTTCGAAAAATGCAATTTTTCAGACATTGATAAACATTTGACCCACTGAAATAAACAATCAAGTACACCAAATGTTTAAAGAAGATCAACACACACATAACAATCACGTATATGGAATTTACTCCTCCCTCAAACAATGTATAATATTCAATGCCAAATTCCAGCACCTAGATAGTAATATTGTGGTGTATCGCCCTAGTCATAGCATAAAAGCTCGAAAGAAAATAGTTATAAATGGAGGAGCATAGTTCCTATATACCACAGATGGAAACTCTTGCTTCCCATAACATTCATACAGGCAAGCAACATTTTAGGTCCTTTCTAAGTGAAAGTAAGGCCAAAGGAATCAACAGGGTTTTAGAGAATTAAAAACCAGCAATGCATGAGTTTGTTTAGATGCATAAATATAGTTTGAAAAGAGACATTAAAGGTTATAAAAGAGTATTTCAAGTTCCCACCTCAACTCACAATTCAAACCTTAACCCCCGTGGTCCGCTTATCGAATCCGAAGACACCTTGAACACATATAAGCTAAGTTAGAGAAACAGAACAACCTTGCTGAACCTAATCTACAAAGAAAAACTATTATAGAATTACTAAAGAAGATTCCAAACATTATCAGTAAAACTAAGGCTAAAAACAGATGTAGATATGTTCAACTGGTTGAAAAACATGACTGCCAAAAGCGCGAAACAATCGCTACTGAGACTGACATAGCTCGGAGTGCAAAAATTGAACTGATTACTTATCACCATGCTTAAATTCTCATTTAGAGGTTTATCTTGGTTAAGGAAATAGTCCCTAATCCAGTTCAAGACTTAACATGCCAAACATCAGGTCAAAACAATCCAAAGTTATACAAGAAAAAAAACTGACGTAGCATGTTCAATTCATTTCATTAAATTTTTCTCTAGAGCCCTAGTTCCATGATGATTTGTAGATTCGTGATATCAAATCCTTATCAAATTCTTAGTACCATTATATCACAGTAATCTGAAACTCAAAATCAACTCCAAATGAAATCCCTAGGTCACTTCAGATAGGGAAAGCTATTCAGGTTAACTCGTAAAGTTGAACAATTTACAACAAGGTTGAGAGAACACCTGACAGTATGTGAAAATTCTCAAGTGCTATTGTGAATTTCAGTTCAGCAAATTCTCATATGAAATCTAAAATTCATGGCGTCAAGTAGGATTACACTTCGTCTAATTCCAAACTCTAGCAAGGCTCTACCCCTATCATGAATCAGTAGCAAGAGGTTAAAAGAAACAACAAACAAAAGATGGTTTCAAAAAAAAAACCCTAAGTTTCTAGGTGTTCACAGGTTCTTAAAATTTCACTAATGTCCTCTATTTCAAATTCCTATCATGTTTTAATACCAGATGTAGATGGGGAAAAACGACTTGCTGGTTTTTAAGGAATTGAGGAGACGACCGTACGGAGGAGACTCCTCGAACCGAGCGAAATTTTAAACCTCATACATATGCACCGCTGCAAAGGGGGTGCTTTAGATTCGAGAGATCAATATGTAGTACTCTGGCCTAAATTAGGACAATGACCGTTCCAGAGTAAATTCGGTCACAAGAGAGGATGGATTGATCTGTAGGAGGGAAGCTGAGAAATGTGTGGAATCAATGGTAATCAAAGATTGTGGGTGTGTGAATTCCGAATACGATAATCTCTGAGTGATTGAAATTGCTCAATTGAGAGTAGTTGCTCAATTGATGAGTTGATGATCTCGTGTTGTCGATGAGACGTGAGATTGATGATACTGATGATTCTTATCCTTCAATCATGATTCTGAGACTTATTTATATTGCTGGAATTGTAGACACCATGATCCCATGAAGTGTGACAGTTGATGGAATCAAGGAGTGGGGAAGTGGAGATCGTGTTTGAAACCAGTTGCTCAACGTGTGGAGACTTGGTCGATTTTCCACCCACTACCTCGTGAATTCCTTCAACTGATGCACGACTTGCTCACATTCCATCGTGTGTTTGAACACACGTGCCATAGACCGCCAGACCAAAACCCTAAGTGATATCCCCCCAAGTGACACGATTGACGTCTCATGGTTTGCTAGTCAATTGATGACTTCGTGGTTTGATTGGACGATGAGTCCATGTAGTCGTTGAGTTGAACATGATGTTCTGAAACTCATGAATTGAACATGTCATGAGACAGAGGTATAGTTCTTACGATGAAGTGAGCAAGTATTGCTCATTCGATGGATCGTTGAATATTGATTTTTGAACCAATATTTAGCAAATATTCCTCATCTGAGCAAGTGCTGCTCATGTGATGAATTGTTGAATATTTGATCGTCTGAGCATGTGTTGCTCGTCTGATGGATTATTGGCAGCGTACCAAAAATATTAATTAGAATATTGGTCATTGAACCGATCATAATTAATAAAATTAATGACCATAAGGTCGTCGTAAAATTATTAAGGTTAGAATCTGGAATGATGATCCTTGGAATCAGAAACCCTAATTTGATCAATTGATGATCAATTCATGGTTCGTCAGAATTTTAACCATGGGACGAAGGAGGGAGCGACTACATGGGACCGTGGATCAACCATGTAGTGTCCATATGCTCACGTGAGCAAATACGAAGAACTCATGAAGAGTTGACGATTTGTTGGTGAAAGAATGATCAAATGCTGATTTAATCATTTATTCGAAAATGCTCGTCTGAGCCTTAGGTGAGAAAACCTAATTAATTATGACGAGGCGAGGGACCGACCATGGAGTCATGAAACCGGCCCTGGGTTGTCACGTGACCGCCTGACGATCACTTCATGAAAATCCAAAGTATTTGGAAGAGTTTTGGACCTAATATGAGCAATTGTGCAAATTAGGTCAAAATTGTGAAAATTGATGGGACCGGCTTCCGTGAGCCAAAGAGGCAATCTTGGTCGGTCAAGATAGCGTGCTCGTGTCCCCAAGGCGTCCACATTTCAGTCCTGAGAATTTTGATATTTTCTGGCGTGCAATTGAGCATCCATTCGAGAAAATATGCTAAAATTAGGGTTTCGACGAAACTGAGAAAAACACCATGAGATGATGAAAAATAATTATAAAATAAGGAATGAGGAGGCGTGGGACCGCCGTGGTCATGGAATGGTCGGCCGGTCGTGACCACGGTCCCATGGTGCCTTTTCCTTAATTTTATAATATTTTGATGATTTTATGAAAAATTCATGAATTTTGAGAAATTTGATGAATTTAGGGAGTTTCCATGAATTGAAGGAGTTTTCATGAGTTCAGGGAAATAAAAATATTAAAATAATAAAAACAAGGGCGTGTGGGCCGTGGAAGGCATGGCCGGCCGTCTAGGGCCCGGTCCCACGAGTTTCCCTAATTTTTTTTAATATTTTTAGGTATTTTGATGATTTGCGGGAATTTTTCCTAATTTGAGAGAAATACCATGAAATCAAGGAATTTGATGAATTCAAGGAAAACTAATAATAAAATAATAAAACAAAGGGGCGTAAGGGACCGGCTAGGGCGTGGCCGGCCGGCCAAGGCCTGGTCCCACAAGTTTTCATAATTTATTTTATTTTATTATTATTTAATGATTTGTGCAAAATACCATGAAATCAAGGAGTTTTTTCATGAAATTAGAGAAATAATAATAATAATAAAATAATAAGGAACCGTGGGGTGTGGGGCCGGTTGGGACCAAGGCATGGACGGTTGGCCAATGGTCACTCCCCACACTCCTTTCCTTAATTTTATATTATTTTTTATGGATTTATGGAAGTACCATGAAACTGAGGAGTTTCCTCGAGACGAAGGAGATTTGATAAAATGAGAGAATTTTCATTAAATCATGGAAAATAATAAAAATGCATAAAAATTATAAAACTGGTGTGGGATTGACCACGACACGGTCGGTCGGTCGTGTGTCCGTGCTCCCAGTACCATGTCAATATTTTTTAATTATTTATTATTTTATTCTCTATTTTGCATAGGTTCATCGTTTCTTTGTATTTTTGAAATACTCGTTCGTGCGGTGACTGTTAGTGTATCATCGTTGAATATACCTTCACCATTTGAATCGGGGCTTACTTATAGGTAGCTCGGACGCCCGGTTGTTGATTATTTATTACTAATTGTGGAATTCAGTGGAGAATAATTCACAAAACTGAGTAAGAATATGTTTATTATTAATTCATAGGATCAGCTGAGGATTCGACTAAGAATTCATAATAATAAAGCGAGCATTAGCATTCCATGGGATCGTAGATTCGACCATAGACTCGGAGTAATTAAGATTTATCTATTACCATTTATGAGACCAGTTGTGGATTCAATCATGAAATTGGAGTAATGGGATAATATAGTTATTGCTATTCAATGAGATCAAGTCGTGGATTCAATCATAGAATCAGAACAATCGTTATTGTCATTCCATGGGACCAGTCGTGGATTCGACCATGGAATATGAGCAATTGTAATTAGGAATAATTAACTTTGTGGCTCTATACTAGCAGAGAAAGCTGTCTAGGAGCATTAATTATACCGATATGAGCTTGCCGGTAAGTCATATCCTTTATATAGTCAGGGTAAACTTGTTGTTTGTTCCTGAAGATGTTATCGCTCTATACTAGCAGAGTAAGCTGTCTAGGAGCCGTCCATCTCGTGATGCTATATAGAAATAATCACTGAAAGTATCCAGTATTCATGAGATATGTCGTTGTCCAGTCGTGAGACTACATATCTACATGTACTCTGAGAGAAAGTACTCTCCGTTGAGAATTCGATGAGAGACTCGTGTCTCGATACTCACGTCTGATTGCTGAATCATAGCTTCGTATAATTATGAGTTTACGAATTTAGCCTTTGTCGAAAATCCACCATCTACATTAAGTCCCCTGCTTACTGTGGAAAGCTGTGTTCCTCAGTCAGCATTAAATGGTGATTTTCCGGCCATAAGTAATAATACCAGTAATTGAACTTAGTCGTAAGTTGAGACGTTACCGGATTTAGAGATAATGAGCAAACCACGACTTGATGAAGGCTTCAATGTCATGATTGGATCATCGTTTGATGAGCATAAATTGGTGTTGAACCGCTGGTTTGGACGACGAGTCCGTGGTCGGTTAGGATTCGCGGGTCGGGCCCAATAAGGAAATCCTTAGAAAATTAGGTTTTGGAAATAAAATTTATATAAAAGGGATTAATCCTTTTTTTCCCACGACCAGCTCTCCACCATCTCAACACCTTCACGCCAGCAGCAGGAGAAGACCGCCGGGATCAGCGTCGCCACCGTCCGTTGCCGCCGGCCAAATTCCGGCCGACCAGGTACGTGTATTTTTTTTTTCCTGATGTTTATGATCCTCATGAGTTTTTCATGCTTTGATCATGATGAAGTTATATACATGTGTGTATATTAGTGTGAGTTTTATGAAAAACCCTCGTTTTTGAAAACGTATGTTCGTTCGATCGTTAGTTTTGCAAACTAACTATAATCCCTGATTTAGGAGAGATTTTTTTTTTTTTTAGAATATGAACCTAGGTCCAGTGATAAAACTTAGTGTATGAGCTTTCATGTATACCAAGGTTTCATCATAAAAGAAGTGAATTTTCATGAAATTGGAATAATCCTTCGTTTTAAAGATAAATAATGATGACACGAAGGAAAATATGTATGATGAACTTGTGTCCAGTGATAAAATTTTGCTTATGAGATTTCATGTAAATACAAAACTTTATCATATGTATGAGATGTGAGCTTTCATAATATTTTTTGAAATAAACCTTCGTTTTAAAGACAAATAATGACGATACGAAGGAAAAATAGTTATATATATATATATATATATATATATGCAGCCGTGACATATATTGTGCAAAATATGATGATATATTTTATTTGCATGAGTTTGTTTTCGTTAGATAAAATCCTTGAGAATTTATGTATGCAAGTTGCATTAATTGCTGTTTTTTCGAAAAATTAGAAACGTGGGTTTTGAGGAACCTTCGAAGATAGACGATATATTTATGATGAAATATTTTATTGTTGTAAACTTCATAGGTCAGTTGTGTGAATGTTCACATTATGAAAATTGTGTCAGTGATTTTATGAAAAATCAGTTTCGAAATTAATAAAGTTTCGTTCGTTTTTTGCAGTTTTCGAAAAGACGAACGATTTTGAGGTGTTAAATCTAGCATTACTATCACTATTGTTAGTGGAAGTATAAAAGGTAAGAGTTAAGAGTTACCATTTTTTGCTGATGTTGGTTTGTTTACATAGTAGTAATCTTTGATCTTCCGGTTCCAGAAAATGTCGACCAACAATAACAGCAATTACGATTACTGGTATTCCTCTTCTTCCTCTGGCTCTTCTGATGAGGATTCCGACGCTCCTGTAGTGAAATCAAAGGCTAGGGTTACTCAGGAAGGGGCGAAGCCTAATGTTCCTTTGGGTGAGCGAAGAGTCTTTTTTGATGAACTCGAAGAAAAGAGCTGAAGACAAAAAGGAGGATGCCCGTCAACATGAAAAAGATCCCACCCGGCGTAAGAGACAGAGGGTTGAGGAGAAGCGTCAATTCTTGGATGGGGTGCCTTATGATTCCGATGCTGATGCTTCCGAAGGAGAGATCACATGGGAACCATCCGAGCGTTACATTAAGCCTGATGGATATGAAAGAGAGCATCGAAGGACAATGGAGAAAATTTAAGCTGAAGCTGCAGCAGAAGATAATTCGAATTCAGATGATGATGTTATCTTCCGTCCACCGGACTTCACCAATGATCTTGACAGTGACTCTGAAGAAGATGATTCCGAGAAGGACAGTGACGATGAAGCTGACAATTCGGACGAGTCCGACGAGTAGTTTTACTTCCATCTTCTTGTAGATGGTAGAACATTCCCTTTTTAGTCTTCATAGTGAATATCTTTCTTTTGACTGTTTAAACGACTTTACTTCAATTAGACTTTTCTTCTGAATGATGAACATTTTGTTAACGTCGATTACTTCTAATCCATGACATGGACCAGTGTCCATATATCCAAATTCATCATGACTTGTCGATTTTCATGAGAAGTAACACACGGCCGAGAATTCATGACGTGTACAAGGCCGCGTAGACTATCCTTTGACCCGTGATGTTCAGTCCCCAGTGTGTTATTTTCCTCCGCGTCTTCGGTATCGATCTTTGAAGCCTAGGGTTTCAGTGAAACTCGTAACTGAGTTGACCATATGACTATCGCCTGTATATATATATCTTCAAGACTCCAAATCTATGATCCACGCAAATATTTCTTCCATTCCTGAGTCAGTTTCATCGTGCAGAGAAGTTTTGATCCTACCCTCTTGCCGTCATGTCGAGCAATAGCATTTCTTCTCAAGATGATCTTCAGTCGAAGCGTGAAATAGCAACGTCTATCTCAGTAAGTTGTACACTTCTTCTTCTTCCTTTCTTGTCTTGTTCAATCGAGATTGTTGATCACAAGAGAATGATTTGTCGTAGGACTGTAAGAAGAATGCTACTCCTCATAATGCAAGGCCTAAGCGGACTGTTAGAGCTCCTGCCCGGTATGGATCGGCTCGTGCTGAAGCTGGATCGTCTGTAAGTAAACCTATGACTCTTGAGATTGTACTGAGTCCCGGGATTAACACTCTTCGTTCATCGTAGGCGGATGTCCGTGTCGTCGTCGATGCTAGACGAAGAAAGAGTGGAAAGTCCGTGACCGTGGTTGAGGTTGAGGAAAGCAGTAACCAGGCATGTGAAGATTCTGTAGGATCCGTGGAGACCGGAGACGGTGTCCATGCTCGTGAATACCCAACCGCTGGACTTTTATTCGAAGCCCCATTGATTAATACCTTCCCAGACAATGAAATGGTCGGCGGATTCGTGGTTCCCAAATGTCATGCGTCTCTGTACACCAAGATGGAAGAAGTATGGTCACATTGCACCACAGAAGTGTGGAAAGGTTTTCTTCCAACCCTTTTAACCACGGTAGCGGGGTTATTGCCGATCATCGAGGAAATGAATCAGATGCACTTGCGAGACGTCAAAAACCATGAACTGCACCAATGGGATGAAATGATCTCGAATTGTGAGATATTGCGATTCAATGTAAGCTGGCTCCGTCGTCGTCTTGAGATAATCAAGGTTCATAAGGCGCAGAGGCTGCTGATGCAATTTCCATGAATGCAGCTTTACTGGATGAGGAGAGGATACTGGCTCTGGAGTCAGCAAGGGTTGAGAAAGGTCGAAGACTTGAAGGCAAAGACCAAGATTTTTCAGAAGAAGCTTGACGAGGCTTCTTACAGGGATTATCCGTTGCTGGATGGTTTGCTCTGAGTGAGCATTTGTGGTTGTTTTTTGAGTAAATCTGAGTTTCTAGTTAGGTGAAACAGTTGATCATGGTATGAACGAATTTTGCTCATTTATGAAATGTTTAATGAACAAAGGAGCATTCGCATGCTCTTTGGAGGAATGAAATTACATTTTTGAAAATGCTTGAAATGATGAAGAGGTAGTTTGTTTCATGGATCAGGCATAATAAGCTTTGAGCCATTTGCCATTGATGATGTTTCCTTCCTTTCCTCCATTGATTGCTAAAATTTTGTAGTATCCGCTAGACACTGCTTTGATAACAACATATGGCCCTTCCCATTTAGGAGAGAACTTAGGAGCGGACATGTCTTGTTGAATGTGCTTTGCCGTCTTTAATACCAAATCTCCTACTTGAAATGTTCGAGGTCTTACCATTTTGTTGTAGGCTCTGGAGATCCTCTGTTTGTAGCTTCCACATATTTTTCCACCTTGGTTCTCCTTGATTCCAGCATATCTAGCTCAGCGATTCTTGATCTGGAGATTTCGGCCTCATCCCATTGTACACCACTGGATGCTGCAATCCTGGCTGAGGGAACTTTGATTTCTGCTGGAAGTATGGTCGGCTCCATAGACAAGGGAATATGGCGAAGTACCGATCGAGCTCCTTGGTGCAGTTCTGTAAGCCCATAGAGCCATGGGTAATTGCTCATGCCATGATCGAGGATTGTCATGAATCGTCCGACTGATAATCCTGACCAAAGTCTTGTTGGTACTTTCTGCTTGACCATTTCCTTGTGGATAGTAAGGCGTGGAGAAGATTTGTTTGATCCCATATTTATTGAGCAGCTTCTCAACATCTTGATTGGCAAAAGGAGTTCCGTTATCTGTGATGATATGCTTAGGAACTCCGAATCTGCATATTATGTGCTCTTTGATGAAGGCGGCAATCGTAACTCCAGTGGTGCTTCGAAGAGGAATAGCTTCGACCCACTTGGTGAAGTACTCTGTCGCAGTGATGATGTATTCATGTTGTTTTGAAGACTGGATTGATCTTCCCAATGATATCTAGTCCCCAGCTGTAGAAAGGCCACGGACTATTCACAGAATTCAACGGGAGACAAGGAGTGTGGATGAGATTACCATGGTTTGGCATTGGTGACACCTCTGAACGTGTGCGGCTGCATCATCTTCCATGGTTGGCCAATAATATTTCTCATGAATTTGAAGAAATAGTTTCCTCTTTCCTTGATGTTCTCCATCATGTACTTCCTTCAGGATTGTAGGGATTTCATGTTCGGCTAAGCACCTCAGTAAATTTCCACCAAAGCTTTTGCGGTATAAGATCCCATCGAGATAGACGAATCTCTTAGCTTTCTGAATGAGTTTGACTGCTTGCTTCTTTTCCAGTGGTAGTTCGTTGTCCCGGAGGTATTTGATGTAAGGCTCCCTCCAGTCCCCAGTGTGGTGGATCGTCAAAACCTCCAAGTGATGAGGAGGTGTTTGGCAATCAGGACAAGATCCTTGTAAAGCTCTTGACTGAGTCTCCATGGATGGCCAGTAGTACCCCATTCTTTGAAGCTTTCTGTAAAGTGTTACCACTAACGTTTGCCCACAGACTTCCTCATGTATGCGCTTGAGTTGTTCTTCCGCTTCGTCTCCCAAGACATCGTGATAGAGATCCATCAGGGTTTCGATAGTATAGCCCTCCATGAAGCAAGAAGTAGTTCTTCAATTCCTTGAGGCTGACTTGGCCTTCTGAAATAGAGCTGCTCAATTCATGAATGATGGGTGCTCGCCAATCGTTCGCTGGAATGTCTTCGATCTGAGTGAGCCAAGTTGAAGATACTACGCCTCCGTACAGTGATCGTTTTCTGTGCTCCTTCGAATTGCAGCTTGGAGGCGAGAGTTGCTAGGCAATCAACATGCCTATTGTTAGTCCGTCCAGTATGGACTATCGTTGCGTCAGCAAAATAGGTCAACAGTCGCTGAGCTTCGGTTCTGAATGGAGCAAGTGTGATTTCTTTGAGAGAATATGTTCCATTCATCTGGTTGACCAATAATTTTGAATCTCCCCTTATCTCGAGGTGTGTTTCTCCTGCTTGCGTGGCCAAGGATAATCCTAATAGGAAGGCTTCATATTCCGCTGAGTTGTTGGTGCAGTGGAAATCCAACTTGAACGAATGTGAGAAAACTTCACCAGATGGAGACACCAGCACTATACCCGCTCCTCCGGTGTCACTACTAGGGGTGGCAGATCCATCAAAGTATAGAAGCCATGTTTCTTCCTTGATGACCAAGATGTCTGGGAATTCGCCGGGCACTTCTTCATGTAGTGTTGTTGTGTCTTCCCCTGGAAAAGAGGCGAGCAAGTCTGCGACCGCTTGACTTTTTATGGCTTTAGGTGGCGTGCAAGCTATGTCAAATTCTGACATCTGGAGTAGCCACTTCTGATAGACGCATTTATGTGTCTATTATAGCTCATTTGTATATATTGTTAGTGCTCGATATCGTACTTATTTGGTTATTTTATTTATTTGTAGGTGTTTTTGGAAGAATAAGGCTTTGTGGCGAAATTGGCTAAAAATACGGCATTTGGACCTCCGTTGATAACTACCAGAAGCACCCCAGAAATACCCCGGAGGAACCCTGAAAAAGTGCAGAAAACATCCCAGAAGAATTTCTAAAGGCACCCCTAATTTGGATAAGGG